>NW_024100600.1:1200000-1590703 GCF_016545835.1 Crotalus tigris | reverse complement strand
TGAAACCACGGGCTATAATCAGCCAGCTGTATATGCCAACCTCTATGCTTGCTTGAAACTATGTACAATATTATCTTACATGTAGAAGCAGATCCATAAAATCTCACAATAATCTGATACGGCAACTAGATGTGAGCTGCAAAAAATCTATAATACCACTATTTAGTAATAGAAGAATATAGAAAAAATTAATTTGGCTGCCATCTACTAATTGTCTGGAGTTTTGCAGTTCAGATGTGCTAAACATATGGTTCATTATATTTATACTGAATGGACATTCAAAAAAGGAATAGGAAGTAAAATTAAAAGGTAAGATTTGAAGGAACAAAACATTGTATAGTACGTTGTAAGGATTTTAGACAGAATTTCTTTCTCTCAAAAGTCAAGCATATATTTTTCTTTTTTTCATACTGACAAGGTAGAAGCTACCTGGTTTTCAGATGAGAAAAGCCTTGCTGGTTTCTGTGTTTTTCCTGCTGGAGCTGCTGATCAATGCTTAATCAATAAATTTAAGGCAAAATGGAAAAAATGCAAAGCACTAATGTCTTCTCCTAGGAGTCCTTTATGGAAGAAAATGTAGATCCAAAAGGGTATAATGATACCATATACAGAAGCTTTGGGACAAAACAAATTAGAAAAGAAAGAACTAAAGAAATAATGGACAGTCTTTAACTTTTTAAATTTTGTGATATAAGTGATTTGCTTCTCTTCAGCCAAGTCATGCCATTCACTCTTGTGCAACTTTTAAGATGTTTCATTGATGCTCCCCAGCAGTCTGCCTACTGCTGGAAAAGTAATAGAGAAGACAGATTAAGATTTGTGCCCAATGTAAGTTGTTGAGTCCGTGGCGGGAAAACAGACACGAGAAGCAGCTGGAGTTCTCAGTTTCATTTATTCAGCGTTCAGCTTACAGGAAGATGGCTTCAGCCTCGCCCAAACGCCTCGCAGCCTCTTATATAGGCAACTCCCGGGTAAATGGGTTACTTTTCCCGCGCCAGCACCCGCGCATGCGCACGGCGCTGGCGACAGCCTGTCTGGTCCCGGGCAGCTTTGCACATGCCCGGGACTGCCTGCAAACGCCCGAGCCGTTTGCAAGGCTCGGGACATAACACCCCTGTCCCCCGGGCTAAAACTACTACCAACATACAACATTTATTTTATACGACAATTTGCTCCCCAGTGCTCCCACTGTTTACTGGCTTTTGCCTTGCCGGCAATGTTATGTAATCTTCTAGGTACTTAGGAGATTTCTTTGCTCTCTGTGACCTTCTTAGCTCTGGTTTACTGGCATAAGTCCCCTGACTGGAGGGAGGCATGAGCCTGTTCTCTCTACTGTGCCCTGGTGTCTTCCAAGGACTGTGCCCCGATGCCTGGCCTGCTTGCTTGCCCACCTGGCTCGTCAGGCCAGGGCTTCTGTTGCTTTGTGACCTGGTTGTCCTACCTAGCTGTAGACCCTCAGGCCCCTTGAAGTGATAGCCACTGCTGGGCGTCTCTGTAGAACCTCCTAGGTCAGTCCAAGACCTGTCAGGAGGCTGTCCATTCCCTGAACCCCCTTCTGTGCTCGGGCTCGTGTGGGTTTCTGTACTTTCCCAAAACTCAGGTGTTCCCTGATTTGTGCTAGGGTTGTTGTAGTCGGAACTTGGTTCCTCGACTAGCTCTGTGTATGTTTGACCCCCTGTAGGATTGGGTAAGTCAGGCCGACCTTGGGGATGTGTGCCAGCTCTCCTTGCGGGGATGATTTGTTGGGATGCCCCCGGGTATCCTCCGTTCTTAGGTGCTGTGTGATGTGGTGTGGAAAGTGAGTATGCCCCCGGGGTGACTCCCCTGGCTGGGTAGGCGTGGAGTGCTGTTTGTGTGGGTAGCTCAATGACTTTCTTTTTCGAGCAATTGCAGACCTTGGATACGAGCCGTTTGTGGCTCCCTCAGTGGATATTGGCAGTAGCCTTGCCTTCCATTTTGCTCCAAAGGGTCCCCCTCCCCCCCCCTGGAAAAGGACCCAGGAGTCTCATCAGTAAAAGTGCTTCGCCTAAGAGCGCGATTGGTCTGATTGTGCCGACGCAGACACGACCGTTGTCGCAGGGCAACCTCGTTAGGAGAGAGTACCTTTATTCCTGGACACAGAAGCGGGGACCCATGTATGACCAGGCCCGTAATTGCGAGCCCAAACCGGGGCACCCACAAGTAGTCGTCTAGGTGCCCTAGGATGTGAGGTAGATGAAGGCAGTCTGTCCGGATGCAACCGGTCAAGTCTAGTAGTAAGTTGGCGCCCCCCACGAAGTTCAGCTGGACTTCTCCCTGTAGAAGTGGACGGTGTGGTGCGATAAGAAAGGAGAAAGTCAGCCACCCTGTGATGCCAGTCCCCGTAGGTGAGTCTCTTCAAGGCGTCCTTTGCGATGCGCACCATGCGTTCAGCCATACCGTTGGTGGACGGGTGAAAAGGCGCAGACGTGGCATGATGAATCAGGTTTGCCTGTAAGAAAGCTTGGAATTCGGAGGAGGTGAATTGAGGGCCGTTGTCGGACACAATGACATCTGGCAGCCCGTGTGCAGCAAAAATCCCCCTCAGTACCTGAATAGTCTTTGCAGTGGTGGTGGATGAGACCGGCACAACCTCAAGCCATTTTGAATGGCTGTCAACACGGACCAAGAAGAACTGGCCCTGAAAGGGCCCAGCGTAGTCAATGTGCACCCTAGACCATGGGAACTGTGTTTCCTTCCATCTATGCACGGGAGCTTGGGGCATCTCTGGGCGAGATCGTTGGCACAGGTGGCATGCATGCACCTTAGCCTCAATATCTTTATCTAAACCAGGCCACCACAAGTGGCTGCGCGCAAGAGCCTTCATCCGAACACTGCCGGATTGACCCTCGTGGAGGGATTCTAAACCCATAGTCCTCATTGAGGTGGGGAATGACAACTCTGTTTCCCCCCAAAGCAGACAACCCTGAGAAAGGGACAGTTCGTTTTCTTTTGGACCAGAACTCTGAAACTCAGGACTAGGGCGTGGTCAGGCCACCCTTAACAGGACCCAGGCGCGGACACGTGAAAGTGTGTGATCTGTACCTGTTTCACAGCGGTAACTACCTGGCACTAAGAGGGAGCTCGGGCAAGGCTTGGATGATAGAATGTTGACGAGCTGGCGCGGGGTTCAGCTTCTACTACTCTGGCAGAGGCAACCTACTGAGGCCATCAGCATGGCCCATTTCTTTCCCAGGCTTGTGGATTAATGAAAAATCATATGCAGACAAAAAAATAGACCCCCTAAGCATTCTAGGGGAAATGATGTGGGGAGTCTGCTTACGTGTGGTAAACAGTCCCAGCAGAGGCTTATGGTCAGTGAAGACCGTGAATTGCCTGCCATATAGAAAATCGTGGAATTTTTTAATTCCAGCAACAACAGCCAGAGCCTCCCTGTCTATCTGAGCGTAGTTGCGCTCGGCAGAAGACAGTGTTCTGAGTAGTATGCAATAGGAACCTGAGTTCCATCAGACCTGAGGTGACTCAGGACAGCTCCAACCGGCGTAGGGGACGCATCACAATGATGCCACAGGGAAAGACTCGGTGAAATGTGCCAAGAACACGTTAGAAGTGAGCAAGGCCTTGACTTCTTTAAAGCAAGCCTCATTCGCTTGTGACGCCCAGCCACACAGCCTGTTTGTCTAGTAGCCCTGTGAAGAGGCTCAGCTACACAGCTTTATGTGGAGAAAAAGAATTGTAAGAATTCAGGGCCTAGAAATGGCTGAAGTTCGGCCTTAGACTTTGGCCTTGGTGCTTCTAAAATAGCAGTTAGTTTGGATTCAGCAGGATGAATCCCAGCAGCATCAATTTTGAATCCCAGAAATTCAGTAGAAGGCACCCCAATCTTGCATTTGTCTTTTCTGAGCTTAAGGCCTGATTTCCTGAATCTTAACAGGACAGCCCTAAGCCTTTCAGCTAGAATGTGTGTGGAGTCTCCTGCAATCAAGACATCGTCAAAGTAGGGCAGACCCCTGGTATACCTCGTAGTGTGTTTTCCATTACGCTTTGGAAAATCCCAGGAGCGACATTTACTCCAAACTGTAGCCTTTTTACTTTAAAGGCTCCCCTGTGGGTCACAATGGTCTGAGCTATGGCAGCATCATCATCAACAGGCAGCTTTTGATATGCTTGAGCTAGGTCAAGCTTTGCAAAAACACGCCCCCCCTTGAGAGAGGCCAGAATGTGACTGACCACAGGAACAGGATAGGCATGTTGCTGCAAAGCCTTATTGAGTGTGCATTTGTAATCAGCACAAATGCGAATGTCCCCATTTGCCTTTAGAGGCGTGACAATGGGGGTCTCCCACGGGCTGGAATCAACAGGTTCTAGGATTCCCTGTCGGATTAGTTTGTCTAGTTCAGTGTCAATCTTACTTTTCCCGCCAAAAGGCTTACCCTCTTCGCTTTAATCCTAATGAGGAGTGACAGTGGGGGTCTACTCTTTACGGCCACAGGTGGGTCTACAGACACTGCCCAGCTGTGGGCTGACAAAAAATCCACGACCAATTCTTGCAGACTTCCCTGTAGGTCGAGTGTACGTAAGTGTTGTGGTCCTGTGAGTGTATCCCAGGGCCTCAAACAATGACGCCCTACTGAAGGACCCGTTCCGCCGCACCTACTACTAATAAGTCTAGTGGACCTTCAAAGCTCTTGTATTGCACGTTAAGGGTGGCCTCCCCCTTAACACACACTCTTGAGTTCTGAAAATCTGTTAATACAATATCAGAAGGCCTGAACTTGGCCTTAGACCCACTACTGGAACAAATCTTCCTAAATGTATGCAATGAAATGATGGACAGGGCAGACCCTGTGTCTAGTTCCATCGATAATGGAACCCCTGGTAGCTTCACGTTGAGTGACAGCTTTTTCTTCATGGGCTTGTGTGTGCCTGTTCTACAGATGCTTCTTCGCGAAGCGCAAAACCCTACCCTATTCTGGCTGGGGAATCTGGTACCTTTCAGGCGGTCTTCTTGGGGTTGTGCCTTTCGTCGGCCCAGGCACACAGCTGCAATGTGCCCTTGTTTACCGCATGCCCGGCAGGTAGCGGAGCGGAACTTGCAGTCGGTTCTCCTGTGGAGATCTCCACAGCCGATGCACTTGAGCGGAGCCGAAGAGCTTCCCTTCTGGTTCTCTTCCTTCGCGGGGTGTAGACGGTCGACTTCCTCGTCCGGATCCTCCTCGGAGTTTCGTCGGACGTCTTCCTGCTGCACGGACGCACCCTCTGCACTGTTTCTGATCGGCCGCATGTTTTTGACGGTGCCGCCTGCTGCTTCTTCTGCGGTGACTTCCCTTAAGGCGTCTTGGAAGGATAATTCGTCCTTTGCGAAAAGTCTCTGTTGTAGCTCGCGATGCCTTAACCCGCACACGAATCGGTCCCTCAGTCGTTCCTCGAGGTCCTTGAACTCGCAGGGCTTGGCGGCCTTCCGTAACGCGGCGATATATTCCTTGGCTGACTCACCGGACCGTTGATCCCTTTGTTCGAAGGTGTGGCGCCATGAGATAACGGACACCTTGGGATGGAAATGCTCCTTCAGCAGCTTCTTCAGGTCTTCGTAGCTTACAGACTCTACTGGGACAGGTGCTGCAAGGTTTTCTGCGATTTCGAAGGCGTCTTGGCCGCAAACGCAAAGCAGGGTGGCCGCCTTCAAGCTATCTTCCCTCACTTGGTTTGCCTTGAAGTAGTTCTCCATTCTGGATACGTAGGACTCCCACCGCTCTTGATGTGAGACGTCGAATTCCGAAAGCCTTCCGATTTTCGCCATCTTCGGATCTTCAGGAGACGGGTCTATCAGCCAGCCTACCCCCGAATGCGCACCGGATTGGCGGGCAGCTGCCGAGTCGACGCCATTGTTCCTCTTTAGCCGCCAGACTCTTGGTTAAGCTTAACACTTCTTCCTTTCCAGGTATGCAAGGCATCCCACCATTCGTCCGCCAGTGTTGATCCGCGTGGCGGGAAAACAGACACGAGAAGCGCTGGAGTTCTCAAGTTCTTTTATTCAGCGTTCAGCTTACAGGAAGATGGCTTCAGCTCAGCCCAAACGCCTCACAGCCTCTTATATAGGCAACTCCCGGGTAATGGGTTACTTTTCCCGCGCCAGCACCCGCGCATGCGCACGGCGCTGGCGACAGCCTGTCTGGTCCCGGGCAGCTTTGCACCTGCCCGGGACTGCCTGCAAACGCCCGAGCCGTTGCAAAGGCTCGGGACATAACAACCTATGGAAGATGAGTGCCCTCAGGTGGCCCTCAGGGTCGGATAGGGCTGTCCAAATATGCACGTGGGGAAGAGCAGAGGGCTAGTGTTACTTAAGTAGCGTGCCATAAATATGAAGCGACTGGGCCAAAGCCGAAAGTGACGCTCAGGCTGGAGTAGATCTGGTGGATGAAAAAGGAAAGTCGAGTGCGGTAAGAGATTTTTTCTCCATAGGAACCTGGAAATTAAGATCCATGAATCCAAGGGGGGCAGCTAGCACATATCAAAAAGAGATGACAAGACTGAACATCGACACTCTTAGGAATCAGTGAACTAAAATGGACAGGAATGGGTGAATTTAACTCAGATGACCATCAGGTATACTACTGTGGGCAAGAATCCCTCAGAAGAAATGGAGTAGCCTTCATAGTCACTAAAAGAATAGGAAAAGCAATACTGGGATACAATCCCCAAAATGACAGAATGATCTCAATTCGAATCCAAGGCAAACCATTCAATATCACAATAGTCCAAATCTATGCCCCAGCCACTGGTGCTGAAGAGGATGAAATTGACCGGTTCTATGAAGCCCTACAGCACCTTATAGAATTAACACCAAAAAATTATGTCCTTATCATCATGGGGGATTGGAATGCTAAGGTAGGAAGCCAAAAGATAACCGGAATAACAGGCAAGTTTGGCCTTGGAGTACAAAATGAAGCAGGGCAAAGGCTGATAGAATTTTGTCAAGAGAATACGATGGTCATAACAAACACTCTTTTCCAACAACCCAAGAGACGGCTCTACACATGGACATCACCAGACGGTCAACACAGAAATCAGATTGACTATGTGCTCTGCAGCCAAAGATGGAGAAGCTCTATACAGTCAGTAAAAACAAGACCAGGAGCTGACTGTGGCTCAGATTATGAGCTTCTCGTTGCAAAATTTAGGCTTAAATTGAAAAAAGTAGGGAAAAGCACTAGGCCACTCAGGTATGAACTAAATCATATTCCTGATGAATATACAGTAGAGGTGACAAATAGATTTAAGGAATTAGATCTGATAGACAGAGTGCCTGAAGAACTATGGATGGAAGTTCGCAACATTGTACAAGAGGTAGCAACTAAAACCATCCCAAAGAAAAAGAAATGCAAGAAAGCAAAATGGCTGTCTGAGGAAGCTTTGCAAATAGCTGAGGAAAGAAGGGAAGCGAAAGGCAAAGGAGAAAGAGAAAGATACACCCAATTGAATGCAGAATTCCAGAGATAGCTAGAAGAGATAAGAATGCCTTCTTAAATGAACAGTGCAAAGAAATAGAAGAAAACAACAGAATAGGGAGGACCAGAGATCTCTTCAAGAAAATTGGAGATATGAGGACGTTTCATGCAAAGATGGGCATGATAAAGGACAAAATGCAGGGACCTAACAGAGCAGAAGAGATTAAGAAGAGATGGCAAAACTACACAGAAAGAACTTATCAAGAATGAGCTTAACATCCCAGATAACCACAATGAGATTAGTCACTGACCTAAACCGACATCCTAGAACGTGAAGTGAAATGGGCCTTAGAAATCTGAGCAACAACAAAGCTAGTGAAGGTGACAGTATTCCAGCTGAGCTATTCAAAATCTTAAAAGACTATGCAGTAAACGTGCTACACTCAATTTGCCAGCAAATTTGGAAAACTCAACAGTGGCCACAGGATTGGAAAAGATCAGTTTACATTCCAATTCCAAAGAAAGGCAATGCCAAAGAATGTTCAAACTATCGCACCATTGCACTCATTTCACATGATAGTAAAGTTATGCTTAAAATCCTACAAGCTAGACTCCAGCAGTATGTGGATCTAGAACTACCAGAAGTACAGGCAGGATTTCGAAGAGGCAGAGGAACTTGAGATCAAATTGCCAACATACGCTGGATCATGGAGAAAGCTAGGGAGTTCCAGAAAAACATCTACTTCTGCTTCATTGACTATGCTAAAGCCTTTGATTGTGTGGATCACAACAAATTGTGGCAAGTTCTTAAAGAGATGGGAATACCAGACCATCTTATTTGTCTCTTGAGAAACCTATATGCGGGTCAAGAAGCAACAGTGAGAACTGGACACGGAACCATTGATTGGTTCAAAATTGGAAAAGGAATCCAGCAAGGCTTTATACTGTCCCTCTGCCTATTTAACTTATATGCAGAGCACATCATGAGAAAGGCAGGGCTAGATGAAACAAAAGTTGGAATTAAAATTGCCGGGAGAAATATCAACAACCTAAGATATGCAGATGATACCACTCTAGTGGCAGAAAGTGAAGAGGAACTAAAGAGCCTCTTGATGCGGGTGAAGAAGGAGAGTGCAAAAGTTGGCTTGAAACTCAACATTAAGAAAACCAAAATCATGGCATCCGGCCCTCTCAATTCCTGGCAAATAGATGGGGAAGAAATGGAGGTAGTGACAAATTTTATTTTTCTGGGCTCCAAGATCACCTCAGATGGGGACTGCAGCCAAGAAATTAAAAGACACTTGCTCCTGGGGAGGAAAGCTATGGCAAATCTAGACAGCATACTAAAAAGCAGAGACATCACCCTGCCAACAAAAGTGCGTATAGTCTAGGCCATGGTTTTCCCAGTTGCAATGTATGGCTGTGAAAGTTGGACCATAAGAAAGGCTGAGCGCCAAAGAATTGAGGCCTTTGAATTATGGTGCTGGAGAAGACTCCTGTGAGTCCCCTGGACTGCAAGGCGTTCAAACCGGTCAGTCCTAGAAGAGATCAACCCCGACTGCTTTTTAGAAGGCCAGATCCTGAAGTTGAAATTCAAATACTTTGGCCACCTAATGAGAAGGAAAGACTCACTGGAGAAGGGCCTAATACTGGGAAAGGGCATTAGAAGAAGGGGACGACAGAGAATGAGATGACTGGATGGAGTCACTGAAGCAGTAGGTGTGAATTTAAATGGATTCCAGAAGATGGTAGAGGACAGGAAGATCTGGAGGAACATTGTCCATGGGGTCGCGATGGGTCGGACACGACTTCGCAATTAACAAACAAAAAAAAGGGTGGGGGATAGTGGGCATCCTTCTGATTATTTCTCTGGTTGTAGGAGAGAGGCTGCCAAGGCCAAAAGTGGGGGCAGTGGCTTATTCTTCCTGGGATGGAAATAAGGGGAAAAATCACCACAGCCTCAGGCACTGATATGAATCAGGACTCTCCCTGCAAGACTGAGCAAAACCAGCAGATTTCTTGCAAAGACCTCCCCCCTCATATGGTTTGCCCTCTCTCCCAGTGCAATTCTGTACAGATTCTGGAGGATTCAATGAGATGTCCATAAAGTAATTGGTCCTTGCTCTTAATCTATTCAAAGAGTTTCTATTATGCTTCTTGTCTGTTTTCAATTTCCAGTCCCTTCTCTAGAAATTTTAAACTAAAATTGAGGGGGGGAGGGTGTCCAATCCTTAGGATCTTTAGGACCTAGTCCCAAGCATAAACCCCAAGACAACCAATCAAACAAGAAGTTAGGGAGCGATGGGAAGGAAGAAAAACTCAGATATAAAGTAGGAGATATAGGAAGCATGCCCAAGGTCCATCATAAAGGACTCAAATGCCTATATACAAATGCCCAAAGTCTGGGGAACAAATAAGACGAACTTGAAATGCTAGTATATGAGGGCAGATATGATATAATTGCCATTACCAAAACTTGGATGAAACTCATGATTGGAATGTGCTGATTGAAGGATACACACTCTTCAAAAGAAACAGACCTAACAAAAGAGGAGAATGAGTTACATTATATATAAAAGATCACTACATCTCTACAGAAATACGCAAAACTAAGGGTGAAAGCCACCTAGCATGCATATGGGTCAGTATAAAAGGAAAAAAGAACGAATTGCCATAGGTGTATATTACAGGGCACCTCACCAAGCAGAAGAAATAGATGAACTTTTTGCTAACCAGTTAACAAATGTATGTAGGAAACACACCACAGCAGCAATGGGGGACTTTAACTGATATCAACTGTGAGAATAATTAATCAGTGGAACGGCTTGCCTTCAGAAGTTGTGGGTGCTCCATCACTAAAAGCTTTTAAGAAGAGACTGGAAAGCCAATTTGGAATGGTATAGGGCAATGATGGCGAACCTTTTAAAGACCGAGTGCCCAAACTGAAACCCAAAACCCACTTATGTATCATCAGGTGCCGGGCTGGTGTGGCCAATTTAGCTGGGTGTGGCCAATTGGCTGGGTGTGGCTGCGGTGGTAATGGCAGACTGGATGGGACTAAAAATTTCAATCAATCAATTCCAACTTTGCGAGATCTTTTTTTTCTCCCACGAGAAGCTGAAAATGATTGATTGATTCTGTCAGAATCCAATTATATTTCATCTCTAGTTATCAGATATAGAAAACCCCAATTCTGCCTTCTCTGGATTCTGCCATAAGAGGGAGAGAAAGGGGAGAACAAAGGGGCTTTATGGCCCTCACTTCCCTCAGTATACTTCGAAGGAACTGAATGTGTGTATTGCAAAAGAACTAACCATAAGAATGGGGCCATTTCCTTTCATGTAGTTTCTTTGAAGTCTCCATCCAGCCGGGCAGTAATGAAAAGGGGGTGGAAGTGTAATGCCTGAGACTGTCGCTGAAAGAGGGGGTTGATTGGGTGGGGCTACTGGGGAACCCCTTAAAACCTTGAATTGGAGAGCTTGGACCCCAAGTCCTGTCTAGAACGCCTGCAACCATTTTCTCTTCATAAAGGATTCCTGTTGGAAGAATTATTCCAAGAGTTCTGTCTTCTTAAGATGCAAAGTGGGGTGGGTCCTTACATTAGACAGGACTTGCAAAATTAATCCACCTGGAAGGGAGACACTTGCCGGGGGATTTTGCAAAAATTTACCATGTCAGACAATGGAGCAAGAGAGGGGGAAAACTCCCTGGAAAGAGAGCCGCTGACCCAATTGGAACCTTGCCAGATGTCGGGATCCGAGAAGTCAGAGTCCTCAGGAGAAGAAGTGGTGGAGACACAGGACCACAAGCCTCGCTGGTCAATGGGCGTTGGAAAAAAAAGTGAGTGGAGAAAGGAATCAAGAAAGGTGACCCTGAGACGGGGGACCAAGCAACCAGAATGGAAGCAGGAGATGGAGAAATCCCTGCACGCAAGTGAAGAGGGGGAAAGCTGGGCACCGTACTCAGACTGGATCCTAGAGAAAGCTATCAACCTGATGAAGAGAACTCTCAGCTCCCTAGGAGAGGAGAATCCTGAGCCATACGGCCGCCCCAGCTCCTGGAGCCGCAAAGGGAGAGACACCGAGGGGGAAGTGAAACCTGCAGCCCCGGGGACATCTGATGATCCAGTAGTCCCCACCCCCTACCGAACCACAGATGGCGATCTGGACGAAAGACACTACCACCAACAACGGAGGCACCGATCCATTCCAAGACGTCCGCTGTTGGAGGTGAAATTCAAAGTGGAGCCAACACGCTTGGGGTTTTTCCTAACCCAAGTCCTCAGCTACATGGAGGAATACGGGCGGGACATCCCCAACGACAAAGCCCGCATCCGGATCGTGCAGTCTGCCCTGGATGGACCGGCTGCAGATTGGGTGGTGAACTTGCATGACTCCAATGCCCCAGAACTCAGTAACTTCAATCGTTTCATGTCCTCTCTGAGAAGACGATTTGAAGACCCCCTGGCTGATCGCAAAGCCCGTGAAAGGATAAAAATGATGAGGCAAGGCAAACGCCCAATGGCTGAATATACACAAGAATTCCGGGCCATTGCCAGCAAACTGAATTGGCCAGAAGACATCCTCCTTAGCCATTTCAAAGACGGACTACATTATGACCTATATGACGCTTGCCTGCCCCGAGGGGACCCACACCAACTTGAGGAATGGTACATCTTGGCAGAGGAAGCAGAGATCGACATAGTGAAAAGACACCGCCGAGGAAAACAATGGAGCCGCCCCCCGCCTGAGCTGACACACGAACCGGTGAAATCATCGGCTACAGCCAAGAAGCAAATGGGATGTTTCAAGTGCGGAAGAGAAGGACATCGAGCTGTAGAATGCCGCTCCAAAGCCCCCCAGCACAACCCAGACAGATTTCCAATCAACAAATCCGGAAAGTCTTCAGCTAAGCCAAAAGAAACTGCCATGAGAATGATGGAAATTGCGGAACCCCCCACTTCTGCTCACCAAGGGGAAAGAACTCCAGCCTACACCGCAGGGCCGGTGGATGCCTCAGATGACAGCTCGGAGGGCGAACCCCTGGTAAGTGGATACATCACACCCATCCTCAAGACAGTGACTATATTAATTTCCCCCATGCCCGAAGCTGTGAAGGTGAAAGCCTTAACAGACTCTGGCTGTATCCGCTGCCTCATTAGCCCAACACTAGTGGGGAATCTGGGCATCCCATCGAGGAGACTGGAACAACCAATCTCATTTGGCCAGTTAGATGGATCCATAGCGGGGGGGGGGGTGCCAGCTACCCTAGCCACTCTACCAATACACCTCTCCCTGGGCAAACATGAGGAGGACATAACGTTTGTGGTGACCCCAAGCATGGAATGCCCAATGATTCTAGGGATAGAATGGTTGAAAAAATGGAACCCCTGGGTAAATTGGAGGATGACAGAAATCAAATTCCCGAAGGGGGACCCTATGGACTTAAAACCCCAAGGGAGGCTACCACAATCAAGAATAGAAAAAGCATCCATAGGAGAGAAAAAAAGATTAACAGAAATGCCAGAGGAATATAGAGACCTTGCTGAAGTTTTCAGTGAGGAGAGGGCGAATGAGCTCCCCCCCCCACCGACCCACAGACTGTACCATTGAATTCAAGCCTGGGGCAAAACTCCCGAAGCCCAGATTATACTCCATGAGTCCAAAGGAGAAGGAGGAAATGGAAAGATTTATAAAAAAAAAACCTGGAGAGAGGTTTCATTGAGCCAGCCAAGCCTAAAGTGGCTGCCCCGGTCCTTTTTAGAGAGAAGAAGGATGGCTCTTTACGTTTATGCGTGGATTATAGGGCCCTGAATACAATCAGTGAAAGCAACATATACCCTCTGCCCCTCATGAAAGACATGCTGTCACACCTATCGAAAGGGAAATTTTTTTCTAAGCTAGACCTAAGGGAAGCTTACTATCGTGTGAGAATTAAGGAAGGGGACGAATGGAAGACTGCATTTAACTGCCCCATGGGGTGCTATCAATTCAAAGTCTTGCCATTTGGATTACAAGGGGGCCCTGCAGTCTTTATGCAATTAATCAATGACGTTCTAAGGGAGCACCTGTTTAAGGGGGTCCTGGTTTACTTGGACGACATTCTTATCTTCACCAAAACAAAAGAGGAACATGTCAACCTTGTCAGAGCGGTTTTAAAGAAGCTGCGAGCCGCCCACCTATATGCCAAACTCTCAAAATGCGAATTCCACCAGGAAAGGATAGACTACCTAGGTTATCGCATATCCCCCCCAGGGCATTGAAATGGACCCAGAGAAGGTCAAAGCAGTATTAGATTGGGCACCACCCCGCACAAGAAAGCAACTACAAAGTTTCCTGGGCTTTGCAAACTTTTACTGCCAATTCATCCCCTCATTTGCCCAGATAGCCTTGCCCCTCACTAACTTACTAAAAACGAAGGGAGCATCCTCAGTAACACCTAGCCAGCCACTAACATGGACAATGGAGTGCCAAGCAGCGTTTGAGAGACTAAAGAGACTTTTTTCTGCCGAACCAGTACTAAGGCACCCAGACATGGACAAGCCCTTCGTAATACAGGCAGATGCAAGTGATGTGGCAGTGGGGGCTGTTCTATTAGAAGAAAATGATAATGGAGTATTGCAACCCTGTGCATATACATCCAAGAAACTCAAGGAAACAGAACAGCGCTGGCCCGTATGGGAGAAGGAGGCATATGGAATACGTTGGGCATTACTCATGTGGTGACAGTTCCTGGAAGGCAACAAAATCCCCTTCCAGGTGTGGACTGATCACAAAAATTTGGAAGCCCTGAAAACGCCCAGGAAACTCAATCCCAAACAAGCCCGCTGGTCCCAGCATTTTCACCAGTTCCAATTTAAGCTCAAACATTTACCAGGGAGAAAGAACTTCCTGGCAGATGCACTATCTCGCATGCCTCAATATAACAGCGCACGAACCACAGACTCTAAACCAATAATGGCAGAGTCACAACTGGCAGCACCAGTAACCACAAGAACTCAAGCCAAATTAAAACCACAACTGGACAGCCAAACTGGAATTGAATTCAGAAAAAGTTTGGAAACAGATGAATGGTTCCAGAAAAACAAAAATGTGTGCACAATGAGAGACGAGTTGCCTTGGGTAGGGGAAAAGTTATATATACCAACAACCCAAAGAGTCACTTTCATGCAGCTTTGCCATGACACAAAATCAGCAGGGCATTTTGGATTTGTAAAAACTTTACACTTAATTAAACGGCAATTTTGGTGGCCATCAATAAAAAAGGATATAGAAAGTTATGTTGCCAGCTGCCCAACATGTGCATCCGCAAAGAGGTTGCAAGGGAAATCGCCAGGGCTATTACAACCAGTGGCAAATCCCTCAGCCCCCTGGAGGGAAATAGCCATGGATTTTATAGTGGAATTGCCGGAAATCAATGGGAATACTGTTATCTGGACAGTCACGGACTTGTTTTCCAAACAGGTGCACTTTATCCCTTGCCAAAAGATTCCCACTGCAAAGGCCTTAGCAAAACTTTTCATCCAGCACATTTACAGATTGCACGGGGCACCCCAACGCATCATCTCTGATAGGGGAGTGCAATTTACGTCTGCATTTTGGAAGAAATTTTTATCCCTCTTAGGGACCACTCAGGGACTGACATCTAGCCATCACCCTCAGACAGATGGACAAACGGAACGTTGTCATTCAGTACTTGAGCAATATTTGAGATGTTTTTTAAATTTCCAGCAGACCGAGTGGGCGGACTTACTCCCTTTTGCAGAAGTTGCCTACAATAATGCAGTCCACTCCAGCACAGGCTACACTCCTTTTCAAATAGCCAACGGTCAAAGTTTCAACCCCATGCCAGACCTAACCCCAAACAAACCAATGATCCCATCACTGAAAGAATGGATGGAAAAACTACAAAACACCTGGCCAATAGTTAGAAAAGCACTAGATGAAGCTAGGCAGGCATACAAAGCACAAGCCGATAAAAAAGGATTGAGCCTTCACCATTCATTATAGGTGAAATGGTGTACCTATCTACAAAATACCTGAAGTCTCTACAACCCTGTAAAAAACTTGGACCAAAATATATAGGGCCTTTTCCAATTAAAAGAATCATAAATCCAGTAACAGTAGAATTAGAATTACCCAAAAATCTCAGGCAAATACACCCAATTTTTCATTGCAGCTTGCTGAAAAGAGAGCATCAGTCAGCTTTACGGCCAAAAATCCCCCCCCCCACCACCTCCAATCATGGTAGAGGGCGAACAACACTTCGAAATAAAGGAAATCTTTGATTCTAGGAGATATCATGGAGCAACTCAGTAACTAGTTGCCTGGAAACACCTCCCTGCCTTACAAAACGAGTGGGTCCATAAACGTCATGTCAGAGCCCCGAAGCTATTGAAGAAGTTTCACACAGAGTACCCTAACAAGCCTGACTAACTTTTATACCTGTTTTGTTCCTTTCAGGGGGATCTCTCTTATTTTGAGGGGGCTGGATGTCAGAATCCAATTATATTTCATCTCTAGTTATCAAATATAGAAAACCCCAATTCTGCCTTCTCTGGATTCTGCCATAAGAGGGAGAGAAGGGGGAGACCAAAGGGGCTTTATGGCCCTCACTTCCTTCAGTATACTTCTAAGGAACTGAATGTGTGTATTGCAAAAGAACTAACCATAAGAATGGGGCCATTTCCTTTCATGTAGTTTCTTTGAAGTCTCCATCCAGTAGTTTCTTTGAAGTCTCCATCCAGCCGGGCAGTAATGAAAAGGGGGTGGAAGTGTAATGCCTGAGACTGTTGCTGAAAGAGGGGGTTGATTGGGTGGGGCTACTGGGGAACCCCTTAAAACCTTGAATCAGAGAGGTTGGACCCCAAGTCCTGTCTAGAACACCTGCAACCATTTTCTCTTAATAAAGGATTCCTGTTGGAAGAATTATTCCAAGAGTTCTGTCTTCTTAAGATGCAAAGTGGGGTGGGTCCTTACAGATTCTTTTTGTTTTCCACATGGCGGCGGAGGACTAAAGCGAAAAGATTTTATAAAACCCAGCTGAAGGCCTAGGACTGGGGCAATGGCGCATGTGCCCACAGAGAGAGCTCTGCGTGCCACCCGTGCCACCCGTGCCATAGTTTCGCCACCACGGGTATAGGGTCTCCTGCTTGAGCAGTGGGTTGAACTAGAAGACTTCCAAGTCCCTTCTGTTAAGTCAAATCTCTGAATAGCTGTGAGCAAGAATGCAGGGCAAGTAGAGTCCATAAAGGGCAAGGATTTGTCCCCTCCCTGGGGAATCATATTAGCTGGCAGGAGCCCACAGCATGCAGGACAGACTGAGAGATGCAATTCCATCTCTCCATCTTCAATTTTCTCTAGGTGGGACTTCTGGGCTTTCAGTATGATTTTGTTCATCTTATATGCATAGAAGTGAGGTGGGGGGAGAAAGCAAGCATGAACAACACCACAACGTGCAAGAGACTTCTGGGAACCAAGTCATTGGCACCCATTTTAGCCTGTTCTAGCACAGCAGTGGAGTTAGGCATTCTTCTGAAAACAACCCCCCCCCCCATTTCTTGCAGGAAAATCCTGATAGCAATGGCAGAGCCTGATGATTGGCTCCCAGTGGGTGCCTGCCACATTTCGTGGAGTCATGTACCAGAGGTGTCTGACAAGCATTTTCAAAAGAGAGATATGTCAGGAGGAAGATCTTGGAAAGAGGTAGAAGCACCATCTCCTTTCATTTTGGACAGAGCTTCACCCAGTAGGCAAGGCTCATCCCAACCTCTAAACATGCAATTCACCTTGAAGAGTTTAGGACTCCTTGGCCCTTTGGGAGCAAGGCAGGAGGAAGGAGACAACTGAACAGAAAGTGAGAGTTATCAGTTCTGCTTAAATGAAACCCCCACCACATTTGCTCGGAGCCTATTACTTCTGTTAATTTATCTTTCTTATTTGTTTGTTTGTATCCTGCCTTCATTATTTTTCCAAATAACTCTAGGTGACAAACATACCCAATACCCCTTCCTCCTCTATTTCCCCCATAACAACCTCCCTGTGAGGTGGGCTAGGCTGAGAGACTGGCCCAAAGTCACTCTGTTGCTTTCAGGGTTAAGGTCTCCCTCTTTCTAGCCTGGTGTCTTAGCCATTAGACCAAACCAGCTCTCACTTATTTATCTAATTTCATCTGTTTTGCATGAAGATTTGCTAGGAGCAGCTGCTGGAGTTGGTGGAGTTTACTTGACAATCCGGGTCCTTAGTGCATCCAATTTAAAGAGGATTAACGATGTGCTGAAGATTAAGAGGCCAGGGAGAAAGAGCTTTTGTGTTCCCAGGGGGTTAGGCAGCACTTTCTATCTTCGTCTACCCAAAATGACTTTTGAATGGCTCCTCAGAGAAGCTAAGATCATCCGTGGGAACCAGGAGGTCCCACATCAAAGATCCCACAGATCAGGGAGGTTCATGTGGATTCTCCTGCCTCTCCTTCTGACAATGGCCATTTGCAGCTGGTTCCTTACACAGTGCTTTCCTGAGAGCCAAGGCCACCAGTGTCCACCTGTCAGCCGGCAACCACAGCCTTTTTGCCGGCCAAGCTCTCTTGGAAGGCTCTTGCATCTTGACATGGAGAGGGGAGCTCCTCTCTTCCCAGGAGGTGCAGCGCCCACCAAAACCAGGGGAACAAGCCAAGTATGGGGGCTGAAAACTCATTCAAGGAAGAGGTGCCCTTTCTTCCTTCCCCTTTAGCAGCATGAAAATTGATCTCTGCACAGCTGAGTCATGTCTGCCTCTAGAACACCTGTTCTAGATCTCCGCAATCACATGAATTCCCTCCCAGCAGATGGTGGCAAAGCTGAACAGATTTCACATGGTGGCCTCAGGGACTGTTGAAATAAGAGAGCAGAGTCCGCTTCGAAGTCCCCGACTGCAGATGAGATGAACTCAGGGCAGACCAAGAGTTCTGCCAAGGTATATTGGAACAGTGCAATGGGGGAATGACTCGGCTCTCGGGCCGTCGGCCATACTGATGTGCAGGCTGGCAAGGGCCCCGTTTCTGCCACTTACTCAGTCCACGGCTACTAATGCGAAGAGAAATGGTTGATTCGGAGTATAGGAAACTGAGTTAAAGGGCTGAAAAGGGGAATGTCTTCCAGGTTGGCAACCTGCAAAATAGAGTTGGCAGACACCCAATTTTTGTGCATTCCAACATCAAGATGCTCTTTAGAGAAAGATACAGAGGTGGCACAATACAGACTCCCAAGAAAGATAATACCACTCTGTCAAGGGAAGCAATTGCTGCTGCTGGCGGCATTGTTAACTGTCCGGGAGTAACTAAAAGCCGGTTAAATGGTAATCACTTAGGAAGAAGAGAGAGGGAGAACCCAGGAGTAGCTCTCTTTAAAGAGGACAAGCAGGTCTGAGTAATCCAATTTAAGAGAGATGAGCACAGGCTGGGAGCCCCTTCCTTTTTCCTCTGTTCAAGTGTCAACCCCAATCCCGCAGAAGTCACCCAGCTGGCGGCTGCCTAATATACACCAGAATTGCAAGGCGAATTTCTGAATAATCAACCTGGCCCAACAGACTGGATTTCCAGTAGGTTTCCTTGTCTTTGCTGTGATTGTGCAGTGCTGAATCTGTGTGACAAGCCGGGCAGGTGTTGATCAACCCAAACAAAAGGTTGCTGGCCTCAAGCCCACGTGGCTTCTGAAGACAGCACCGATTCTTCTGTTTTTCTCAATCCTGCCCTGCTTCAATGGCCCCTTGATTACAGATACCTAAAAGCAAACTGAGGAAATCCAATATATATGGTATATATTGGAAGTATAGATGCTAATACTGTGTATCCAATCAGATGGGTATATGTCTACATGCACACATACACATGTACATACACATCTCTGATAGACAGTTTTATATATATATTACTGTCATCCATCAGAGGTGTGTATGTATGTGTGTGTGTGTGTGTGTGTGTGTGTGTGTGTGTGTGTGTAGACACACTCACACCCATCTGATTGGATGCACAGTATTAGGATCCAAATATACTAAAACTTTAATATCTTTGGAATAATCGCATTGATTCAACTCTTTTTCCCATGCTAATTTGAGTTTATGAGGAAACTAAAAATTGGGGAAAAGATGATGGAATGGAAAATTAAATGGAAGCAGGAATACTGTCTTTCAACCGACTGATAGATGATGAAGGTGAATTTTTAGCACCTCATCTACCAATATTACCAATGGCAATAATTACAATGACAATATTTGTTAACAACACTGTTTACACCAGTAGAATTCTCAAGTTCTGAGACAGCATTTTGCTAGAGATGTAATAAAGATAATGCTTCTTTAAAACATGCTTTTGCAATGTCTCACACTTGCCAAGTTTTGGGAAAAGCTATTGGATTATATAAATATAACTGTGCAACAAAAGCTACACTTTTTTTGAACTATATACTTGGCATTTGATAATAACACCATAAATGGATTCTCCATGCCCTTAATGTGCCTCAAAGACTGATGCTGTAGCCTTGGAAAGATAATTGCATGGACTCGGTGGCATCTAGGAGCTGATGACCTAGAGACTTCACGGGGACAAATATAATGATTCATTTACACAAAATAGAGTTGGTTTAAAAATTATAGTTATATATTTGAATAATAATTGCATTAGATAATTACAGCTAAAATGATGTATTATACCTTTTCTTTCTTTTCTTGTTATATTTTTTCACTTAAAAACACTTCATGTTTTTTAATTTTCTTTGAGAGTGCCTATATTTTTATCTTTGGGTTTTTTCCGTTACTCTGTCCCTATTTTAAGAGTAATAAAAGAACGAAGGGATTAAAAAAATTGGCCTGCCTGATGTTCCTCACCACAGACCAAACTTCTCACCTTTCTTGGTTTCTTTGCTCCCTGCAATCCTTCCTTTTCTTTCTCTAGACAATGAGGCCTACATCAGCTAAGAACTGAGACAAGTGGTGTTTGCATCTGGAAAAGTCTTTGGCACCATAAATAGGTTATTCTGTAATGATGTGACAATGGTTTGACACAGCAACCATTTTGTGATTGTAACACAATCAGTCACATGACAGTTAACTTCATCTGGCAAGCAGTTGAAATTAAGCAGAGCGTCGCAGGAGGCCAGCGATGGTGGAGAAATCCTTGGTTGGCCGAGAACAGCCCTGAGAAAACTCACTTCAACTGGGGAAATGGGAGCTCGCCTGCTCTAATTCAGCCTCCCAAAGGGAGACTGTCTAATGGACAACCTCCTCTGGATTGACCTTGCCACAGGGGGCTCCCTCAGCATCACCAGTGAACCTGGAGCCAATGACCACTGGGGGTCCACCTGGAGGCCCAGCGAGAGCAGGAAACTGGCCAATCCATGACACAGGCAAGGTGTCTCTCTGAGTCCTGGCCTCTTTCCCACACCGCCTGGCCACCCATGACCAAGCAATGAATGGCTGCCTGGGCTTGTGGATCCTTATTCCCCATTGGCCCTGCTTCTTCTGAAGCTGGTGGGAGAGGGGCAAGATCCTAGTCCCATTTTTCTGTCTCCAGTAAGCAGGCTGTAATCCATCACCTCAAGTATCTCCTGGCATCAGAGCTGGGATTTTATCCTCATGCCTGGTAAATCGGTCTTCATTTAAAATCTTCTCTTTTAGTCTTAAATGGAAATCAATTCTGCAACTTTAGCAAATAGTTAATTATTCCACAAAGACGATTGATTGGCCTTTGATCACCAGAAAGCTCTGTAGTGCTATTAGTCTCTTTCATTTGTGATTAAACCACAGAGAGAAAGAAACAAAAACTAAATTAGGCTGCTCCTGTTACAGTGCAAATATTTAAAGACTGGATCGTCTATGACAGACAGGTGTGACCAGAGGATACCTGTTCTGACAGAAACCCGTTCAATTCCAAATCCCAAAATATTTTTGGGGGGAGACAGTCCAGGATCCTTCTGATACGAGTTCAGGCTTCCTGCTTTCCTCTCTCACTACCTTGGGAAATGAACAGCCCAGAACCACACCTTAGATCTGCCTGCTTTTTGTGGCACCCTCCACTCTGCTGATTGCCCAGCATGGTCAACAAGAATTCAATCCTTCTGCAATCACCTGAAGGGATTTTCATTTGATTCAGGTTGGAAATGGAATTTTTTAAAAAAAATCTTGATTATTAAGAAAGGAACTTGAAAATGGTTTGTTCTGCCCAAACTCAGGACTGAAAAGGAAAAGGTGGAAGAAATTAGGGATGTTTGTTTCCTAACAAGACATTATTAACCGGCAATGGAATAGCCATTTCCAAAATCTTAAGAGATGTCTCATGTACAATGGAGAAACCAAGAAGTAGAGTTTGATAAAACTTAGAAAAATAATCTTGACAGTGTGAGCTTTTCAACAGTTTTTGTTTGTTAAATGAACAGATGGTCACTCATCTATCAGTCTGAATAAGAATGAAAACACTGTACAATTTGAGCAAAATAGTACGTTAAAAAAACCAGTGTTTCAGCCTTAATACAGGTTTCATATCCATAAATCAATCAAACTAGGTAACATTAAAGTGCACTGATGACCTTACCTAGTCTAGGTAATGAAATATCTGCAAGAAAACAACCAAACTCAGAGAACACCAAGCACCCCTTATTTCAATCCTGAGCTACAAAGATTCTCCCTTGTTGGCAACCACACCAACCTGGGGATTCTATGTAGTTCTGCCCTTGAATACATTCAGAAGCTTCAACCGGTCCAGATGCAGGGGGGGTGAGCAAGATGGGCTTGCCTCAACATGCCCATGTGACAACTCTGCTGTAGAAGAGAGGCAGAGCTGGAAAGCGGGGTAAAACGTGTCATCAATTTGGCGTCATTGCGTTGTCACAAGAGACCAAGTCCAGCCCCTTGTGAAATCTGTTGACCCTTATCTAGTTGACTAGATTCTTGTGTATAAGTAGCAACAATAAACTTTCCTGTGCTTTGAACTCAACAAATACTCCAGGTTATTTGTGCGTGACAATAGTTTCACAAAAGGCACTGGTTGCCAGTGTGCTTCCAGACATGATTCAAGCTGCTGGTTATTACTTATAAA
Organism: Crotalus tigris; assembly: GCF_016545835.1. Lineage (NCBI taxonomy): Eukaryota > Metazoa > Chordata > Lepidosauria > Squamata > Viperidae > Crotalus > Crotalus tigris. The sequence continues at coordinate 1,568,213 of NW_024100600.1, read as the reverse complement.
GCCATACAAGGTGTACAGCCCAGTTATGTTAGCCTCATCTGTCTCCTGCACCTTCTGCCTGTCTCCTACCACCCAGCAGAGTGGGAATCCTCCAGGCTGCCTTCATCTTTCACACCCTCTCTGCAGCATTTCCTACCCTTGGGAATGAGCTCTCCCCATGAAATGTATGCTGCTCCCAGCCTGGTGGGGTTCCAGAAGGCCTTGAAAACCTGACTCTTTTCCCAAACCTAGAGGTTGGGAGAATGGGACTTAGATGATGTTTTACATCGTGATATGTATCTAGACTGCCATTTTCTAATTATTGTGTAATTTGTTCTAGCATACATAGTTGCATTTGGTTGTTTTTATGTTGTTCTTTATTCTGTAAGACACCATGAATTGCTTGAAGTTGGGTGGCATCAAAATCAAATAAACCCTGTTCTAAATTTTCTTCCAATCAGCTTAATGGACAATCCCCAGTCTGAGCATCACGATCAAGACATGCTTTGATTATATCCGCCCTCCTGCTCCCCTTTGTTGCATTGTTCCCAAACCAAAGAGTCCCACTTTCAGGGAAGGTGTTCAAGCCCCTTAGTGGTCTGGTGACCAGCTTTTGCATTTTCTCCAGCAATTTTACTGCTGTCACAGGTTTGCTCAATTGAACAGAGACAAATGCCCACTATTATGGAACTCTTGACTGCAAGGGGATCCTGGGTGGACTTTCAAGTTTTCCTTGCTGTTAACCAGAGATGGAATTTCCCACTTTAGAAATGGCCCTTCTCCTCAAAACACCAGCTAATATCTGTGGGAAGGGAACCTGGCCTGTTGAGCCCCCCTGCCCACACTCAGACCAGGCTAACCTCCACCTCCTCTTCCCCCCCCCAATTGTGTTCCTGCAGACATGTCCTGGTGACTCCCAAGAGGAACGCTGCCTGTGCTTGTGTGTCAGAATGTTTTGTCCACAGAAGGTGCAATGGAGGCTCTGGACATGTTTTGAACTCCCCAGTGACCAGGTGCCCTAGAGGGGCATCCTACACCACCAGCAGTGGGTGCTAATTGGCCTGGTTGTCCATTGAAATGTGGTTTTGCCTGTCTTTTTTCCTTTTGTTGTTTTGCCCAAGGTGTCACATTTGTAGACATTCAATCTTCTTTCTGTCTGCGGCCGCCATGGTGGATGTGCATATTCCAGTGTGCCTGTCACGCAAGGCCACAGTAAATGGGATATATCAGGGCCAAGGCAGACAGACTCTCTTGCTATTCTACTGCTCTCTGCTCTCTGGGAGAGGGACATTCAAGGCAGCTCTCCAATGCCTCTTTGTCCCCACTTATGGGGGTACAAAAGCAAAAGTCACGAGGGGAACATGTGAGGAGTAGCCAATGCAGCCAAGTTAGTAGATGCAGTTTTATGGCTGCCTCCTTCCCACTAGGGTAGTAAGTCCCCCTCCTCGGGAGACGCAGCAGCTGGGTCCTGGATGTCAGGACAACCGCCTCCAAGGAAGTCACTCAGGAAGGAATGCCTTCTTCCAGCCAGGAGCACTGCCTGTGATGGCCCCTGAAGCAGTTCTTCTGCAGCTCGTCCCTCCCACTCCTATCTCTGGGGCAACAGGCAAGTGGCTCAGTGGAGTGATGCTGGAGGTCCTGATCCAATGCCAGGCACTTGGTTTTCGGGTTTCCTGGTGCAAAACAGGCAGGCAGAGGACATCAAGCCCAGTAAGGGCTTGGGGCCTGACATTTTGACTTCTCCCTTCTCTCACTGATCTCTTCCTACTCCTGAGGCAACTTCAGCCTCTCTGGAGTCAGGAGCCTTTCAGTGCCCACAGGGTTTTTTTGCACAGCACGGCATTTGTTCTCAGCAGCCTCCTGCGGGAGAGCTATAGTTGGGAAACAGCTCCCAAGCCCTCCCTACTCCAGGGGCTGATTGAAGTCCAGCAGAGCCTGTGACTTTCTCCCCAGCATTTTCTCTTCACAGGTATGAAGGGACAATACTTTAAAGTCTTTTCTGATCTACTGACTCAGTAACAGCTTTTGAAAAAAGGCAAAGCAGGTTTTTAAACTAACACACTAAATGTGAAGGCAATTCTAGATTTTCTGGTTAAAAGGAAAAATGCTTCTTTCAGGAGTGGCACATCCATTGCTAACTGCATAGTCTATTTATGATGCAGCCTTCTGGAAATAATCTGGATACTACAAATAAAAATAAAGTGCATTCAGAAAACATGGGGCAGCTGTGTTATGTTTCACAACCCTCAGCCCCCACATGTGTCACAATGAGATTGGTGAGGGTGCTGTTGTGTTTTCAGCTGGTTGGCAATTGATGAAGACACATGGTGAAAACAACAAGCTCTTTATTACTCTTCTCCTACAACCAAGCAAACAGCAAAAGGCACGCAGGCCTTTTATAAGGCCAGAGACCCAGATAGTGTGAACCAATAGGAATTGAGCATTTTTGCTCATTTTCGCATGCGCGCAAGGCTGGCGCCACTCCGTCTGGTCCCGGGCAGCTTTTGGAATGCCCGGGACCATTTGCAACATTCTGAGCCTGCTTTCAGCTCTTGCAGGCTCAGGACACAACACCCCTTTCCCCCTTGATGGAACACACCTAGCTTACGCATAGGTGCATCCTGCAATGCAGGGAGAGTGGAATACAGATGCATTATTCAAATGCAAAGAGGGTGGAAATGTTTGGGTCTGCACGCAGGCAACACCTTTCAAATAGTTGTTAACTCAAATAAAATATATCCAAAATCAAAATAGTATATGAGACTCTTCCTAAATGTTAACCCCCTCATTCAGCGACCTCATGCAAGGTTCCTTATATGTTGACAGGAACTTCACATAATCTCCTAGATGTTTAGATAGGCACTTGGCCCGCTGTGACCTAAGAGCCGGTAAGGGTGCCTGGCCTACCTGCTCACCTACCAGGCTAGGCAGGCCAGGACTTTGGTGCCCTAGATACCCAGGTGACCCACCCAGTTGCTGACCGGCTGGACCCTCTGAGTCCAAGCCAGTATACCTTGGAGGGGTGGAAGTCCCCGAGTCCACAATGGACTCCTCTTGGGAACACTATCTCTTGAGCCCAAGGCCAGCAGTCGGAGAAGCCTGAGTGGCGGAAGTGCCCCAGTACTCCGTAGCCCCCGAGCATGTGCCAGAGGTGTCAGAGTCAGGAGCCGCCTCCATAGCAAACCTCCTTGCTACTGACTTCCTTTTCGGAGCAATTGCTGAATTATGAGAGTGCCCCTGTTGGAATTCCCTTTCTATAGCTGTTTGTGATTTATGTGAATACCCCCCCCCATCTGTCTCCCTGTCTGGAGCACTATCTGACATGTTTGAATAATGTGGATACCCCCAGTGTGACTCCCTGTCTGGAGCAATAGCAGATGTGCGGGGTAACCCCCTATCCTGGGAATTCCTGCTTGGAGCACTTGCAGAATCTTGGGATGACCCCCAAACAGCCTCAGCAGCTTGTGAGGCCCTGTTAAGTCTGAGAACCTGTGACCCAGAATGCATATTATGGTCCTCCTCCCCCCTCCAGAGCAGAGCCAGGAGCGGAAACGTGGCTGTCCAGTCTCCAACGCAGTTGGTCTATGTGTCTGTGAAGAACGCGGCCATCCTCCAAGGCAACTTCGTATGACAACGGCCCAGAGACCTTGCAGACCACAGCTGTGACCCAGAGTTGTCCAGGCCCATAGTTCCTTGCCCAAACCAGATCACCCACCTGAAGTCTCCTAGGTGCCCGTGGTTATGACACCTGTGAAGCCACCCGGTCTGGGTGCACCTGTCCAGTTTGGTGATGAGGCAGCGACCCCAGCGGAGTTCTGCAGGGCTCTTCCCAGTGGCTGTGCATGGTGTGGTGCGGTGTGCAAGAAGGAAGTCTGCTAACCTGTGATGCCAATTACCGTAAGTCAGTTTCTTGAGAGCATCTTTGGTAGTGCACACCATTCTTTCTGCTTGTCCGTTGGAGGATGGATGGAAGGGAGCAGAAGTCGCATGTCGGATCAAGTTGGCCTGAAGAAAAGCCTGGAACTCAAAAGAGGTAAATTGAGGGCCATTGTCTGAAACCAGGACATCTGGAAGCCCGTGCGATGCAAAAATACCTCTCAACACCTGGATGGTCCTGGCAGTAGTAGTGGAGGAAACAGGAACAACCTCTAGCTACTTGGAATGGCTGTCAACGATGAGGAGGAAGAATTGCCCCTGAAAGGGCCCAGCATAATCTATATGCACCCATGACCATGGGTTTCAGTTTCCTCCCACCTATGTACTGGGGCCTGAGGCATTTCAGGCCTTGACTGTTGGCACAGTTGGCACCCGTGCACCTGAGCATTGATGGCTTTATCGAGCCCAGGCCACCAAAGATGGCTGCGCACAAGCACTTTCATCCTTACTATACCAGGATGTCCCTCATGCAGAGAGAGCAAGATTCTAGACCGCAATGAGGCTGGGATTACTACCCTGCTACCCCATAACAGGCAACCCTTGAAAGTGGAAAGTTCATGCTTCTTGCACTAGAAGCTTTGGAACTCAGTATCTGGGCACTTGTCAGGCCATTCTGACAAAACCCATGTCAGCACGCGTGTAAGCGTGTGATCAGTGGCAGTTTCTGCAGCCACATCCCTAGCATTTAGGAGAGATTCAGGCAACTCCTGAATGGAAAAAATATTAATGGCAGGAGCAGAGTACCTGTTTCAGAGGTAATCTGCTTAGGCCATCTGCATGACCCATCTCTTTTCCAGGTTTGTGAACTAGAGTATAGTCATATGCTGACAGGAAAATGGACCATCTCAGCATACCAGGAGAAATGATATATGGTGTCTGTTTGTTAGTGGTAAACAAATCCAGCAGAGGCTTATGGTCTATAAGAAATCATGGAATCATTAGTACTTAGATGGCTAAGTACTTAGTACTTAGATGGCTAAGTACTGCTCCCACCCCATAAAGAGATGCATTCGCATGTGATGCAAACAGGCAGTTGCTCATTGAAATGCGCTAAAACAGCATTTGAAGTGAGCAAGGCCTTAACCTCATTGAAACTCCTGTCATGGACTTTAGTCCACTGTCATGGAGCCTGCTTGTCTAAGAGCCTGTGTAACAGCTCTGCCACTGCAGCCTTATGTGGGAGAAATGCATGGTAAAAATTTAAGAGCCCCAAGAAGGCTTGCAGCTCACTCTTGGATTTGGGGCTTGCGGCCTGCTGAATAGATTGCAGTTTGGATTCAGCAGGGTGAATGCCTTGGGCATCAATCCTGAACCCTAAGAAGTCAGTGGAAGTGACTCCTATCTTGCATTTATTCTGCTTTAATTTAAGGCCTGCTTTTCGAAAATGAAGCAAGACAGCCCTTAACCTTTCTGCTAAATTTTGAGATGACTCCCCAGCAATGAGGATGTCATTGAAGTAGGGACAGACCCCAGGAATACCTCGAAGTGTGCTCTCCATGATACTTTGGAATATGCCAGGGGCTACATTCACCCCAAATTGCAGTCTTTTGACCTTGAAGGCCCCCCTGTGAGTTACAATCGTCTGGGCCTCTGCAGATGCCTCATCAACAGGTAGCCGTTGATAGGCCTGTGCCAGGTCAAGTTTTGCAAAAATGCCCCCCCCTTTGAGGGAGGCCAGAATGTGGCTTACAACAGGCACTGGATAAGCATGCTGTTGCAACGCTTTATTCAGTGTGCACTTACAGTCTGCACATATACGGATTTCCCCATTAGCCTTTAGAGGCGTTACTATGGGGGTTTCCCATGGACTAGAATCCACAGGTTCTAAGATGCCCTGCTGGAGCAATTTGTCCAGCTCAGCATCTATCTTACTTTTGAGTGCAAAAGGCACCCTTCTAGGCTTGACCCTGATGGGCATGATAGTGGGGTTAACCGTAGTGCAATGGGAAGCCCCTTGTAGGATCTTAGCTCTGAACTAAACACATCTGCAAACTCCTTGCAAACCTCTGCAAGGCCCAACTTTTGCAAGTTGTGCAGCCCAGTTACTTGGATTCCCAGAGCCTTGAACCAATTGAGTCCAATAAGACTCGTACGTTCACCCCCAATTACCACCACATCCAGGAAACCTTCAAAATTCTTACGCTGTACCTTGAGTGTGGCCTTTCCCTTTACACAGATCTTAAAATTTTGCATAATCAGTGAGTGTTAGATTCGATGGCCTGAGTTTAACTCGAAGGCCACTACTGCTGCAAATCCTTTTGAAGGTGTTAATTGAAATAATTGATAGAGCGGACCCTGTGTCCAACTCCATCAACAAGGGAACCCCTTGCAACCTCATGTTAATTCGAAGTTTTTTCTTAAGGGGCTTGTGTGTCCCTGTTCTTAGAATACTCCTGCGCGATGTGCAGAAGCCCACCCTGTGTTGGCTGGGGACCCTGGTACCTTTCTGAAGCAATTCTTCCCAAGGTTGGACCTTCTGGTGACCCAAACAGACGGAGGCGATGTGGCCTTGCCTGCCACATGCCCTGCAAATGGCAGAGCAAAACCTGCAGTCAGCTCGCTTGTGGCGTCCTCCACACCTAAAGCACTGAAGAGATGCTGGGGCCTTGTCCGGACACCCCTTCGGCCTCCTCTCAGCTGGCTGGTGAAGTCTGTCCACCTCCTCTTCAGGATCCGCTTCTGATTCTTCTCAAGCATCCTCTTGATGGATGGTAGCTGTGGCTAGAGGGTTCCTGGCGAGCCGCAAAGCCTTCACAGCCCCGCCTGCTGCTTCTTCAGCTGCCACCTCTCTCAACGCATCTTGGAACGAGATCTATTCTTTCGCAAAAATCTTTTTTTTTTAATTGAAAATTTTATAAACTTTTTACAATAAAATACCCACCTCCCACCCTATAACCCTCCCCCCTCCTTCCCAGAGCTGAATACAGGGTTAAAGAAATAAAAAAACCCATACAAAATAAATGAACATCAATCAACTATACATACATCCAAAAAAATTTAAAGTACTTTAACTCCAATACATAGAAACAACAAATCCACCATACCCACTTTAAACTATAAATTATTCAAAAGCTAAATAATACTTTCTAATCCCATATTTATTCTGTACAAAATTTACCCATCTTTTCCACACAGAGATATCTCTCTCTTGTGAATGGTCTTTCACATAAGCCGAAATTTTTGCCATTTCTGATAAATAAGAAACTTTAAGAAACCATTCTTCTATAGTAGGCAAGGGATCCTTCTTCCAATATTGCCCAATCAGCAACCTTGCCGCCGTAATAAAATTTAACATTAAAGTAATCTCTTTACCATCACAATCTACAATAATACCTAACAAAAATAATTGTGGTGTAAATTTTATCCTTCTATTAAAAATCTTCTGAATGTTCCACCAAATCCCTCTTTATCATCCAGTACTTTAAACCTTAGAGGTGATGATGAGCGCGCTCCCAGGACAGAAATGTAGAACTCTCTTGCCTTTGAAACAGTATTAAGTCTATAACGTGTCCCCGCATGGCTCATCACAATTCCAGTTGGGATATCCCATCTAAACGGCATCTGTCGTTTTTTAAGTTCATCTGATAGAAAAGCAAAATCCTTTCTTCTTCTTAAAATTTTTGATGGAATCTCCTTTAGAATTATAACATCCTGAGCAGCAATCTGAAATCTCTTATTATAAAATGCTTGTATAATTTCATTGCGTAAAGATCTTTTTCCAAAGTAAATCACCACATCTCTTGGTAAATTTCTCTGCTTTGCAATCCACGAGTTGACTCTAAATATTTTTTCTATTTCTCTCAATATCTCCTCTGGTTCCCTCTCCAATATCACAGCAATATCATCTGCCACTACCTCCCTCAGATTTTCTTGCATATTTTCTCTCAAGCCTCTGATTCTTAAAGCGAACTCCATTTCTCTATACTGAGACATAACAATTTCATCCTGTGAAATCTCCACCGTTTTTTCCACACTTTCAACACGATCTTCCAATAAATCCACTTTATCTGCAACATCCTCAATACGATAGTCCAGCTTTTCAACAACAGAGGCGAGTCCTTGCAAAGCCTGTACTATATTCTCCCTCATAACTTTATTTCTCTCTTCTAAAAGTTCCTTCACTTCTTCTCTAATTTGGCACACACCATTACCCATAACATCTTGAATATCTTTTACCGTAAGTGGTGGTACAGGCGGAGAGGGTGGTGGTGATCTAGGTTTAGGTTGTTGAGCTGTCAGTATTGCCGGAGAAGAAGCCACCTTAGGCACAGCAGAGATCGCTTGACGCTTCGAAGCCATTTTAAAAAGTTTTCTCCTTCTTGAAAAATCCAAAAGACCAAGAAAAAACAAAAAGAGGGGAAAAGAAAAACCCTCTTCTATTTATAAAAAGAAAAAAGAATATTTATCCTTCTCTTGCAAACACCCAGAGTCCCAAAAGTTACTGAAACTTTATAACAAAAAAAATAATGAAAAAATGAAAATCCTTTCCTCACTTTCCTTTCATGCGCATGAGAAAAAGAAACCTCTCATCGCCATTTTACTTTCCCTTAAAATAAAGAAAGGGAAAAGATTGTTCTTCTCCAGAGTTAAAGTCCAAAATTAACATATCAATTCATTCCCCTGATCAGCTCTGTCCGCTTCAAAATCAACTCACCAGTTCACTTTAATTGCGGATGTGGAAGCGGCGTCTTGCTTTGTCCCAAAAAACAAAAAGGGACAAAGGCGTCTGAGAAGTGGAGAATGCCTCGGACTCCATGGGAGCTCATCCTTCAACCCCACCCCAAAAAATCTTTGAGGTCTTGAGGCTCTACCACTATCCTGGGAAAGAAGTTTCAAACCGCGGGACAGCTGATGTCTGCTATCATCCGCAGTTTTTATACTGTCTCAGATGGACGGCTACAAAGTAGCCGCCATCGGCACAGCGCAGCGCCACAGGAAGCCGCAAAAATCTTTTGTTGTAGGTCTCTACTTCTTAAGCCACACACGAAGCGATCGCGCAGATCCTTGAACTCACAAGGCCTGGCCACTTGTCTTAAGGCAGCAATAAAGTCCGCAGCAAATTCACCCATCCTCTGGTCTCTCTGCTCGAATGCGTGCCTCCAAGCGATGACGGATAACTTTGGCTGGAAATGTGCCTTCAACATCTTCTTCAAGTCAGTGTATGTTACTGACTCCAGAAGTGCAGGGGCCACCAGATTTTCTGTGATGTCAAAAGCTTCTTGTCCACAGGCACACAAAAGAGTTGCTGCCTTCAGGCCGTCTTCTCTTATCTGATTTACTCTAAAGTAGTTCTCCACCCGTGCTACGTAGGAATTCCATCTCTCTGGGTGGGAGACATCAAAATCAGTCAAGTGGCCAATTTTCGACATCGTAAACTTTACAACCTTCACTAATTGCCTCCTCTGCAAACTGATCTTTGGGAAAGGGCCCTTTTGCCGAGCTCACCTCCAGTGATGCTGTACTGGCAGGCTGAGTTACGAATGCAGGACGCCATCTTCCCGATAGTCAGGACTTCCTTGGTGAGTCCTTAATTCTTTTTATTGCTTGCAGGGATCCCACCTTTGTCACCAGTGTTGTGTTTTCGGCTCGTTGGCAATTGATGAAGACACATGGTAAAAACAACAAGCTTTTTATTACTCTTCTCCTACAACCAAGCAAACAGCAAAAGGCGCGCAGGCCTTTTATAAGGCCAGAGACCCAAATAGTGTGAACCAATAGAAATTGAGCATTTTTGCTCATTTTCGCATGCGCGCAAGGCTGGCGCCACCCCGTCTGGTCCCGGGCAGCTTTTGGAATGCTTGGGACCATTTGCAACATTCTGAGCCTGCTTTCAGCTCTTGCAGGCTCAGGACACAACAGGTGGTACTGATGCACTCCCCAGTCTCTGCCTGAACATTTGAAGACTCCAGAGAAAAAATGCCAAGGAAGGTCCTCTTAAAGTCCTGCCTCCAAATGTCCTTGTGGGTCCCTCAGCTTCAGTCCTGGGCTTCCTCCTCTCCAAGCAGCTGGTCTTTGCCAAACCCCAGTGGGTAATGGCACCTCCATTTCTACCCAGCCAGGAGTTTAGTTATCCCCATCTTGTAGTGGTGAGTTCCCTATGTTAATTTGGTGAAGAAATGGCTTCTTCTGACTCTTCTGAAATACTCCCCACCAATTCCACAAAGGATTTTAAAGCAAAAGGAAGAAACATACTTTCCAGAGGCCCACTTACCTTCCTCACACTATTATACACAAAGAAATAAACCTCTATATCTCTCTGTAGCCACCTTAAAATATATTTTTCCTCTGTCATAACAGAGGCGTTTGAGTATCTGATAATTTTAATGGTGTTCTTGGGAATCTTTGACAGCTAGAACTTCCATAGTGAAATTTACTTTTTTGCTTTTTTTTTCATTTCATTTCATTTCTCATTCCAGAAGGCTTAATTTGTTTAGACTTAATCACATCTGTTTTTTCCTGACTCAGTTTGGAAAGAAAAAAGGGCATTCAATTCTTTGCTTTGTGAAAGATTTTGCAAGTCTTAATAATTCCATATCATCAATAAATTTGGTAACCTCAGTGACCATTCTTGGCTTTAGATTATTTGTAAAAATCTATCTCCCCCCAGTTTAATTCCACAACAAACTGGAGAAATTCTGAAAAGGAAATATGTCTCAGAACATGGGACAGCTTGAATAGAAGGTTAGGCCAGTTTATGGGAGATCTGCCTACCGAAGAGAAGACCATCCATCAAAAGAGTTGAGAATCCAAGGCCGCCGGGCAGTTCCCAGCCATTAGCCTCCTAGTCTGCTTGCAAACTTCCCTTCTTGTTTCCCAAGAAACAAGGCAAAGCATCAGCTTTCTGGTACAATATTCACTCCTGTGTCTCTGCTTTCAAGACACCTAGAAAAGAATGTGGCTCCCTTTTTTAAAATCACTTGACCTTCAAGACAAGTGATATATATTTGGTTGCTGGGGGTAAGGGGGAGGGAGAGATTTACAGAGATTTGCGAAAAGCCATTGCACACCCACAAGAGAAGATTTGACCACCAAGAGCTACACAGGGCAAACTGTCCTCTGCTGGGCGATGCAAGAGTTCTCCCTCAGCAGGCGGAGAGGGAGAATGGGTCCTCTCCTATGCAAAGGACAGGAAGCTGGGCACAGACAAGGCAAGATGGGAAGGGAAGAGGAGAAGTAAATTTCACCAAGAGGCCCAAACATATTTCAGGGATATTGTTAGGTTAACTATACTGAGCTCATTTACTATTGCAACATAAAACATCTTTATTCATGCCGCGTTTTAGGTCAGCCCAGTAGTTCCAAGTTTTCCGTCCATCTGTGGGATTTCTATGCCTGGGAAGTTACAGAGGGCTAGCATAAAAAGCAACTTAAGGGCAGAGGGGCACCAAACACTGCCGTTACTCATCTGGGAACATCCCATTGGCCAGCTTTCAAATTCTGGGGGAAGAAGCTGCAGATTTTGGACTTTTCCAGGGCAATGGAAAAAACTGACAATGAGCAGGAGTCTGTGGACCATGTATCTGTGAGGTGGAGAACCACAAGCCAGCAAGAAGAGGTGGACTTCGTGCAAGGAGAGAAGAACTGGTAAGAAGAACTTGGAGCATCTCACTTTCTCAAACCTGGATTTCGTTTGCAAGGGGGAATATTTTCAAATAGTGCTTATGGAAATTATTGTGAATTTCAATTGCTCTTCACAATTGCTGTTTGCCATTTTAAAGGCATTCTTCTGTGTCTTCTCCACTGGTCTATCCTCTTTTGGAATACTTTCCTGCAAACTAGGCATATAGAAGTAGTCTAAATAATTTGGGAAACTATGAAGTTTGAAACTTAATCCATTCAAAAACTAAACTTAGGTAAGTTTTTTTTTTTTTACTTAACCAGGCAAATGTCTGCCCTGTTTGCCAGGCAGAGCAGAGAAGGACAAATGGTGTTCACGCCCTATTATAAAATAAGGAGACTGGATCCTAGAGAAAGCTATTGACCTGATGAAGAGAACTCTCAACTCCCTAGGAGAGGAGAATCCTGAGCCCTACGGCCGCCCCAGCTCCTGGAGCCGCAAAGGGAGAGACACCGAGGGGGAAGTGAAACCTGCAGCCCCGGGGACATCTGATGATCCAGTAGTCCCCACCCCCTACCGAACCACAGATGGCGATCTGGACGGAAGACACTACCACCAACAACGGAGGCACCGATCCATTCCAAGACGTCCACTGTTGGAGGTGAAATTCAAAGTGGAGCCAACACGCTTGGGGTTTTTCCTAACCCAAGTCCTCAGCTACATGGAGGAATACGAGCGGGACATCCCCAGCGACAAAGCCCGCATCCGGATCATGCAATCTGCCCTGGACGGACTGGCTGCAGATTGGGTGGTGAACTTGCACAACTCCAATGCCCCAGAACTCAGCGACTTCAACCGTTTCATGTCCTCTCTGAGAAAACGATTTGAAGACCCCCCTGGCTGATCGCAAAGCCTGCAAAAGGATAAAAACGATGAGGCAAGGCAAACGCCCAATGGCTGAATATACACAAGAATTCCGGGCCATTGCCAGCAAACTGAACTGGCCAGAAGACATCCTCCTTAGCCATTTCAAAGATGGACTACATTATGACCTATATGACGCTTGCCTGCCCCGAGGGGACCCACACCAACTTGAGGAATGGTACATCTTGGCAAAGGAAGCAGAGATCGACATATTGAAGAGACACCGCCGAGGAAAACAATGGAGCCGCTCCCCGCCTGAGTTGACACACGAACCAGTGAAACCATTGGCTACAGCCAAGAAGCAAATGGGGTGTTTCAAGTGCGGAAGAGAAGGGCATCGAGCTGTAGAATGCCGCTCCAAAGCCCCCCAGCACAACCCAGACAGATCCCCAATCAGCAAATCCGGAAAGTCTTCAGCTAAGCCAAAAGAAACTGCCATGAGAATGATGGAAATTGCAGAATCCCCCACTTGTGCTCATCAGGGGGAAAGAACTCCAGCCTACACCGCAGGGCTGGTGGACGCCTCAGATGACAGCTCGGAGGGCGAACCCCTGGTAAGTGGACGCATCGCACCCATCCTCAAGACAGTGACTATATTAATTTCCCCCATGCCCGAAGCCGTGAAGGTGAAAGCCTTAATAGACTCTGGCTGCACCCGCTGCCTCATTAGCCTGACACTAGTGGGGAATCTGGGCATCCCATCCAGGAGACTGGAACAACCAATCTCATTTGGCCAGTTAGATGGATCCATAGCAGGGGGGATGCCAGCTACCCTAGCCACTCTACCAATACACCTCTCCCTGGGCAAACATGAGGAGGACATAACGTTTGTAGTGACCCCAGGCATGGAATGCCCAATGATCCTAGGGATGGAATGGTTGAGAAAATGCAAGCCCTGGGTAAATTGGAGGATGACAGAAATCAAATTCCTGAAGGGGGACCCTATGGACTTAAAACCCCAAGGGGGGCTACCAGAATCAAGAATAGAAAAAGCATCCATGGGAGAGGAAAAGGGACTAACAGAAATACCAGAGGAATACAGAAACCTTGCTGAAGTTTTCAGTGAGGAGAGGGTGGATGAGCTCCCCCCCCACCGACCCACAGACTGTACCATTGAATTCAAGCCTGGGGCAAAACTCCCAAAGCCCAGATGATACTCCATGAGCCCAAAGGAGAAGGAGGAAATGGAAAGATTCATAAAAAAAAAACCTAGAAAGAGGTTTCATTGAGCCAGCCAAGCCTAAAGTGGCTGCCCCGGTCCTCTTTAGAGAGAAGAAGGATGGCTCTTTACGCTTATGCGTGGATTATAGGGCCCTGAATACAATCAGTGAAAGCAACCTATACCCTCTGCCCCTCATGAAAGACATGCTGTCATACCTCTCGAAAGGGAAATTTTTTTCTAAACTAGACCTAAGGGAAGCTTACTATCGCGTGAGAATTAAGGAAAGGGACGAATGGAAGACCGCATTTAACTGCCCCATGGGGTGCTATCAATTCAAAGTCTTGCCATTTGGATTACAAGGGGGCCCTGCAGTCTTTATGCAATTAATCAATGACGTTCTAAGGGAGCACCTGTTTAAGGGGGTCCTTGTTTACTTGGACGACATTCTTATCTTCACCGAAACAAAAGAGGAACATGTCAAACTTGTCAGAGCGGTTTTAAAGAAACTGCGAGCCGCCCACCTATATGCCAAACTCTCAAAATGCGAATTCCACCAGGAAAGGATAGACTACCTAGGCTATCGCATATCCCCACAGGGCATTGAAATGGACCCAGAGAAGGTCAGAGCAGTATTAGAATGGGCACCACCCCGCACAAGAAAGCAACTACAAAGTTTCCTGGGCTTTGCAAACTTTTACCGCCAATTCATCCCCTCATTTGCCCAGATAGCCTTGCCCCTCACCAACTTACTAAAAACGAAGGGAGCATCCTCAGTAAAACCTAGCCAGCCACTAACATGGACAATGGAGTGCCAAGCAGCATTTGAGAGATTAAAGAGACTTTTTTCTGCCGAACCAGTACTAAGGCACCCAGACATGGACAAGTCCTTCGTAATACAGGCAGATGCAAGTGATGTGGCAGTGGGGGCTGTTCTATTACAAGAAAACGGTGATGGAGTATCGCAACCCTGTGCATATACATCCAAGAAACTCACAGAAACAGAACAGCGCTGGCCCATATGAGAGAAGGAGGCATACGGGATACGTTGGGCATTACTCACATGGCGACAGCTCCTGGAAGGCAACAAAATCCCCTTCCAGGTGTGGACTGATCACAAAAATTTGGAAGCCCTGAAAACGCCCAGGAAACTCAATCCCAAACAAGCCCGCTGGTCCCAGCATTTTCACCAGTTCCAATTTAAGCTCAAACACTTACCAGGGAGAAAGAACTTCCTGGCAGATGCACTATCTCACATGCCCCAATATAACAGCACGCGAGCCACAGACTCTAAACCAATGATGGCAGAGTCACAACTGGCAGCACCAGTAACCACAAGAACCCAAGCTAAATTAAAACCACAACTGGACAGCCAAACTGGAATTGAATTCCGAAAAAGTTTGGAAACAGACGAATGGTTCCAGAAAAACAAAAATGTGTGCACAATGAGAGACGGGTTGCCTTGCAAATCCCTCAGCCCCCTGGAGGGAAATAGCCATGGATTTTATAGTGGAATTGCCAGAAAGCAATGGGAATACTGTTGTCTGGACAGTCACGGACTTGTTTTCCAAACAGGTGCATTTTATCCCTTGCCAAAAGATTCCCACCGCAAAAGCCTTAGCAAAACGTTTCATCCATTCATTTACAGATTGCATGGGGCACCCCAACGCATCATCTCTGACAGGGGGGGTGCAATTTACGTCTGCATTTTGGAAGGAATTTTTATCCCTCTTAGGAACCACTCAGGGACTGACATCTAGCCATCATCCACAATCAAATGGGGGGGCTGAAGAAATGAACTCCGTACTTAAGCAATATTTAAGATGTTTTCTTAGTTTCCAGGAGACCGAGTGGGCGGACTTAGTCCCTTTTGCAGAAGTTGCCTACAATAATGCAGTCCACTCCAGCACAGGCTACACTCCTTTTCAAATAGCCAACGGTCAAAGTTTCAACCCCATGCCAGAATTAACCCCAAACGAACCAACGATCCCATCACTGAAAGAATGGATGGAAAAACTACAAAACACCTGGCCAATAGTTAGAAAAGCACTAGATGAAGCTAGGCAGGCATACAAAGCACAAGCCGATAAAAAAAGGGTTGAGCCTACACCATTCATTATAGGAGAAATGGTGTACTTATCTACAAAATACCTAAAGTCCCTACAACCCTGTAAAAAACTTGGACCAAAATATATAGGGCCTTTTCCAATTAAAAGAATCATAAACCCAGTAACAGTAGAATTAGAATTACCCAAAAATCTCAGGCAAATACACCCAATTTTTCATTGCAGCTTGCTGAAAAGAGAGCATCAGTCACCTTTACGGCCCAAAATCCCCCCACCACCACCTACAATCATGGTAGAGGGCGAACAACACTTCGAAATAAAGGAAATCCTTGACTCTAGGACACAGGTCGGCAACCTGCGGCTCCGGAGCCGCATGCGGCTCTTTGAGCCTTCCCCTGTGGCTCCCAGCCTCCTCTGCCTTTGCAGAGAGAGACAGAGAGAGGCAATTGCACTTCCCTGCTCTCTCTCTCTCTCTCTCTCTCTCTCTCTCTCTCTCTCTCTCTCGGTGTGTGTGTGTGTGTGTGTGTGTTTTGTGTGTGTGTATGTGTAAAAGAGAGTGCACTCACAGTGTTCTCCGAGGAGCTGAAAAGCTTTCTGGGCGGAGCTCCTCCCTTTCCTGCGTCTCTGAAGGAAGCAGGAAGCAGGAAGGGCAGTAGAGAGCTAGCTAGCCCAGCTAGGTTGACTCAGGAATTCTGGGAGTTGAAGTCCATGAGTCATAAAAGAGACGAGGTTGCCGACCCCTGAGATGGTTGGAGAACAACTTGAAGCTTGCCAGGTGAGCAGCAGATAGGAGGGGGGGGGAGAAAGAGAGAGAGAGAAAGAGAGAGAGAGGGAGAGAGAGAGAGAGTGGGGGAAGAGGAGTGGCAGACCAAGGGCAGATAGAGAGGGAGGGAGAGAGAGACCTTTTTGACATCTAAAATGAAGATAACACTGCATATATCCTTTTTGTACCTGTGTGTGTATGTAATTTTATTCTCTTAAAGCATTCTCTTGGTGATCATTGTTTTAATAGTATGGATATTCCCAAGAGTCATATTTTTACTTTTATTTTTAATGTATATATGTGTCTCTCTGTGTGTGTGTGTGTGTGTGTGTGTGTGTATATACACATATACACATACACACACACACACACACACACACATACACATACACATACACATACACATACACATACACACACCTATAATAAAGGTAAAAAAGGATATATGCAGTGTTATCTTCATTTTAGATATCAAAAGGGTTTTGCGGCTCCCAGTGTTTTGTTTTTGGTGGGAAACGGGTCCAAGTGGCTCTTTGAGTGTTTTGGGTTGCCTACCCCTGCTCTAGGAGATATCATGGAGCAACTCAGTACCTAGTTGCCTGGAAACACCTCCCTTCCTCACAAAATGAGTGGGTCCATAAACGTCATGTCAGAGCCCCGAAGCTATTAAAGAAGTTTCACACAGAGTATCCTAACAAACCTGACTAACTTTTATACCTGTTTTGTTTTCTTTCAGGTGGATATGTCTTATTTTTGAGGGGGCCGGATGTCAGAATCCAATTATATTTCATCTCTAGTTATCAATTATAGAAAACCCCATTTCTGCCTTCTCTGGATTCTGTCATATGATGAAGGGAAGGGGGTGAACAAAGGGGCTTTATGGCCCTCACTTCCTTCGGTACACTTCAAAGGAACTGGGTGTGTGTATCACCAAAAGAACTAACCATAACAATGGGGCTATTACCTTTCATGTAGTTTTCTCTGAAGAAAGGAACTGGATGTATGTATCACCAAAAGGACTAACCATAACAAAGGGGGCTATTACCTTTCATGTAGTTTTCTCTGAAGTCTCCATCCAGCCGGCAGTAAGGAAAAGGGGGTGGGAGTGTAATGCCTGAGACTGTCGCTGGAAGTAGGGGGTGATTGGGTGGGGCTACTGGGGAACCCCTTAAAACCTTGAATGGGAAAGCTTGGACCCCAAGTCCTGTCTAGAACGCCTGCAACCATTTTCTCTTAATAAAGGATGCCTGTTGGAAGACTTATTCCAAGAGTTCTGTCTTCTTAAGATGCAAAGTGGGGTGGATCCTTACACATGGAATCCTGGAGCTGGATGGAGATCTTGAAGCCCTAGAATCCAGGGCAGGATAAAAGTCAGTAATAAATAATTAAAATAAATCATCTGAAATTTGAACATCAAAATAATCTAAGAGCTGGAGGGACATCAGGAGCGAACTGCTTCAGTTTTAGATTCTACAAGAATTGAAGGGCTTACTAAAACTTTATAACAAAAAAAAATAATAATGAAAAAGTGAAAATCCTTTCCTCACTTTCCTTTCACGCGCATGAGAAAGAGAAACCTCTCATCGCCATTTTACTTTCCCTTAAAATAAAGAAAAGGAAAAGATTGTTCTTCTCTTCTCCAGAGTTAAAGTTCAAAATTAACATATAAATTCCCCTGATCAGCTCTGTCCGCTTCAAAATGAACTCACCAGTTCACTTTAATTACGGATGTGGAAGCGGCATCTTGCTTTGTCCCAAAACAAAAAGGGACAAAGACGTCTGAGAAGTGGAGAATGCCTCGGACTCCGTGGGAGATCACCCTTCAATCCCACCCAAAAAAATCTCTGAGGTTGGAGGCTCTACCACTATCCAAGGAAAAAAACTCACCTCTTTCCCTTTGCCCAGGAAAGAAGTTTCAAATCGCGGGACAGCTGATGTCTGCTGTCTCCGCAGTTTTTACACTATCTCAGACGGACAGCTACAAAGTAGCTGCCATCGGCACAGCGCAGCGCCACAGGAAGTCTGTTGGGGTTCCAGACCTTTCTCTGGAAGGCTCCAAAGTGGGGGAGGGAGTGGGCAGTAGACTCAAGGAGAAATACCCCCTCATCAACAGCCCCCCCATCCAGACTGCAAACATTATTAAATACCTCTGAGTTGCTGAATAAACGAAGAGCAGGCAGACCATCAAAAGATCTGCTTAGATAAGGGGTTCTTCACCCATGCTGTAGGGAGCCGGATTCCCCAGAGATGGCAGCCAAGCAGCAAGTGGGGCTCTTTAGCACCAGCATTCAATGCCAAATCAGCTCGGTTCCCCAGCGCATCCTGCTCATTATGCAGGTGGGGTGGGGAAATCAAATCCTCTTCTGCCCTTAAGCTGAGTCGTCCCTCCTTCCCCCAGCAGCAGCAGCCCCATGAGACACCAGATTCTGGCTTGCCTGTGCAACTTTTTACTTCTTTTTTTCCACAGCCAGGAAATATTCTCTTCAGGTCTTAAGCACCTCTGACAAATCTATATTTGACTGCTAGAAAGAGTGAAGAGCTACAGCCAAAGGACTGTAACACCCCTACACAGAGCAGACAGGTAGAAGACAAGCACCACCATGGACACCAGCAATAGCCGGAAGACAGAAGGAAAACTCCTTCCTCTCCCCACCCATGGACAGACTCAAAGATAGTTTCAAGCAGGGAACTGTAAGCACCTGAGAGCAATTAAATGAAAGAAAAAAAACATGAGAATTCTTGGAAGCTTGGCATTCAGCCAAATCAGCCATCAACAGACACAGAGATAACCACATTTGCACACTATTGAAAAGGGCAAGAAAAAGCTAAGCAGGAAACAAAAAGACCAGAACGCTTCTCCTCCAGCAACCTACACCCAGATAAGCAGGGATTAACGCTAGACAAATAATCAAGCAGAAAAGCAAGGAGAAAACCACACTCCCAGCAACACTGGCAGGGCAAGCTACGATATGTAAACAGGGAGTAAACCCCACTCCCTTCTAGCACCGATGATGTTCCCTGGTCAGGTAATGAAACATCTGCAAGCAAACAACCCAGCTCAGACAGTACCAAGGACTCCACAGATCAACCTGAGCTACAGATCTTCTCTTCCCCTGGAAGGGCCATTGTACTTCTCTCATCTCCACATTGTCTGTGCATCTATTGACATGTCTGGAGCGCTATCTCCAAGGAACACAGGGTCTTCCCCAGGGCCAGAGTCCTGAGGCAGAGCGACAGTCCAGATGCTCTGGCCTTGATGCTGAACCTCTGGGCAGCACAGGAGGTTGTTAACTTGAGCTGCAATGTCTCTGAAAGACACGTGATGTGGCTCAGCTTTATTTTTAACATATTGTGCCTATCATGAGGAATTGATGAGAACCACCCCGAATCAACTGAATGAAGCAAGACACAAACTTCTGTAATAAACGGGTGTCCATATGTAAAAGAACTGAAGCCAGATTCCCTTAAGGGACTGAGGCAAAGTGGCATCAATAGGGCAGCATGTGCCACGTCTGGTATTAATCTGTCTCATTTAGGCAGTGTTTTGTGATCATTATCTCATTAATCCCCACAAGGCTCCTGCCAGGCAAGTAGGTCATCTCTTACAGGCCCACTGACAAAAGGAAGGGAGGGAGGAGGGAGGGAGGGAGGGGACGCTTTGTCATGCCAGGCAATCAACCCATGTGCAAGGGAGCTGGAGGATGAGCCAAGGACCCCCCTCTGGAGCCAGTTGGCATTTTTCCTTCATCAGTTTGCGTGTTTCTGCCCACGGCCACTTGGGCAGGAGCCCCTGCAGAGGCTAGGGGTGGGATGAAAGCCCAGGCCATGGCAGTTTTCCTGCCTGATGAACTGGAGAGAAATTGCGAGGCTGGTCCCTCTGGGGTTCATTAAATGACTGGCTGTTCACGATGGCTTGTCACTTCTGACCTGAAAATATTAACATGAAGGAGGCCAGGGCAACAAGACCTCTAAGAGAGGACTTCCACAAAGAGTGTGCAGAGAAACTCTGGATGTGCCCCCCCCAAGTCCTTAGAGTATTATTACAGGCTTGATTACTGATTGACTGACTGTATATGTTGCTTCTCCTCCAAAGATTATAAAAAGAACAACTCCCAGACCACCATCCTGATAGCACAAATGCATTCCTGGCTCTCCTCCAGGCTTGGCACAGACTCCAGGATCACACCAAAGCCTCAGGGCTGAGCTGGAGACCCATGCAGCCCCTCGCTGCCTGAGGGAAAGCCTCGCTGGGCTTACCTGAGGTCAGGTTGTTCTCCCCACAACCTGACCTCAGGTAATACCTGATGTCTTCTCTGAGAGGTGCTCCACAAAGGACACTTGGGGGGCAGAAGAGGTGGAGGGCAGCCCTGACAGTATCAAGGCAGGGGGAGGCTGCACAGGCCCCACCTCTGCTCTGGCCCTCACCATTTCAGAGAAGCAAACCAAACAAATATCTGGGGACTCAAATGGATCCAGTTAGGGTGTCAGGAGGAGATCTGGAGAATTCACAGCTGAAGGATAACTTGGCTTCTGAATGCTGTTTCTGAGAAGTGACTGCTTACAAGTGGAAGTCCTGTATAATTTACTTGCTTGCAGGGGTGAGTCATGGAAATGGGCTTACTCCATACTGCAAAGTATGAACAACTGATGGCATTAATCTAAAAAACGGTATAAAATTCCAGTTTGAGGTGTCAATAATATGGAAGGTTTATTATCAATATTTCTTCAGTATGCTTTAAAACTTATCTTGGCCTATATGAAATTCTCTGAAAAAAAAACAGAACAACCAGCCCCCCAAAAAGTAAGCTTCCTCAGCAGGACTGAGGTAAGCTTTCCATTTAGAAAGACAGCCCATCTTTCAAGAGGGTAAAGCCTGGGGGCAGCAGGGGGAGGCGGCTCAGATCCTTCAAAAAGACAGGACATGAGAGGGGCAGGGGAGCACCAAGGAAAAGAGCCCAAGAGAAGGAAAAGGAACTAACGTGACCCCCCCCCCCTTGACATAATTACAACATCACAACAACAATCTGACTAGCTCTCGCAGCTGATGAACGAATCATCAGATGAAACATACACAAAGCAAACAGAGCAGAATCCATAGTCCACCCAACATCCCCACCATCCTTGCCCTTCGACAGCCGGAATCTGGGAAAAGGTCTTACTCAAAAGTGGAGGAGGAGGAGAGCAAACACATCTTGCACAACTGACAAAATGACCACAATGTAAGGAGGAGTTTGTTGGTCATAAAGATAAGCAAAAGCAAATATTTCTTCAAACACACTGGAAGCAAGAAATAGACTAGAAAACCATCTTCACTGACTTTTGCATGTAATGTGATTTTTTAAGGGTAAGAAACAGTGATTGGATAGGGAACTGATGATGAGCTGGATCCAAAGGACACCCCCTCCTTCTGTATGGCAGCCATGGTGCAAAGCAGGAAGCCTTGGCAATGGTAGCCTACCCTATTTCACTCCCTGTAAGGCTGCCATTGAGGACAACCACAGAGACGCCACTGGCTCAGGATGTAGTGGCCAGATTCCTAGTAGGAAAAACCTGTCATAACAAAATCACACCCTTCAGTATTACAGAGTTGGAAGGGACCTTGGAGGTCTTCAACCTCCTGTCCCAGCAGGAGATCCCACGGGCCCAATTACCATAAAGCCGCCAAAGGCCTGGCACCAGGATACATCTAGGCCTGCCCTGCTGAAGGTGGTTCTGTCTGCAGGGTCATCGGCAGAGGTCTTCTGGACAGTTCCACTGCCAAGAGAAGTAGGAGGGGCCAGCCCTTTTGCAGCAGCCCTGCACTTTAGTCTCATAACCTTTCAGAAAATATTTTAAATTGCTCTTTTTCTATGTTTGGCTGGCATGAAGTTCTGAGTGGCTCTCTCACTTTTTTACATAAAATTGTGTTGGCTTTAATTGTTCCTTATTTATACACTGTCCAGAATCTATATGACTCTGTAAAAATGCATGTGTGAATGAATATCCAGTAGATTTTAATATATTATTTTATTAAATTTATTATGGCCACCTATTCCAGAAGACTCTGGGCAGCTTATAGTTTCAATTGTATAAAGTGCAATAGAGAATTTCAACCTTCACAAATGGACGTGGAAAGCAGAAACCAGGTAAAAAGACACATTTATCCTCCCTTCAGCTGCTCGGCTGGAGCCCACTGGATCCACCTGTGTGCAAAGAATGAGATCTCTGCTGTCAGCTTTTTCTGATTTTATGCTCAACCTGGGGCCTGAGTTAACCATTTCCTAGATCTGCAGTACAAAGTAACTAAAGGAGACGGACTGGCCATATCACTAAGCTGTAAAACAAAAGACACCAAAGATGAAAGTCAACCAATTTTAGCATATTATGTAAATACAGCTGCTGGGATTATTAACTGCCCTGGTTAAAGATGCTGCATGAAGCAGACGGGAAGCTCATACCAATGCCAAGACCCAGGGAAAGCAGGACACAGGAAGGGAGGGCTGGGGGGGGGGGAATGTATGCCCGTGGCTGACTAGTTTCTTGTGCCCTCTTTTCTTAGCCAGGGAGGGGGCTGGTCAGTCGAGCCCCTTTCTTGCCGCTGGATGACCTCTTAAGCAAAGGGAAGGGAAGGAAGGCAAAGAGCAAAGTGCAGAGGAGGTTCTGAGTGGCAATTACAAATGCAAAAAACCCCTGTTTTCTCTAGATCAAAGCTGTATTGGGGTGGGGAGATGGGGAGTCTCCCCCAGCAGCAGTACTCAAAGGAGGACGAGGCAGATAAACAGCCAAGCAGCTTCTGCCACTTGTGGCACTGTCACCTCGCTGAAGCTCCCACATTCCGAATGGTAGTGCTGCAATGGATCACTGGATGCCCCACACAACTGGCCACACTGTCATTCTGGGAAGGGGGAGGTTTTGCTGATCACTGACCCCAGAAGGGAAGTGCAGAGCATTGAGGAGCATGAGGATCCTCTCCCCGTCTGGGCAAGGATGACAACTGAGGCTGTAGAAAGCTTTAGGGAGGCCGCTCCACAGGCAAAGCAGCCACACCTGTGAGCCCCGGTTTCCTCTGCCTCCAGACTTCATTTGCTCCCACTGCCCTGCTCAGCTGGCCCTAGTTGTGATGATGCTAGCAATGCAGGCTGTGGGTTTCATTAGCATTAACTGTAGAGCACCGCAAACCCCCAAGGCTCTGGGAAGAAAGGCTTTCAATAGAGTACAGACAAGACCTAAATTGAAGGTCAACCAAGCCAGTCAGGTCAGCAGAGAAGGAGGGCAGAGTCCCTTTGTCCTGCCGACATCAGGAGCAAAGCCTCTCCAGCCCTGGGGGGCCTTGGCCATTGTCTTCACAGCCCTGCAGATGGAAGGGTGGAAGTTCAACATGCCCAGAGATTCTCTCCCTCCCTCCTGACTCCAGGAAGATGGAAGAAAGTTGCACTGATCTTGAACTTCTTCTCCATCTCCCAAGTTAATTACCACAATATGATTTCCACTATGTGGATTAAGAATGAACGGCTTTCTGGCCTTTTGAAAATCTGTCACCCTGGAATAACAATAACCTTGTTTCATAGCAGAAGATGATATCACAAAGACGCTTAAAACCCTGATAATAAACATGCTGGGGTCGGCAAACTATCCTGGGGAGCCATAGGCTGAAGAAGAACCAAGGCAAGACAAGGCCAGAAAGCGCTTGGACCTCTTCATAGCCCCTTTTCTTCCCCTTTCCAAAAATGCCTTTACTACTCCATTCCACTCACGGTGGCTTACAGATTTCGAAGAGTTTATCAGACAAACAAACAGCATTTTATTTATAATGTACCATCCACCAGGAAACCATCCTACTACAATAAAAAAATAACAAATAAAAACTAAAACAGCACAAAAGCAATACAATCAATATTCAGCATAATATATTTACACACACAATAAAAATAATACACAACTGCAAAGTCCTAAAGTAAACCTATCTACCATCTAACTTTGGATTCTGTTTTGCTATAAATTGTATTAGCAAGCTGGGTCGGTCACTGGGACCGGAATGGGTGAGAGAGAAGTTCCCTGAGGATGGGCTCCAGATGGATCCAAAAGCTTGGAAGGGTAACCTCTGGTCCTGGTGACCAACCCAGATTGGGTCCTGCAACATTATCCTGGGACACCATATTCCCCTGCGTTCATATAACAAAACAACCCTACAACCATTTCGCCTTCTCTCACAACCTCCTTCACTAGTCAATCTGCTTTATTAAATAAATAAAGTTTTCAAATTCATCTTAAAGGCACCCACATAGCAATGGAGACAGAGGGGACAGGGGTAAATAGTTCCGTAACTGAGGGCTCTAATCCTGATCCTCCATCAGCAGATTATAAGATTATTTTTTTACCCAAAGAGGCCAGTTTATTCCTTCTGCTCTGCGTATATATCAAGCCAAAACCCTGGCCCAAACTCTTTATGGAATTCCCATATGGATACGCGGCTTCAAGGATTGTATTGAAAGTATCCAGGCTGTTTTTCTTAGGAAACTTCTGGGTCTTCCTCCCTGTGTTGGATTTGCTTCGATGTACCTGGAACTGGGCATTCGTTCAGTCGAATGCATGGCGTGGATTAACACCTTCAAATGGTGGTTTCGGGTGCTCTTTTCCACAGCCACTGGAAGCTACCTCTCCCTGGTGTTTGCTGACTCTCATACTTCTCGTTGGGAGAGGGAGCTGATGAAGAAACTCCACTTGCTAGGTTTTACGGGGGATGCTCTGGGAGATTATGGTCTCAAGGACACCCATTTTAGGGTAGTCCACAGCTTGTGGACATAGATTTGCAATACTTAAGAGCCAGAGCCAACAAAACCTGCTCCCCTTTGATCTTTAGCCATTCTAATAATTATGGATTGAGGATGGCCCCTTATTTCTATACTCTAACTATCCCCAAGTATATAAGAGTCTTTTTCCTAGCCCGTTTCAATGTCTTACCCTCAGCACTACTCAACAGACGATTCAAGAGGCTCCCGTTTAGTGAGCGATTATGCCCCTGTGATAGGGCTGAAGTTGAAACTGTAGAGCATGTCTTATTATACTGCCCTATGTATAATACAGCCAAAATTAAACTATTGCCTCTCCTTGGAATTGATCCCTCTGGTTCTAATGTTAGTAATTTGGTTTATACTGTCTAGGGCAGTGGTTCTCAACCTGTGGGTCGGGACCCTATTTGGGGTCGAACGACCATTTCACGGGGGTCGCCAAACAACGCAGTCCGCCATTTTTTTCCCTTTTCCTTAGCTGTGCTACTCCCTTTTATTCTATTGGCTTTTGAAAGCCAATAGAATAGACTCTCTTGAATAGAGTCTAATTCTATTGGCTTTCAAAAGCCAATGGGAATTGTCCAGGCTGTCTCTGCCCTGCTGAGCCCGCCAAAAGTCCCATTCTGCAAATGGTGCTGCACCAGTTGAGTAGTCCTTGACTTACGACTGGTTGGGGGTCGCATTAAAAAGGTTGAGAACCACTGGTCTAGGGGATGGCTCCTCCTATATTACTTCTCAGGTTTCTAAATTTCTCTTAAGAGCTGTAACTATTAGAGAAGAATGTTGTAATTCCCCTTAGCCATGGCTTCTAGTGTTAATTGTTTGTGATTATATATATATGTACGTATGTGTGTATATATATATATATATATTTTCTGAGGTTTTCGCGGGTATTTGTATATAGGTCTTTGGTTGTTCGGGTTTTCTCCCGCGTAAAATTGGAAGTGTCTTGGCAACGTTTCGACGAAGTCACATTCGTTATCTTCAGGCTGGTGTTTTTAGCTTCTTGCTTTGAGCAGCAATATATATATATATATATTCGCGATTAAAAAGGTTAAAAATGTGAACCCTAGGGATATTCATAATAAAATATAAAAATGAACACTAGGGTAATAAAAACTAAAGAAGTTTTTAATGGGTTAAAACTATAAAAGTTTTAAAAAGCGCCAAGCTTTCGCCGTCACCTGCCGGCATCCTCAGGGCTGGTGTGCCAGAGAATGAGAAGGTCTTTTTATAGGCGTGCCGAGGTTTGCGCTCGGCTCCTTGATCTTGTTATGGGGCCTGATTGGTTCAGCCGTGTATAGTTGGCCTGCGCTTTTTTTCTCTTCTTAGTTGTATTTTTTTTTTTTATCCTCGTCCGTCTCCAGTTCTCCCAACCTCAGATTAGCTGAATGGCAATTCCAGTTATTTCGGTTGCTTTCATGTTCCGATCTCCCCTCAGGCTTGGGTGGTGGTGGACGTTCCAAGTTCCTTTCTCCACCCCGTTCTGTCCGGTTGCTACTTTTAGAGTCCCATATATTTCCGGTCTCAATGCTTTCGGTTTTAATATGTTTATCATCCTGGTAATCCCGTAAATTGTTACGAGTCTGGTATAGCGTGGGGGGGTATTCCGCATGGTGGAGGGGTCGTCTCTTGTTCGTTGTCATGCCCAGCTGTCTCGCACGTGTCTTACTCCGAGTGCTCAATCCTGGGGGTGTGTGCACAGTCATCGGGGCGCGTCCCTCCTGGTTACCGTGTTCTTCCTTAGTTCTCCCCTTTTTTACCTTGTTGGAAGCGCTCGCGTATGTTCTATGGGAGTCCTCAGGATCGTCAGGTAGGGGGTATGACAGCTCGATCTCTCGCCCCCTGCCGCTCTCCGACTTTCCTTCCTCCTCTCCAATGGTATGTAGGGGTTCATCATCAACCACCTCCCATGGTTTGTCCTCATAGGAGCTGATCGTTCCAGCTACATGGGGAGGTTTTCTCCTCCTTTCCCGACCAGCTGCGATGTTTCTTTTGGTGTGTGGGCAGGCCATTGCGTTTGGTGATTCCTCCGCATTTCCACCTGCCGTATCTTCCCTCATCTCCTCTTTGTAGCCGGGGGTCCGGACCTTGGTTCCTGTCCCTCCCCTGATCTTCTGGGATTGCGGCAGTCCCGCGGGGATGGTCAAGGTGCCTCGCGTTTGCTTCCTTTCTTTCGAATTGCACCTGGTTCGTTGGGCGGTGCGGGTGCTACCCAGATTGTTATCAAGCCGTCGGGGGTGTTGCCGCCGATTATTGGCACTCCATGATCTTAAGGCTAAATAGGATGGGCATAGGTCAATGTGCCTATTAATAGACTTACTGTCTGAGAGCCATGCCTCTCTAAGAAGGCGGCCCCCTTTGGTGTTATCATTTGCCAATACACTGACGTCACTAAAGTTAAACTTATGGCCTAGATCCACCATATGGGCCCATATTTGGGAGTGACAGTCTCTCCTTCTCACTGCTAATTCGTGCTCGTGGACCCTGGTCTTAATGCGTTTAGCAGTCTCCCCAGTATAATTACATTGGCAGTCCGTACAGTCAATCATATAGACGGCTGCTGATCTTTCGGTACTGGGGAGCGGGTCCTTAGGGCGCATTATGGCCGCTCGCAGTGTTTGGTTGGGTCTAT
The DNA here is from genome assembly GCF_016545835.1 of Crotalus tigris. Lineage (NCBI taxonomy): Eukaryota > Metazoa > Chordata > Lepidosauria > Squamata > Viperidae > Crotalus > Crotalus tigris. The sequence continues at coordinate 1,540,425 of NW_024100600.1, read as the reverse complement.
GGGCCACCTGTATTGTGTGTGGTGCCAGGATCCTAGCTGTGGCTTCCGATACGTTATGGATATAGGGGAGGGCAATACGTGTGGTGGCTTGAGGCACGGATTCTTGAGATGCAGGGTTACTCCGGAGTCCAGGTGGTCTCCTGAACTGATTAATGATTTTAACCGGGTAGCCGTTGCCTCTACATGTTCGGAAGAGGTGGTTTCTCTACCTGACGATCCTGAGGACTCCCATAGAACATACGCGAGCGCTTCCAACAAGGTAAAAAAGGGGAGAACTAAGGAAGAACACGGTAACCAGGAGGGACGCGCCCCGATGACTGTGCACACACCCCCAGGATTGAGCACTCGGAGTAAGACACGTGCGAGACAGCTGGGCCTGACAACGAACAAGAGACGACCCCTCCACCATGCGGAATACCCCCCCACGCTATACCAGACTCGTAACAATTTACGGGATTACCAGGATGATAAACATATTAAAACCGAAAGCATTGAGACCGGAAATATATGGGACTCTAAAAGTAGCAACCGGACAGAACGGGGCGGAGAACGGAACTTGGAACGTCCACCACCACCCAAGCCTGAGGGGAGATCGGAACATGAAAGCAACCGAAATAACTGGAATTGCCATTCAGCTAATCTGAGGTTGGGAGAACTGGATACGGACGAGGATAAAAATACAACTAAGAAGAGAAAAAAAGCGCAGGCCAACTACACACGGCTGAACCAATCAGGCCCCATAACAAGATCAAGGAGCCGAGTGCAAAACTCGGCACGCCTATAAAAAGACCTTCTCATTCTCTGGCACGCCAGCCCTGAGGATGCCGGCAGGTGACGGCGAAAGCTTGGCGCTTTTTAAAACTTTTATAGTTTTAACCCATTAAAAACTTCTTTAGTTTTTATTACCCTAGTGTTCATTTTTATATTTTATTATATATATATATATATACATACATACACGTACGTACATACATACATACATATATAAATTATTATTATTATAATCCTGATCCTTACACAAACTGGGTGGAGCAACTGGGAAGACAGAAATGGAATTAAGTGCCTGTCCTAGGATGGTTTGCATAAACAGGATCCCACCAAGGCAGCTACTGGGACAGACGGTGGCCTTAAACACCTAACACCACCTTGAATTAGACTCTGATTTGAAATGTAAGCCTTGGTGTGGGAAGGAAGCATGGGAAAAAGTCCAGAACAATGGATGCTGCAAAATTCTGGGCCAAGGTCAGCAGTCAAAGAGAGAACAAAGAGCAACAGGGTCTGAACAAATAAAAGCTATGGGGACAAAGCAGAGGAAATGCTGGAGGCAGCTCCTCATCCTCAGGCTTCATCTGACTTTCTCCTGCTTCCCAGAAGGACCCAATTATGGTGTAGCTGTAGCAGAACTATGCTTAAAAGAGGGAGGCCTCTCCTCTGCTATGTCCATCATCAACTTAAGTCTTCCAAGAGTTTAATACAATCTTGGTCAGGCAGCTACTGTCAGATTTTCAAGAAGTGAAAAAGTGTGCTCAAAATGATATACAGGTCAGCAATTTTGTCCTAAAGTTGTCCAGCTCAGAGCCAGTCTCCAAAGAGACAGGAGGGCTAGGGAGTTCCTGACTGAGTATCTAAGGACCATGGAAAGATAAAAAACCTACCTTTTCTCCTTTCTTTAAGCATGGTAAAAATAGAAAGAACATATGTTGCCATCTGTCATTCACTCAAGGGGGGCTTGGATTTGTGCCAACAGCCTGTGCAAAGGCAAATTAGAATAATATTTGCATATAGCAGGTAAATTCTCACCATGTTTATAACATACCCAGTCCAAAGGAGCGTGAAGCCAAGGCCCCGGGGTTTCCCAGCAACCAGCAGTCCCTCTGGCTGTGTGGCATCCCCACCCTTTTCAGCAAGCATTGCCCAACATGACTGTTTGCAGGAGGCTTTTAATTAAATTACTGTTGCCAAAAGGTGCAATATTGCAGATGTGCAATAGTGACCATTGTTATGTCCTGGGCCTGCTGAACGACTCAGCAGACTCAGGAGGCTGCAGAAGGCCCGAGCAGACCATGTGGTTGCCTGGGACCAGACAGGCTGTCTCCAGCCTTGTGAGCATGTGCAGGGTGGGAGACTAGCCTTGCATTGACAGGCTGTTGCTGTCCCTGCAAAGGGAGTATAAAAGGGCCAGCGCCATTTTGTTTGCTGTTCTGTTCTGTTTGCGATCTCAATAAAGAAATTGTGTTTTGTTACTCCTGCCTCGCTTCGATGTCTCTGATTCTAAAACAGAACATTGGCGACAAAGGTGGGATAGGCTGCAGGAGAAGCTAGGCTGACTTACCAGAGGAGGCCTGAAGCGCTGGAAAGTTCGGCGTCCAAAGGAAGCGATTGCCTGCCAGTACGAGAACGCTGGAGGTGAGCTTGGCTTTGCGGGACCCCTTCTCATACCTTGCAGCAAGAGGCATCGAAGAGGCTTCAGGCTGTAACGATGTCAAAGCTAGGCCGTCTATCGGAATTTGATACTTCTCACCCTGAGTGCTGGAGCTCCTACGTGGCTCGAGTAGAGAATTAGTTTTGAGTAAACAAGATCCAAGAAGATAGCCTTAAAGCTGCTACATTGCTGTGTGTCTGTGGGCAAGAGACTTTCGATATTGCAGAGAATCTTGTAGCCCCAGCACCACTGGAATCAATTGTGTATGCTGACTTAAAGAGGATGCTGCGAGAGCACTTCGAACCCAAGCTCTCAGTAATTGCATGGAGGCACGCCTTCGAGCAGAGGGATCAGAGGCCTGGTGGGTCTGCTGCAAACTTTGTTGCTGCCTTAAGACAAGCAGCTAGACCTTGTGCATTCAAGGATCTAGAAGAGAGGCTCCGGGATCGTTTAGTTTGTGGGCTTTGAAGTCGTGAGCTGCAACAGAAACCTTTTGCAAAAGAAGATGTGTCATTCCAAGATGCGTTAAGAAATATTGCAGCTGAAGAAGCAGTGGGCGGAGCGGTGAAGGTCTTGAGGCTTGCCAAGAACCCCCCAACGCCTATTACCATCCATCAAGAGGTTGCTCGGGAGGATTCCAAAGAGGAGCCAGAGATGGAGGTAGACAGGCTTCAGCAGCAAGCAGGAAGAAGGCCTCAGGAAGATAGACAACAGACAACCTCAGTCCCTCAGTGTTTCAGGTGTGGAGGTCGCCACAAGCGCTCTGACTGCCGATTCCGCTCTGCTATCTGCCGGGCATGTGGCAGGCAAGGCCACATTGCCTCCATCTGTTTGGGTCACCAGAAGGACCGATCTCCAGAAGAATTGCTTCTGAAAGGTACCAAGGTCCCCAGCCAAAACAGGATGGCCTTCTGCGCGTCCCGTAGGGCCGTTTTCAAAACCGGGGTTCACAGGCCACTTAAAAAGAAGCTTTACATTAATGTGAAGTTGCAAGGGGTTCCCTTGTCGATGGAGTTGGACACAGGGTCTGCTCTATCTATCATTTCCTTAGACATCTTTAATAAGGTTTGCAGCAGAAGTGGCCTACGAGTTAAACTCAGGCCTTCAAATTTAATCCTTACTGACTTCCAGAATTCCAAAGTCAGCGTGAAGGGGGAGGCCACGCTCAAGGTGCAGCATAGGAATTTTGAAGGGCTGCTAGATGTGGTGGTAGTTGGGGGTGATCATACAAGTCTTATTGGACTCAATTGGTTCGAGGCCCTTGGGATTCAAATGACTGGACTTCACAATCTGCAAATGTCAGGCCTTGCAGACGTTTGCAAGGAGTTTGCTGATGTGTTCAGTTCAGAGCTTGGTTCGTATAAGGGGCCTCCCATTGCTTTACGTTTAGACCCAGCCATCACACCCATCAGGATCAAGCCCCGAAGGGTGCCTTTTGCCCTAAAGAACAAAATAGATGCAGAGCTGGACAAACTGCTCCAGTAGGGCATCTTAGAACCTGTGGACTCTAGTTCATGGGAAAACCCCATTGTTACGCCTTTAAAGGCTAATGGAGAAGTCCAAATTTGTGCAGACTATAAATGTACACTAAATAAGGTATTGCAGCAGCATGCCTACCCGGTGTCTGTGGTGAGCCACATTCTGGCCTCACTCAAGGGGGGGGGGCAAATCTGGCTTCCGGTTCCAGTTTCGTGGTGGGGTGGTCGAGCGAAGGGCGTCGTCCCTTTGCCGATCGAGTTTCCCCTGCCGGTAGACCCCTTAGAGCAGCGGTTCTCAACCTGTGGGTCGGGACCCCATTTGAGGTCGAACGACCATTTCACGCGGGTCGCCAAACAACGCAGTCCGCCATTTTTTTCCCTTTTCCTTAGCTGTGCTACTCCCTTTTATTCTATTGGCTTTTGAAAGCCAATAGAATAGACTCTCTCGAATAGAGTCTAATTCTATTGGCTTTCAAAAGCCAATAGGAATTGTCCAGGCTGTCTCTGCCCTGCTGAGCCCGCCAAAAGTCCCATTCTGCAAATGGTGCTGCACCAGTTGAGTAGTCCTCGACTTACGACCGGTTGAGTAGTCCTTGACTTACGACTGATTGGGGGTCATGGCATTAAAAAGATTGAGAACCACTGCCTTAGAGGGTTGAAAAGATGCTCTGGAGGAGCATCTACCATTGAGGAGGCTTCTCGGATAGTTGCAGAGGAGCGGCAGCGTCCTCTGTGCACCGAGTGTCTCCTTTGGGCTGACAGGGTAAAGATCAGCCAGTAAAATGGCCGGTCATTTAGCTGCGCCAACCGTAAGCCATAAGATCATCTAAGCAAGCAGACCCACCGTGGAAGATTTGGTGAGATTTTTTTTTTAACCTCTATTTTCTTTTTTTTTTCCTGTGAAAAGTTTTTTTTCTGGAATTATTCCCCTTTTTGTTGAAGCGGCGTTTTAAATGGGGGGAAGGAGAAGCTTAAGAAAAGGACAAAACCTATTTTTGTTTTAATGGCTGATTCTATTTTTTAATACATTGGAGCCCCAAAAAAATTTCTTTTAGAGAGATTTAAGAGGCTATGCATTTGGAGAGTATTATTTTTTCTTATTTTTTATGTTTTCCGAAAAGACTGATTATTTGATTAACTTTGAGTACTTGTTGGGGGACATCTTCTGCTGAAACTACATATCGCTCTTGCTAATTTTTTTCTTTTCTCTTGGAATTTGCATAAAGGAAATAGACTAAGAAACTTGGGAGGAGATGGATATTGAATGACTGTGTTTAAATATAGTCTCTCCCAAAAAGAGAATGTCTTCAAATGTGATAAAAATGGAGGAAACCTGTTCAGACTCTATTAATAAATATATTCTGGATAAAATCTTAGAAAACACGGAGATGATAATTGCTTGTAAAAAGGAGATTTCTTTACATCGACAAAGCACAAGCTTTAAGTGAAACTGTAGTTTGTATTCAAAAGACTTGCTCTCAGCTTACTGAGACGGAAGAAGCAAATGTACAGTTGGATTTGCAGTCGATACCAGGAATAAGCCTTGATATAAATGGTCAGATGTCCTATAATATGGAAATGGAGGAGCTTACTTCGGAAGGTCAAGCTGATTTGCAGATACCATTTGACTTTCTGAGAGAGGAAAAACTACTGGAAGAAGAGCAAAACTTGACTAAAGAGGACCATACCAAAAAAAGGATTCCAACTAAAGTTTATGCAACATTGAAAAAGAAGGGAAATGACGCTTTTCAGAATGACTATAACTTTTATACCAGCCTAAGAAAATGGATAATGGGAGATTTTTTGCTCCTATGCACAGTGTGGCAGGAGACAATGGTAGAGCTATTTGCAGAACTAGAGACTCGACTATGGAAACCTATTTGGAATAGAAGGAAACCCAGAATAAGATATAAATATTAAATTTGAGGTGATAATTATGGATGGTAAAGGTTTTATAGTGATTTGGACTGTTTTGGATTTGGTTTGTGCTAAATGGGAGGTTATTATGAAATGATTTAAAATTTAATATTGAAGTATAGCAAGACTATGTGTTCTTTTTTGTGTGTGTATGTTTTTCTTTTCTTTTTTTCCCATTTGTGGTTTTTGTTTTGGAATGGGATGGAATTAATAATTTGAGAATTATTGAAAAAGAATAGAAATATAGTTGAGAAATGTAGGAATTTAGTTTTGGAGCTAATATGTTTAAGTAAGAGAGATTTGGGGGCCCTGAAATACTTACGTAATTAGGTTAGCTTAAATTTAAATATTTGGAAAAATTAATAAAGTTTAAAACAGGATCTTGGGATAGATAAGGAGCTTTCGTAAAAGATTATTGACTAATGAAATTTATATCTGGCAATATACTTAATGAAAATATGTGTTAGAAATGTACTAATGAGATTCCAATAATTTAAATAGAGAGTGTTGGTTCTGATTTAACCATTTAATTTATATATAGCAACATATTAAAGAATGAATTGGCTATAGGAGTGTATTAATTTGATTATTATATTGATATTGAGCGGTTGAAAGTTTTTATTGATTAAGGAAATTTATATTTAGATATATTAATGAATGAATTTATTTGAATTTAATTGATTATAATTTCTACATAGATAGAGAGGGAAGTTTTAAGAAATATTGTGTGAATTGTATATATATAATGTTATTGTTTTCTCGTTATAATTGACCACCATATCTCCACGCTGGTTCTTAAGCTTCTGTTGGTGTAAAATGGAAAAATAATAAAAAATGTTTAAAAGGGGGGGGGGGCAAATCTTTGCAAAGCTTGATTTGGCTCAGGCCTATCAACAGCTACCTGTTGATGAGGCAACGGCTGTGGCCCAAACAATTGTGACGCACCGAGGAGCCTTTAAGGTAAAAAGTCTGCAGTTTGGGGTTAATGTGGCCCCTGGAATATTCCAGAGTGTGATGGAGCGAATGCTCCGTGGTATTCCTGGGGTCTGTCCCTACTTTTATGACGTCCTCATTGCTGGGGAGTCATCTGTGAACTTATCTGAAAGGCTGAGGGCTGTCTTGCTGCGTTTCCGTCAAGCAGGGCTGAAATGAAGCAAGACAAATGTAAGATTGCAGTTACCTCCACTGAATTTCTGGGGTTCCATATTGATGCTGAAGGCATCCATCCTGCTGAATCCAAGCTCAAAGCAATTCAGCAGGCCCCAAGTTCCAAGTCCAAAAGCGAATTTCAGGCTTTTCTGGGACTGTTAAACCTTTACCATGCATTTCTACCTCACAAGGCCACAGTGGCTGAGCTGTTACACCGGCTCTTGGATAAACAGGCTCCTTGGCAGTGGACACAAATCCATGAAAATTGCTTTACAGAGGTCAAGGCCTTGCTTTCCTCAAATGCTGTGTTAGCTCATTTCAATGAGCAATTGCCTGTATGCATAGCCTATGATACATCCCCTTATGGGGTTGAGGCTGTGCTGAGCAACCTCAAGGCTGATGGGACGCAAGTCCCTGTGGCCTACTACTCCAGAACTCTCTCATCTGCAGAGCATAATTACGCGCAGATTGACAGAGAAGCCTTGGCAATAGTGGCTGGCATAAAGAAATTCCATGATTTCTTATATGGCTGTCATTTCACGGTCTACATAGACCATAAGCCTCTGCTGGGTTTGTTTACAACAAACAAGCAAACCCCTCATATAATATCCCCTAGAATGCTGAGATGGTCAATTTTCCTGTCAGCATATGACTATACTCTGATGCACAAACCAGGTAAAGAAATGGGCCATGCAGATGGCCTCAGCAGATTACCTCTACCATAGGAGAGGCAGATCCTACTCCTGCTCTTTGCATTCTCTCTATTCAGGAATTGCCTGAATCTCCCCTCAATGCTAGGGACGTGGCTGCAGAAACTGCCACTGATCGCACACTTACACGCGTGCTGACATGGGTGTTGTCAGGGTGGCCTGACATGTGTCCAGGCTCAGAATTCCAGAGTTTCTGGCAGAGGAAACATGAACTTTCCACTTTCAAGGGGTGTGTCCTGTGGGGAAGCAGGGTAGTCATCCCAGCCTCATTGAGGACTAGAGTCTTGCAATCTTTACATGAAGGTCATCCCGGAATTGTCCGGATGAAGGCCCTTGCATGTAGCCATCTATGGTGGCCTGGGCTTGATGAAGAGATCGAGACCCAGGTTCATGGGTGCCAAGTGTGCCAACAGTCAAGGCCTGAAATGCCTCAGGCTCCTGTACATAGGTGGGAGGAGACACATACTCCATGGTCGAGGGTACACACCGACTACACTGGGCCCTTTCAGGGGCAATTCTTCCTTCTCCTTGTGGACAGCCATTCCAAGTGGCTAGAGGTTGTTCCTGTCTCCTCCACTACTACTGCTAGGACCATCCAAGTGCTGAGAGGAATCTTCGCCTCACATGGTCTTCCAGACATCCTTGTCTCCAAAAACGGACCCCAATTCACGTCTTCTGAGTTTCAGGCTTTTCTTCAAGCCAACATGATCTGGCATGCCACATCTGTGCCGTTCCATCCAGCTTCCAACGGCCAGGCTGAGCGTATGGTGCGTACTACCAAAGATGCTTTAAAGAGAATCACTCACGGCAACTGGCATCACAGGTTAGCTGACTTTCTTCTTTGCCACCGCACCACACCTTGTACTGCCACTGGGAAGAGCCCAGCTGAACGCTGGGGTCGCAGACTCATTACCAAACTGGACAGGTTGCACCCAGACCGGGTGGCTTCACAGGTATCACAGCCGCAGGCACCTAGGAGACTACAGGTGGACGATCTGGTCTGGGCAAGGAATTATGGACCTGGACATCTCTGGGTGACAGCAGTGGTATGCAAGGTCTTTGGGCCACTGTCATATGAAGTGGCCTTGGACGATGGTTGTGTGTTAAGGTGGCACATCAATCAACTACGCTGGAGGCTTCCCAGAAACACTTCGGCTCCTGGCTCTGCTCTCGGGGGGGAGGAAGACCACGATTACGATCATAGACCACAGTCTGTCCATGAAAGTGGGGATACACTGGCTCCACAAGGGGGTTCTGCTTACGGCTCCTGACTCGGACACTGGGTCTATGGATTTGGACAGTCAACCAGCACTACAGGCTTCTCCATCTGCTGGTCTTGGGCTTACGGGACAGTGCTCCCAAGAGGGGTCCATTGTGGACTCGGGGAATTCCACCCCACCAAGGAAATCTGGTCTGTGGTTACAGGTTCCAGCCAATCAGTACGATGGAGAGTCGCCGGATTCAAGGGGGCATCTACATCCTGGTCTGCCAAGCCTGGTAGGCGAGCTTGCAAGCCAGGTGCCCACAACAGCTCTAAGAAGATTAGAGCAAGCAAGGGGTCCCCCCAAGCATTTACAAGACTATGTAAGGTTCTTGTCAATTCCAGGACAGGCCTAATAGTCTTGTGAAAAAATAGAATGTATGTAAGGGAGGCTTAATAGTTCTCTTGAACTAAGGACACACTCAGAGTTGGGGTGTTTTGTTTGATAGTATTAAACAATATGTGGTATTCTTGTAAATATGAGAAATGTCATGACTGGGTCTGCCTGCGTGCAGGCATCACTGTGTTAGAAATAACAACATGCTTAATTGAACATATGTATATGTGTGCTGTTATAAAAACAGTAAGTAGTCACTTATTGTTTTATCCAAGGGGGGAGGGATGTTATGTCCTGGGCCTGCTGAATGACTCAGCAGGCTCAGGAGGCTGCAGAAGGTCCGGGCAGACCATGTGGTTGCCTGGGACCAGACAGGCTGTCTCCAGCCTTGCGAGGTGGGAGACTAGCCTTGCATTGATATGCTATTGCTGTCCCTGCAAAGGGAGTATAAAAGGGCTAGCGCCATTTTGTTTGCTGTTCTGTTCTGTTTGTGATCTCAATAAAGAAGTTGTGTTTTGTTACTCCTGCCTCGCTCCGATGTCTCTGATTCTAAAATAGAACACCATGGCATTCCTTCAGGGCAGCAGTCAAGGCCCCTCCCTCCTGAGGATATTGCTTGCATGTCCAAATGAGAGGAGGAGGAGGAGGAGGAGGAGGAGGAGGAGGAGGAAGAGGAGGAGAGGAAGATTATTCTCTATAGGGTGGGAAGCAGGCTACTTGCCTGCTGCTGCTGCTGCTTCCTCCTGTCAACTGAAAAGGGTGGGGGCAGAGCCGGTCTCTCCCCTGAGCTTCAGAGGCCTTTGATCTCTCCCACCTGCACTGCCCACCCCCTGGATATGACCATGGGGAGTTGAAAGGTCATGTCTGCCAAGTGCAATTAGTCCAATGAGAGTGGACAGGCAGGGCCTGGGAAGGCCACTCACAAGTGTCCCCGTGACCAGGGGATGCCCTTGTTTGCATTACAGGTGTGAAATAAAATTAACATGCCCAATCCCTTGGACCTGACCTGATCTCTGTGACCCACCTGGGCCCGGCAGTGGTCAGTAGTGATTGCCAAATCCCATCAGAGAACAGCCCTGGGTTGGAGCCCTCCAGAGTGACCCAGTAGCCCCAGGCCTGGCTCAAGGGGGACAGGGAAAATGCTGCCCCCAAACTTTGCAGAAGGAAGGAAAGAGACACAATCCTTAAAGATTGACATAAGATCAACTTGCAAATATACAATCTGCACAGCTTTAAATTTAATTGTTTCTCAGGCAAATTATTTGACTGACTTAATGTTAAATATGGGCTTGCCTGTTTTGCACAAAAGCCTACATAAAATCTTTGGGTTTGAAAAGGGTTATACGTGGGGGTGGGGGGGGGGTAGGGAGGTATTAGAACAATCTAAGCTGCTCCAGCAAATTTAAGCAAAGCTGGTGAAGGTTCTTTGGCACCAAAGGAGACCACGGGCAGGAGGAGTAACTGTCTTTGGCCCTGGCGCTCTTGGCTGTGGTTTGGCACAGGAAACGGCTAACGGGCAGCACTTTAGCCAACCAGCAGCATCCCAGGCCTGACCGAAAACCCAGCGACAAACTGATGGGTGCAGGTGGTTGCATTCAGAAGAGAATTAATGAGTAGGTGTTTTGTGCAGCGGTGGTAATTACCAATTTTCTCTATTTATAAAAATGTCATCAATATTGAAGTGTGGCATTATTATCTCTACAGTGATACTGATTTAACATGAATATGGAAATGTATTAATTATCTCAAAAGCTGTTCATTAAATTCTGAATGTTACAAAACAACATTTATGTCATTTATTGCTTCAAAACTCTACATTTTATCAACCTTCTTTTATGGTGATAGGGGTTGAAGAACTTTGCTTCTTAAACAAGATAGATGTGAACTCCAAGCTGAAAGTAATCTATGCATTTGATTTATAAATAAATAAAAATATAGATGAGTAAATCAATAAAATCCAAGTCATCCCTTCAAAATGCATGAAGACTATCAGAAGAGCCTTCAAACTGGATCCCATCAGAGGGACCTCTGGCCCAGCATCTTGTCCTTCCTCAGTGGTTACTACCAGATGCTTCTTGCACACTTACCCTAACAATTTCATTACTTAATTTAATAGCCCCTGAATGCCAAAACTCTCTGTTGCTCTTCTATAAACCAATAAGGGCCAACTACAGGAGTGGTACTGAATCGAGCATGCAGTATCACACCTACCTGAGATGAAGTAAATAGTGACTTGGACTTAACAACTCAAGGCAAATTTTGATCAAATGAAGGCAACTAATGAGAACATAGAAGTAGAGGAATAATGAGCAAGCAAAAAGATTGTTGACCAAATAACTAACATAAACCATGGACTCAAGTAACTAAAGCAAAGCCAACCTTGCCTAAGCAACAGATTTCAAGATCCAGCCATAAATGGAGCCTTCTCACTTGGCTTCTTCCTGCCCCTCTCCTACAGAGCTAGAATACCTTCCCCAATTGTCTTATTGACCACACCAGGTGGCTTCCTTTTTTCCACCCAGGGAAACAGAGAAAGGAGAAGAAATAAGGACTGTGTTAGGAAAAAACTGAGGGACAGATGGAGCTTCTATACACTTATGCATCAAGAGACATTGAGCGACAAACAGATGGAATGATAATCTGGGTCTTTGAAAATCCAGTCCTGAGAACCCCTGTCCTGACAATGTCTCCCATCCTGATGTGACATCTTCTACCGACATTCCTGGGGTTTCATTGGCTGTGAGCTGGCAGACGTTCAGACATTCTTTTCAGTCTGGGAATAAGAGCACATTCAGCTTCTTACTGTGGGAGACTCAGAATCATCTCCCACTGGGGCCACTTGGCCTGGCAAGGTGGGATCCGGTGTAAGAAGCACAGAGGGAGCCCCTGCCCCTCCTCTGCTTTCCGATGCCCCCCTATGTTCTACAAAGTAAGCCCTGCCCCTGCTTGGAACTGCTCGTTGCTGCGCCTCCCACGCATCGCCCTTGGCACGCAGGAGCACCTTCCGGCTTCCCATCCACCCACTTCAAAGGAGCCACCCGGGCTGAAGCTCGCAGCTGGGATCCTAGCTAATGAGAGGGTGATGACAGACTTTGCTGGCACTAAAACAATTTAAAATAGAGGGCCCATACACACAAACTGCCAGAAAGGATCAAAATAGATTTACACTAAATACATACACAGCTATGTTCCTTTTTTTTTGCAATAGAAAAAAAATATGCTGATAGAATAAACTATTTCAATAATTAGTACAGTTTCCAACATTTTAATTCTTAATTCTATAAGAAGCAATATTGTAATGACACCATTTAACAACAGCAAGGCAGAATTCCCTTATTCAAGATAGCAGTGGTCACAAATACATTAAAATAATAGTGCAATAGGTAAAATAATTATCAATGAATTAAAAAGCCCATGTAAAAGTCACCTGGAGCCACCCTATCAGGAAGATGGGGGCATATAAATTTAAATAAACAAACAAATAAACGTGCAGTAAAAATGTGAAGGGATCTGGATGGGTGCTTTTCAGACATATAAGTCTGAATTTTATTGTGAAAAAAATGGGGACAGCAATTAGAAAACGGAGATACAGAACCCAATGAACAAGACAGGTGAGAAGGAACCTCATTAAAAAAATGGCAGCTCTCTGCCTGAGAAGGACCGTCCTGGAGCTGCCGATCATCAAACCAGGCCAGGAAACCCAAAGGCTGGAGAGAGTGAGCAGGACGTGGGAATGCCCAGGAACAGTCCATGGGAACCCTAGAACAGGGACCAATTGTGGCTAACTGCTGAATTTCATCCATAATTTACCTGGTACAACTTGCTGGGAATTCAGGAAGTAGTTAACCTGTCCTGGTGTTTGACCCCAAGACAAAACTCCAAAGCATGTCCCAACAGGGAGATCTTTGTGTCCAAGAATGCAAAAAGGAGCAGAGAACTAACATGTCAGTGGAGTCTCATCAATCCATGAAGGGTGTCCCATAGCCTTGAAAAGGAAAAAAAAAATGAATACTTGCTCCAGGTCAGTGACAAGCATCAAGCCTGTTAGTTAGCCAGTTCCACTACCTTTCCCTCACCAATGAACATCCTTCAGCAACTCGAGTCCTCCCTACCAAACTAGAAGAAAGCAGATGAACCGGGTGGGCAAAGTATGTCCTGCTAATTCTGTATTCAAACCTCTCTTCGCCATTTGATATAAGCAGATTAAATGCTAGAAAAAAACAGTACTGAGAGACAGAAGACATGGTCTGTTGTGTCCTGAGCCTGCTTCTGCAACCCCGGGACCATTGCTATGGTCCCGGGGTTGCAGCAAGCTGCCCGGGACCAGACAGCGCGGCGCCAGCCTCGCGCGCATGTGCGAGGCGCGAAAACGCGCCAATCAGCTGTTGTGGTTTTGCCCGGGGATCCGGGCATACTTAAGAGGCCTGCAAGCCTTTTAGCATCTGTTGGGTTTTGCTGTTGAAGAGAATAAAGAACTGAGTTGTTGCAGAATGAGTCTCCAGGCCTCTGATTTCACAAGGGACTTAACACTGGTGAGGAAGGTGGGATGATAGAAGAGCTTTAAAACAAACAAGCTTAACCACCCACAATAAGTCCTGAAGAGGGGCAAGTCGGTGTTGGAAGCAGCGTCTCAGGCCTATCAGTACAGTGTCGTTGAAGGATGAGCTCGGCTGAATAACCCTTTCCCCCCCACACACATTAGAAAGAAAATGGCGAAGATTGGGTGTATTTCTGAGTTTGACATTGCTCATCCAGAAAGATGGGACTCTTATGTTGCCGGGGTGGAAAATTATTGTAGAGTAAACCAAATAAGAGAAGATGGAGCAAAGGCTGTCACGCTGTTGTGTGTTTGTGGTCAGGAGGCATTTGAAATAGCTGAGAACCTAGTCGCCCCTGTACCTCTAGAGTCAGTTACGTTCACTGACTTGAAAAAATTGTTAAAGGAACATTTCCAGCCCAGATTGTCTGTGATTGCATGGAGACACACATTTGAGCAAAGAGACCAGAGGGCAGGTGAATCTGCTAAAGATTTTATTGCAGCCTTAAGGAGAGCAGTCAAGCCTTGTGAGTTCAAGGATCTGGAAGAGAGGCTGCGGGATCACTTCATTTGTGGGTTAAGAAACAGAGATTTGCAGCAGAAACTTTTTGCCAGAGAAGATATTTCTTTCCAAGATGCTCTAAGGGAGGTGACAGCTGAAGAAGCAGCTGGAGGAGCTGTAAGGTCTCTCCGGCCTACCAGGAACATTCCTGAAATGGCAACTGTCCATCAAGAAGACATCAAAGAGGAGTCAGACACAGATCCTGAAGAGGAAGTGAATAGACTTTACCTGCCATCAGGGAAGAAGCAGAAGGGGCGTCTGGACAAGGCCACTACAGCCATCAAATGCTTTGGATGCGGTGGAAGCCACAGGAGAGCTGAGTGCAGGTTCTGGTCCGCCATATGCAGAGGGTGTGGAAAGCGAGGCCACATTGCAGCCGTATGTTTGAGTCAACAGAATGTACAACCTCAGGAAGAATTGCGTCTGAAAGGTACCAGGGTCCCCAGCCAAAATAGGGTGGGTTTCTGCACATTGCGCAGGACTATTTTAAGGACAGGAACACATAAACCTTTAAAGAAAAAACTGTCTTTAAAAGTAAGGCTGCAAGGGGTTCCTATAGCTATGGAGCTGGACACAGGGTCCGCTCTCTCTATTATTTCTAACAATACATTTAGGAAAATTTGCAACAGTAGTGGCATTCGAGCCAAATTAAGACCCTCAAACATAATTCTCACCGACTTTCAAAATTCTAATGTGTGTGTTAAGGGGGAGGCCACCCTTAACATGCAGTATAAGGATTTTAAAGGTCCTCTAGACATGTTGGTAGTGGGGGGGAACGCACGAGCCTTATTGGACTCGATTGGTTCGAGGCTCTGGGCATCCAAATCACTGGGCTGCACAGTTTGCAAACGTCAGGCCTGGCAGAAGTCTGCAAAGAGTTTGCAGATGCGTTTTGTTAAGTCCTTCGCAAAATGGCAATGACACGAGAAGCAGTTGTAGTTCTCAGGAACTCTTTATTTCTGTTCAGCATACTGGTTACAAGACGCCGACAACGCCCAAATCTCCCTGCCTCTTTTATAGGCGATTCCCGGGCCAAATTGCAACATTTGGCGCGCTAGCACCCACACATGCGCGCGAGTGCTGGCGACAACCAGTCTGGTCCCGGGCAGCTTGCACCTGCCCAGGACCATTGCAATGCCCCGAGCCTGCTTCCACAGGCTCAGGACATAACACCCCTTCCCCCCCGACTAAGACTATGATCATACAATAATAATATACAATCCAATACAAGCGTGGTGCCCATACTACTTTGTACCAGTTATCCCCTCTGCTTCTATTGTTCCCAGTGTTCTGTTTTCCTACGTGTACAGGAATACTCTCTGTTAACTCTGTTTTGCCAATAGAGTTACAAAATCTTCTAAATACTTAGGAGATCTTCTGGCTCTCTGTGACCTCCTGACTTCTGGGTACCTACCAAGTACCCCTTGACTGAGGGATGATGTATGCTTGTCCTCCTTGCTACACCCTGGTGATTCCCAAGGACTGTGCTCCAATGCGTGGCCTGCTTGCTTGCCCACCGGGCTTGTCAGGCCAGGGCTTCTTTCTCTGTTTGACCTGGTTGTCCTGCCTGGCTGCAGGCTCTCTGGCCCTCTTAAGTGACTGTCACTGTTGGGCAATTCTGTAGAACCTCCCAGGTCTATCCTAGACCTGTCAAGAGGTTGTCTTTCCCCTTGGTCCCGTTCTGTACCTGGGCTTGTTGGGGTTTCAGTGCTGTCCCAAAACTCAGTTGTCCCCTGAGTGATGTCAGAGGTGTTGTAGTCGGGATTTGGTTCCTCGACCACCTCCCTGTGTGCGTGCCCCCTTCTAGGGACAGGGGTAGTGTCGGGCCAACTAGACGGAATGTGTGCCAGCTCTCTTGCAGGGTGTGGGTTGTTTGGACGCTCCCGGATATCCTCCCTGACTGGAGTACTGAGTGATGCGGGTGAGTAGTGATTATGACCCCGGGGTGACTCCCTGGCTGGAGTAGGCACTGGTGCCTGAGTTCTAGTTGGGCTCCATGGATTCCTGTTTGGAGCACTCGCGGAATCTCAGAATGAGCTGTCTGTAGCTCCCTCGTTACTGATAGGCGGCAGCCCGCACTCTTCCCTTTGCCCAAAGGGGTCCCCCTCCCCCCCGGAAAAGACCCAGGAGTCTCAGTGGGACGGTCCCGTCTAGTGCGGAGCTGGTCGATGTGTCGTCGCAGGACACGACCGTTGTCCAGGGACACCTCGTAGGACAAAGGACCTGTGACCCTGGATACAGTGGCAGGGACCCATGAATGACCAGGCCCGTAGTTACGAGTCCAAACCGGGGCACCCACAAGCAGTTGTCTAGGTGCCCTGGGGTGTGTGATTGTGGAAGGTAGTCTGTCCGGGTGCAACCTGTCAAGCTTGGTAGTCAGTTTGTGCCCCCAACGAAGTTCAGCTGGGCTCCTCCCGGTAGAAGTGGAAGGTGTAGTGCGATAAGAAAGGAGGAAGTCAGCCAACCTGTGATGCCAGTCTCCATAGGTAATTTTCTTCAAGGCGTCCTTGGTGATGCGAACCATGCGTTCAGCCATACCATTGGTGGACGGGTGGAAAGGTGCAGAGGTGGCATGACGAATCATGTTGGCCTGTAAGAAAGCTTGGAATTCGGCAGAAGTGAATTGAGGGCCATTGTCAGATACGAGGACATCTGGAAGCCCGTGTGCAGCAAAAATCCCCCTCAGTACTTGAATAGTCTTTGCAGTGGTGGTGGAAGAGACAGGTACAACCTCAAGCCATTTTGAATAGCTATCAACTAGGACCAAGAAGAATTGACCCTGAAAGGGCCCAGCGTAGTCAATGTGCACCCTAGACCATGGAGACTGTGTTTCCTCCCATCTATGTACAGGAGCTTGGGGCATTTCAGGGCGCAAGCATTGACAAAGGTGGCATGCATGCACCTTAGCTTCAATGTCTCTGTCTAACCCAGGCCACCACAAATGGCTGCGCGCAAGCACCTTCATACGTACAATGCCAGGATGACCCTCGTGGAGGGAACCTAAGACCCTAGTCCTCATTGAGGCAGGAATGACAACTCTGCTCCCCCAAAGCAGACATCCCTGGAAGGTGGATAACTCGTTCCTTTTGGACCAGAAACTCTGAAACTCAGTGCCTGGACAGCTCTCTGGCCATCCAGATAAAACCCAAGAAAGGACACGCAAAAGTGTGAGATCTGTGGCTGATTCAGCAGCCACATCCCTGGCATCTAAAGGGGACTCAGGCAAGGCCTGAATGGAGAGGATATTGATTGTTGGTGCAGGGTCAGCTTCTATTACCGGCAGGGGTAATCTACTGAGGCCGTCAGCATGGCCCATTTCTTTTCCAGGTTTGTGAAGTAAGGAAAAATCATAGGCAGACAGAAAGATAGACCATCTCAGCATTCTGGGGGAGATGATTTGGGGAGTTTGTTTATGTGTGGTAAACAGCCCCAACAAAGGCTTATGGTCAGTGAAGACCATGAAATGCCTGCCATATAGGAAATCATGGAATTTTTTGATTCCAGCAACAACAGCTAAAGCCTCCCTGTCAATTTGAGCATAATTTCGCTCTGCAGAAGACAAGGGTCTGGAGTAATATGCAACAGGAACCTGAGTTCCATCTGATCTGAGGTGGCTTAGTACGGCTCCCACCCCATAAGGAGAAGCATCACAAGCGATGCACACAGGAAGGGATTCATTGAAATGTGCAAGCACACTGTTAGAAGTGAGTAAGGCCTTAACCTCATTGAAACTTGCTTCGTGTTTTTGTGACCACTGCCACGCTGCCTGTTTGTCCAAGAGCCTATGAAGAGGCTCGGCTACACTAGCCTTGTTAGGAAGGAAACAGTTGTAGAAGTTCAGAAGGCCCAGAAAGGCCTGTAGTTCGGCCTTGGACTTTGGCCTAGGAGCATGCATAATAGCTTTCAATTTGGATTCAGCAGGGTGAATCCCGGTAGCATCAATTTTGAATCCCAGAAAATCTGTAGAAGGCACCCCAATTTTACATTTGTCCTTCTTAAATTTGAGGCCCGTTTTCCTGAACCTCAGCAGGACAGCTCTTAATCTCTCAGCTAAGTTGTTGTAGAGTCTCCTGCAATTAAGACATCATCAAAATAGGGGCAAACCCCTGGTATACCCCTTAGTGTGTTTTCCATTACGCTTTGGAAAATTCCAGGAGCGACATTTACTCCAAATTGTAACCTCTTTACCTTGAATGCCCCCCTGTGGGTCACAATGGTTTGAGCTACAGCAGCAGCATCATCAACAGGCAGCTGTTGATATGCTTGAGCTAGGTCAAGCTTTGCAAAAACGCACCCCCCCCCTTGAGGGAGGCCAGGATATGACTGACCACAGGAACAGGATAGGCATGTTGCTGCAATGCCTTATTCAGAGTGCATTTGTAATCTGCACAGATGCGAATGTCCCCATTTGCCTTAAGAGGCGTGACAATGGGGGTCTCCCAAGGACTGGAGTCGACAGGTTCTAAAACTCCTTGCTGAATCAATTTGTCCAACTCGGTGTCAATTTTACCCTTCAAAGCAAAAGGGATCCTTCTTGCTTTAATTCTAATAGGGGTGACAGTGGGGTCTAACTTCAATGACACAGGGGGTCCTTTGTACGTGCCCAGCTGGGGGCTGAAAACATCTGCAAATTCTTTGCAGACTTCTTGTAGGTCAATTGTTTGCAAGCTATTGAGCCCTGTGACGTGTATTCCCAAGGCCTAGTGGACCTTCAAAATCCTTATACTGTATGTTAAGGGTGGCCTCCCCCTTAACACACACTCTGGAGTTTTGAAAGTCTGTTAACACAATGTCGGAAGGCCTCAGCTTGGCCTGAAATCCGCTGAGGCCTTTAGGAACAAATCTTCCTAAACGTGTACATGGAAATGATTGAAAGTGCAAACCCCATATCCAGTTGCATAGCCAATGGAACCCCTTGTAGCTTCACTTTAAGTGACAGGTTTTACTTGATGGGCTTGTGTGTGCCTGTCCTATAAATGCTTCTTCGTGAAGCGCAGAAACCCACCCTGTTTTGGCTGGGGACCCTGGTACCTTTCAGGCGCAATTCTTCCCGAGGTTGTACCTTCTGACGGCCCAGACACACAGCTGCAATGTGTCCCTGTTTTCCGCATGCCCTACAGATAGCGGAGCGGAATCTACAGTCGGTCCTCTTGTGGCGACCTCCACAACCGAGGCACTTGGGGAGAGCTGAAGAGCTTTCTTTCTGTTTCCCTTCTTTCGTGGGGTAGAGACGGTCTACTTCATCGTCAGGATCCTCCTCTGGGTTCCTTTGGACTCCTTCCTGGTGCACGGACACAGCTTCTGGAGTGCTTCTGATCGGCCTCATGTTCTTGATGGCGCCGCCCGCTGCCTCTTCTGCAGTAACCTCTCTCACGGCATCTTGGAATGATAAGTCTTCTTTAGCAAAAAGTCTCTGCTGTAATTCTCTATGCTTCAGTCCGCATACAAATCTGTCTCTCAGCCGTTCTTCTAGATCCTTGAAACTCGCAGTGTTTAGCAGCTTTTCTCAGCGCAGCAATGTATTCTTTGGCTGATTCTCCGGGTCGCTGATCC
The DNA here is from genome assembly GCF_016545835.1 of Crotalus tigris. Classification (NCBI taxonomy): domain Eukaryota; kingdom Metazoa; phylum Chordata; class Lepidosauria; order Squamata; family Viperidae; genus Crotalus; species Crotalus tigris. Next base: position 1,520,499 of record NW_024100600.1, on the reverse strand, counting down.
CTCTGTTCGAAGGTGTGGCGCCAAGCGATGACGGACAACTTGGGCTGGAAGTGTTCCTTTAGTAGTTTTTTGAGATCTATGTAGTTAACAGATTCTAGAGGTACAGGTGCTGCTATGTTTTCAGCGATTTCGAATGCGTCTTGACTGCAAACGCACAGCAGGGTGGCGGCTTTTAAACTATCTTCTCTTACTTGATTGACTTTAAGATAGTTTTCCACCCTGGCTACGTAGGACTCCCATCTTTCCGGATGCGAGATGTTGAATTCTGAAAGTCTTCCAACTTTTGCCATTTTTGTAGAAAAAGGAAGGGTCTATCAGCCAGCCTAACCCCGATGCTCGCTAGATTGGCGGGTAGCTGCCGAGTCAACGCCGTTCCTACTGCTCAGGACTCTCGGGTAAGCTTACACCTGTCTTCAGTCGATGTAAGGCAATCCCACCTTCGTCGCCAGTGTTAATTCCTTTGCGAAATGGCAATGACACGAGAAGCAGTTGTAGTTCTCAGGAACTCTTTATTTCTGTTCAGCATACTGGTTACAAGACGCCGACAACGCCCAAATCTCCCTGCCTTTTTTATAGGCGATTCCCGGGCCAAATTGCAACATTTGGCGCGCTAGCATCCACGCATGCTCGCGAGTGCTGGCGACAACCAGTCTGGTCCCGGGCAGCTTGCACCTGCCCAGGACCGTTGCAATGCCCCGAGCCTGCTTCCATAGGCTCAGGACATAACACGTTTAGTTCAGAGCTTGGATCCTTCAAGGGGCCTCCAGTCTCATTGAGGTTAGACCCAACAATAACCCCCATCAGGGTTAAGCCAAGGGGGATACCCTTTGCCCTCAAGGTCAAGATTGATACTGAACTGGACAAGCTGATACAGCAAGGTATTTTAGAACCTGTAGATTTAAGTCCATGGGAAACCCCTATAGTAACGCTTTTAAAGGCTAATGGGGAGATACGTATTTGTGCAGATTACAAATGTACACTAAATAAGGCTTTACAACAGCATGCTTATCCGGTTCCAGTGGTAAGTCACATTCTGGCATCCCTTAAGGGGGGCAGCATCTTTGCAAAGCTTGACCTGGCACAGGCCTACCAACAGTTGCCTGTTGATGAGGCAGCTGCAGAAGCACAAACTATAGTCACTCATGTTGTTGTTGTTAATTGCGAAGTCGTGTCCGACCCGTCGCGACCCCATGGACAATGTTCCTCCAGGTCTTCCTGTCCTCTACCATCTTCTGGAGTCCATTTAAATTCACACCTACTGCTTCAGTGACTCCATCCAGCCATCTCATTCTCTGTCGTCCCCTTCTTCTATTGCCCTCAATCTTTCCCAGCATTAGGCTCTTCTCCAGTGAATCCTCCCTTCTCATTAGGTGGCCAAAGTACTTGAGTTTCAACTTCAGGATCTGGCCTTCTAAAGAGCAGTCGGGGTTGATCTCTTCTAGGACCGACCGGTTTGAACGCCTGGCAGTCCAAGGGACTCGCAGGAGTCTTCTCCAGCACCACAGTTCAAAGGCCTCAATTCTTTTGCGCTCAGCCTTTCTTATGGTCCAACTTTCACAGCCATACATTGCAACTGGGAAAACCATGGCCTGGACTATACGCACTTTTGTTGGCGGGGTGATGTCTCTGCTTTTTAGAATGCTGTTTAGATTTGCCATAGCTTTCCTCCCCAGGAGCAAGCGTCTTTTAATTTAATAGTCACTCATAGAGGGGCATTTAAGGTCAAGAGACTGCAATTTGGGGTTAGTGTAGCCCCTGGCATATTCCAAAGAGTCATGGAAAGTACGCTGCGTGGAATTCCTGGGGTCTGCCCCTACTTTGATGATGTCCTCATTGCTGAGGAGTCATCTCAAATGCCAGCTGAGAGATTAAGGGCTGTCTTGCTTCGTTTCAGAAAAGCAGGCTTTAAACTTAAAAAGGAGAAATGTAAAATTGGAATCCATTCTACTGAATTCTTGGGATTTAGAATAGATGTCCAGGATATCCACCCTGCTGAAGGTAAGCTGCGAGCTATACAAGAGGCCCCTAGCCCTAAATCCAAGGGTGAATTGCAAGCTTTCCTGGGCCTCTTAAATTTTTATCATGCCTTCCTACCTCACAAGGCTGCTGTGGCAGAGCCTTTACATAGACTCTTGGACAAACAGGCTCTTTGGCAGTGGACTAAGGTCCATGAAAAAAGTTTCAATGAGGTTAAGGCCTTGCTAACTTCCAATACTGTCTTAGCTCACTTCAACGAGCAGCTGCCTGTGTGCATCGTCTGCGATACATCTCCTTACGGGGTAGGAGCAGTACTCAGCCATCTGAAGACTGATGGGACTCAGGTCCCTGTAGCCTATTATTCTAGGACCCTATCTTCTGCTGAGTGCAATTATGCTCAGATTAACAGAGTGGCTTTGGCCATAGTGGCTGGCATTAAGAAATTTCATGATTTCTTATATGGCCGCAAATTTACAGTCTATACTGACCATAAGCCTCTCTTGGGGTTGTTTACCACAAACAAACAGAACCCACATATCATTTCTCCTCGTATGCTGAAATGGTCCATTTTTCTGTCAGCATACGACTTTACCTTAATTCACAAACCTGGAAAAGATATGGGTCATGCTGATGGCCTTGAGTAGATTGCCCTTGCAGCAATTGGAGCCTGATCCGGCTCCAGCTGTCCATATTCTGTCAATTCAGGAATTACCAGAGTGTCCCCTCAATGCCAGGGATGTAGCCGTTGAAACTGCCACAGATCTCCCGCTTACACGTGTGCTGTCATGGGTTTTGTCTGGATGGCCTGACAGAAGTCCAGATACTGAGTTCCAAAGCTTCTGGCTCAAGAAGCATGAGTTATCCACTTTTAAGGGTTGCCTGTTGTGGGGCAGCAGGGTAGTTATCCCTGCCTCCTTGAGACCAAGAATCTTGGTCTCTCTTCATGAGGGTCATCCTGGCATTGTCAGAATGAAAGCGCTTGCACACAGCCATCTTTGGTGGCCTGGTCTCGATAAGGCTATTGAGGCCCAGGTTCACGGGTGCCAAGCATGCCAACAGTCACGGCCCGAAATGCCTCAGGCCCCAGTACACAGGTGGGAGGAAACTCAATTCCCGTGGTCCAGGGTGCATATAGATTATGCTGGGCCCTTTCAGGGGCAATTCTTCGTCATTGTGGTTGACAGCCATTCCAAATGGCTAGAGGTTGTTCCTGTTTTCTCCACTACTACTGCCAGGACCATCCAGGTGTTGAGAAGCATTTTTGCATCATACGGTCTTCCGGATGTGTTGGTTTCAGACAATGGTCCCCAATTTACTTCTTCTGAGTTCCAGGCTTTCCTGCAGGCCAACATGACGTCGGCTCCTTTCCACCCGTCCTCCAACAGAATGGCTGAGAGAATGGTGCGCACTACCAAAGATGCCCTCAAGAAATTGACTTATGGTAACTGGCATCACAGGTTAGCGGATTTCCTTCTTACCTAACACACCACACCATGCACTGCTACGGGAAAGAGCCCTGCTGAACTTCGCTGGGGTCGCCACCTCATAACAAAGCTGGACAGGCTGCATCCTAACTGGGTGGCTTCACAGGTGTCACAACCGTGGGCACCTAGGAGACTCCAAGTGGGTGATCCGGTCTGGGCACGCAACTATGGTCCAGGTCATCTCTGGGTGACAGCTGTGGTCTGCAAGGCCTCGGGATCATTGTCGTACGAAGTGACATTGAGTGACAGACGTGTCATTCACAGACACATAGATCAGCTGCGTTGGAGACGGGACTCTCACTCTTCCGCTCCTGGCTCTGCTCTGGGGGGGGGGATGATAATATGCAGTATGAAGATTCAAGAGATAGGGGGTTTCCCCACTTATCCACAATCACTCCAGACAGGGAGACATACCGGGGGTGTCCACACTACTCACCTTCAACAGATAGCACTCCAGACAGTGAGTTTGACTGGGGGTATCCTCAAATTTCACAAAGGAACAGTGACCTGGAATTCCAGCAAGGGCAAGGGTACGTCCCGACAACTACCTCACAAAGGAGGTCAACAGGAAGAGGGATAGCCAGGGAGGCGGTTCCTGATTCTGGCACCTCAGGCACAGGGGGGAAAACTCCCAAGCACAGGGGTGGCCACGATGCCCAGAACCCAGCATTGGCTGGCCGCAGGGCCGAGGAACAGTGCTCCCATGGAAGGTCCATTGTGGACCTGGGGACTACCACCCCTCCAAGGTATGCTGGTTTGGACAGAGAAGATCCAGCCAGCCAGCTGGGGGGTAGGTCAACCGGGTATGCAGAGCAACAAAGTCCTGGCCTGCTGAGCCTGGTGGGTGAGCAGGCAGGTCAGGCAACAGCTCCAAGGGCATTTGAAAATATAGGGCAGCAACCGCTGGGCTCACCTAACATAGCCAGAGAATATGTGAGCCCTGCACCCTCGCCAGGTCCGAGAAGGTCGCAAAGGACCAGATACCCACCAAAATATCTGAGGGAATATGTTAACCTGCAGACCAGTTTAGAAAGGGGCTGCTAAGGAAGATTCCACAGGTAAAGGGGCTGTCTTGTGTTAAGGGGTCCTTTTAATTTCAGATTTATTTATTTCCAAAAGGATGGGGCGTGTGCCCAAAATTAAAATAACCAATTACACATTCCATGCATGTGGCAGGACGAGGATGTTCCCCAGGTCCGTAGAGGTCGCAACTTATTCATCACACACCGAAAGATCCTACGGACTCTATACAAGGGTGTGATGAATTTGGAACACGACCAGTCAGTGAGGTCACATGTGTGTGCAGTATTGTTTCATCCGGGGGAGAAGGGTGTTGTGTCCTGAGCCTGCAGAAGCAGGCTCTGGACGTTGCTATGGTCCCGGGGTTGCAGCAAGCTGCCCGGGACCAGACCAGTGCGGCGCCAGCCTCGCGCACATGCGCGAGGCGTGAAAACGCGCCAATCAGCTGTTGTGATTTTGCCCAGGGATCCGGGAATAAAGAGTCCTGCAAGCCCCTTAGTGTCCGTTGGGTTTTGCTGTTGAAGAGAATAAAGAACTGAGTTGTTGCAGAATGAGTCTCCAGGCCTCTGATTTCGCAAGGGACTTAACATGGTCATCAACTGACAGTGATTGGAAATTACCTGTATTAATCATATGAACAATATGTAGAGCCTAGAAGCATTCAATTTTTTCCCTTTTAATCCTTACTGAAAATAAACCATTTCTATAACTTTAGCTGTATAGTTATATATCATAATTAATCATATTTCTCCCACCAAAGTGCCTAATTTTTATATTACTGCTATGCAAGTGTTTGATTCTTCATAATTCTACATTTTAATCACATTTAAAATTGCTCAGTAATAGGCAAACAGGGCCCACTGAAACAAATTCCCATCTTCTGATTTATAGACAATATATTTTGACAAAAATATTCTTTTATACTTTCATCAAGTAAGCATATAATCAGTCAAAAGTCCACATTCTCAACAAATAACGAATAAGATAATTTGACTTTATGCAGAATTAAATAATAATTGTATATTCTACAGTATTTGATTTCAATCAAGGATAAAAATAATGAAATAAAATTCCAACTCAGGACTTTAATCCAAACATTTTTGCATCCTGAGCTGAAAACATTTTCTTGCTCTTCTTTATTTGCTCTTAACACCTAAAATGTTCCTTCGAAACTTTAACAGAATAACAAAGTTGGAAAAGACCTTCGGGATCGCCTTGTCCAACGTGCTGCTGGCTTTATCGCCTGGGGGAATAAACCTTGGGGCAACTCTCCCTTTTGCTGCCTTTGGGCCTTCCCTGGCACTGCTGGCAATCCGGCCCATCCGAAAGCACCAAGGCTGCCTCCAAGGCTGCCGTCTCTGGTCCTCCTGGCTGCGATTAAAGCTTTATGAAAGACTGACAGACAGATTGATAAAAGCACAAACAATTCAATGTATCCCAGTGTAGAATTCACCCAAAGCAATCAAAGCTTTTTACAAAGCTGAAATTCCATATGGCAGAAGACGGGCCAGGTACGTCCTCTGCGCCAACAGAGCCCAATTCTGAGACAAGACCCAGGCCAGTCTGGGATCCCCAGGTCCCTGCAGCCACCAGGCCTATCCCGAGGGCTAACATAGCTTAGTTACAAAAAGGAGCAGCTGGAAACAGTGCCTGCTCCTGGACTCCAGTGCAACGGATAAGCCCCAGTTTAGTTAAGGCAGAGGAGCTCCACCTGGCCGGAGGGCCCCACAGCCAGGCCAGCGGGACCTGTTGAAAAGCCAGCCTTGGGGAGGGGGGAAGCCTTCTCTTGGGACCCATGTGAGTTGCTTGGACCTGGCCTGCCTGATGCTTCCCTGAGCCAAAGAGCTGCTTGTGCTCGCTCGCTGGTACCTCAACTGAGCCCGGCTTGGCTTTAGATTCTGGCTGCTCTTCTGTGTCTGTCTATCTAGCAACCAGCAACTTAAAGCGGGCAAAGAAAAAGGCCACTGAGGCACAGTGGCTGAAATACAAAGTTCAGGCGAGTTTGTGACAGACACAGATAACTCTCAGACACTCTGACTTTTGTTTTCGGTTTTTAACCGTTTTGGCAAGGTTTGCTTCTTCCGGGGAGGAATGAATATTGTCTGCCTATCCCAAAAATGTGCTATGCAAACAATTCTCTGCCTTCCTTGCAAGCAATCATTACAACCTTTGCGATTTGGATCCATTCTGGAGCCGGGCGGCAAGTGCTGTGCTGATCCTGGAAGCCCTCTCCTGCTATGAACCAGCTGGACAGACCTTCCAACGATGCTGCCTCGGCTGCCCGGCTGGAGGCTCAGGAGTTGGTGGCTGCAAGAGACGCAGACTCCGGTTCCACTCTGTCTCTGAAAATCCCTGGGGAATCAGCCCAGCCTACCTCACAGGACTGGTGGCAGGAGGGAACATGCACCCTATGTTGCCTTGAGGCTCTAATGACAGAAGGGTCCGAGTCCCATCAGTCAACCCATAGCTGACCCTCCAAAAAAGAGAGATCCCCTGTGGAGTTCCCAGGATGTGGAAATGCATTTGATCCAAATATTTTCTGCCCAGCTTTTGTTAATGTGTTTATTATAATGTCTGATTTGGATTTGGATTCTAATATTATTGGCATTGCTTGTTTGCATTTCATGTTCTCTGTATATATTCTCTGCTGCAAACTGCCAGGACTATTAAGGTATAAATCCAACAACAACAACAAAACACTCCAGTGAGAACTAACATCACCAATACCCTCCCCCCAAGAAAAGTGGCTGGGGCCGAAGAGAGGAGAGAGGCAGCCATGCGGTGTCCATTGGGGCACTTCAAGCGGCAATGCAGGGAAAGAGCCCTGGAAACTCAGCGCAGAATAAAGCCGGCTTTTTCTTCATTTTACCCATCTCTTATTCTTATAGGAAAGCTTTCCTGGGATCTCTCCTATACACCCACTCTCTCTCTCACACACACACAACCAGTTTGTGGGTTTCTGACACTTGAAAGAATGCAATGCTCGAACAATAACAAATATATATTCTATTTATTCTAGAAAGCTCCGAGAGCTCTGGAAATTATTACTATATTCTAGGTAGCTCGAAGAATTAAATTGCTATCAGAAAAGGAGGTCTAGAGGCAGGGAGAGGTTAAGCACAAGAGCAAAGGAGAAGAAATAAACCTGATTATACAAAATTAGAAAGCAAATACAGGCAAGCAATTTCAAGCAATTTACAGGCCAGCTTTGGGGAAGAAAGTGTGGCACCAGAATAACAGAGTTGGAAGGGACCTTGGAGGTCTTCTAGTCCAACCCCCTGCTCAGACAGGAAACCCTATACAATTTCAGACAAATGGTTGTCCAATTTCTTCTTGATGTCCTCCAGTGATGGAGCACCCACAACTTCTGGAGGCAACTTCTGTTCCACTGGTTAATTGTTCTCACTATTAGGAAATTTCTCCTTAATTCCAGGCTGCTTCTCTCCTTGATTAGTTTCCACACATTGTTTCTTGTTCTGCCTTCAGGTGCTTTGGAGAAGAGGTTGACCCCCTCTTCCTTACGGCAGTCCCTTAGCTATTGAAAGGCTGTCATGTGGAGCTTGGCTGGGAAAAGGGCTGATGATACCAGGGCAGTAGAAGGAAGTGGGGGGAGTAAATCAGGAAGAATGGCCTTTCTGATTCCAGATTAAGGATCACCTTGTTTTTTGATTCTGTCATTCAAGAGTGGCCCAGGAGGAAGGATGGAGACATCCACGACAGAGACACAGATTTTCTGTGCCAGCTTCCAAAATGCTTCACTTCCCTGCTTCAGGAGAAGTCAGAACCTCCTTCCTGTCTTTCTGCGGCACCATCACAGGCATCTCCTAAAGAAGGCCAGGGGGATGCTCACCTGCCTCCTGCTTCATCCTCAGGAGGACGCAGCTGGCCAGGTCCACCATATTCCTCCCCAGCCATGATTTATGTTCAGTTGTACCAATGGAAAGAAGATTTCTGATTTCAATGCCACTTTTGCAATGAGGTGATTAGAAGAGAGAGAAGGGCACTCCATTCGACTGTATGGCGTATTGATCCCAATGCTATTTTCCTTTGCAATAACCATTAGTCTGGTATTATTTGCAAACCTGAAATGTGAACCTGGTGATGTAATTTACATTTCTGCTTTTCTTATTTGCTTTAACAAAGCAACCAAAAAGCTTTTGGCCTTTCAATCCATCTAGGTTGTCAATAAAATCAGCGGCCAATAGAAAATTGTGCATATGCTAAACAGTCCTTCCCAAGTAAACTAGAGAGAATAAAATTGTGAAGGCTTGTGATTGTCTAGATTGGAAGCGAGTTGATGTTACATCAGTGGGGCATGGAGCTTATGCCAGCTACACAGAAAGCCTGGCAGGCCACAGCCAAAGGCTTCCCATGTAGCCTTAAGCAGATGCCATCGCCTACAATGCACACGTACCGATAGATAACTGGTTGGGTGACCAGTGAACCATGGTTAATTAACTATGGACTACTTGTCACCTTATTTGCTGGACACACAGCATTGCACTGTACCATAAATTAACTGCAGAGCCTGGCTTGAGTAACATCCATATCCCAGGAGAAAGTGAAATACGCCAATTCACCTCTCTGGGTCCTGGGTAAGTGGGACCTTGAAAAGGGTCCTACAGAGGCTCAAAGGCAGAGGAGTCTTGGCACCTGGAGCCACTTGGCTTCCCAGGCACTGAGAATTTTGAGGAAGGCCCCTTGCTCCGGTGCTGCTGTGTGCCACCCCGTGAAGGTGGCAAGACGTAGTCCTGCCCTTCATTTGCCTGCCTCAGGCTGGGTTGCCTGTAAGGCTTGTTCATCTCTTCTTGGGTGAGGGGCTGCCAGGACTGGCTGCAGGACCCTGCCAGGTCAACTCAGTGGCATCACATCTCTAATGATCCCTGCAGGCTCCAGGCTTCACAATCTGCTTTTCTTTTTTAACTGCAAAACAATCCACACCAAATTCTGGTGCCAAAAATGAATGACAGAAATTAAAGTTCTTGGATTTCTCTTGAGTCTCAAAGGTAAATTGAACTCAGGGTCATGCCCTTTACTTGCAGGCTTTCCTCATCCAGGCATTCAGCCTGGCAAAGGAGGGGAGGCATCAGTCCCAGGAGCTCATCCACTTTGTTTCATCCACACCCTTCCCAGAGCACTGGAAGACCAGCAGCTCCTCCTGGCCTATGCACAGCTACAGATCACGGGGGGGGGGGAAACAGGCAAGCTTGTGGTGGCTCCGCTATTGAGGGGCTCACGTTCTGGGGGAGCAAAGAGCAAACCTCCGGAGCCACGGACTTCTCTGCTCCCTGTCCATGAGACTGTTCTCCAGAAGGAGCAGGGAAGTGAAGAGGGAGGCCGAGGGATGGCTCTGTATCACCCAAGAAGGGCACCGAGGCTGGGAGCTGTTTCACACACCTGGACTGTGCAATATTCCAAAGCCTGGCACAGTTTTTCTTCTGTGGATCCTAAAGACAATAAAATCAGACTTTAGCTGGATGATCAGGAGGAATTTTTCATTAAGAGACTGCAAGAGAGGAAGATAAACGGGCCTGAGGCTTTACCTTAGCTAGAGAAGAGGCCTCTGCTCTCTCCCACCACACAGCCTCTTCTCACATTGCAGCTTCTGCCCCAAAGTCCAGAAAGCATTGGATCTCAGCTCCAGGGAGTTTGCGCCTCAAACCATTTAACTTAATTTCCCTGGAAGGTTTTTTGGGGAGAGGGGTCAGTAGAGTAGAATGGATTGTATAGCTCCTCCTCCTCCTCCTCTTCCTTCTCTTTCTCTTCTAGAATTGCAATTGTATTAACTTGCCACTAATAGCCCTAGAGTAAGAGAGAGATGGAGATCAGATGCTGTCTCTCTGTGTCATGCCTTGATTTGAGGCCTGTGAAATTCAGCTTCTCAGAATAAATTGGTCATGCAGCCTGTTGCGTCCTTGGCGGGAAAACAGACACGAGAAGCAGCTGGAGTTCTCAGTTTCTTTTATTCAGCGTTCAGCTTACAGGAAGATGGCTTCAGCCTCGCCCAAACGCCTCGCAGCCTCTTATATAGGCAACTCCCGGGTAAATGGGTTACTTTTCCCGCGCCAGCACCCGCGCATGCGCACGGCGCTGGCGACAGCCTGTCTGGTCCCGGGCAGCTTTGCACCTGCCCGGGACTGCCTGCAAACGCCCGAGCCGTTTGCAAAGGCTCGGGACATAACACCCCTTTCCCCCGGGCTAAAACTACTACCAACATACAACATTTATTTTATATGACATTTTGCTCCCCAGTGCTCCCACTGTTTACTGGCCTTTGCCTTGCCAGCAATGTTATGTATGTACTTAGGAGATTTCTTTGCTCTCTGTGACCTTCTTAGCTGTGGGTTACTGGCATAAGTCCCCTGACTGGAGGGAGGCGTGAGCCTGTTCTCTCTATTGTGCCCTGGTGTCTTCCAAGGACTGTGCCCCGATGCCTGGCCTGCTTGCTTGCCCACCGGGCTCGTCAGGCCAGGGCTTCTGTTACTTTGTGACCTGGTTGACCTACCTAGCTGTAGACCCTCAGGCCCCTTGAAGTGATAGCTGCTGCTGGGCGTCTCTGTAGAACCTCCTAGGTCAGTCCAAGACCTGTCAGGAGGCTGTCCATTCCCTGAACCCCATTCTGTGCTCGGGCTCGTGTGGGTTTCTGTACTTTCCCCAAACTCAGGTGTTCCCTGATTTGTGCTAGGGTTGTTGTAGTCGGGACTTGGTTCCTCGACTAACTCTGTGTATGTTTGACCCCCTGTAGGATTTGGGGTAAGGTCAGGCCAACCTTGGGAATTGTGTGCCAGCTCTCTTGCGGGGAATGATTTGTTGGGATGCCCCCGGGTATCCTCCGTTGCTGGAGTGCTGTGTGACGTGTGTGGGAACGTGAGTATGCCCCCGGGGTGACTCCCTGGCTGGAGTAGGCGTGAGTGCCTGTTGTGTGGGTAAGCTCCATGACTTCCTTTTCGGAGCAATTGCGGAATCTGGGACGGGCCGTTTGTGGCTCCCTCAGTGGAGATGGGCAGTAACTCTTGCCCTTCCCTTTGCTCCAAAGGGTCCCCCTCCCCCCCTGGAAAAGACCCAGGAGTCTCAGCAGAAAAGTCTCGCCTAGAGCGAAGTTGGTCGATGTGCCGACGTAGGACACGACCGTTGTCCAGGGCAACCTCGTAGGAGAGAGGACCTGTGATCCTGGACACAGAAGCGGGGACCCATGTATGACCAGGCCCGTAATTGCGAGCCCAAACCGGGGCACCCACAAGTAGTTGTCTAGGTGCCCTAGGATGTGAGGTAGATGAAGGCAGTCTGTCCGGATGCAACCGGTCAAGTCTAGTAGTAAGTTGGCGCCCCCAACGAAGTTCAGCTGGACTTCTCCCTGTAGAAGTGGACGGTGTGGTGCGATAAGAAAGGAGAAAGTCAGCCAACCTGTGATGCCAGTCCCCGTAGGTGAGTCTCTTCAAGGCGTCCTTTGCGATGCGCACCATGCGTTCAGCCATACCGTTGGTGGACGGGTGAAAAGGCGCAGACGTGGCATGACGAATCAGGTTTGCCTGTAAGAAAGCTTGGAATTCGGAGGAGGTGAATTGAGGGCCGTTGTCGGACACGATGACATCTGGCAGCCCGTGTGCAGCAAAAATCCCCCTCAGTACCTGAATAGTCTTTGCAGTGGTGGTGGATGAGACAGGCACAACCTCAAGCCATTTTGAATGGCTGTCAACAAGGACCAAGAAGAACTGGCCCTGAAAGGGCCCAGCGTAGTCAATGTGCACCCTAGACCATGGGGACTGTGTTTCCTCCCATCTATGCACAGGAGCTTGGGGCATCTCTGGGCGAGATCGTTGGCAGAGGTGGCATGCGTGCACCTTAGCCTCAATATCTTTATCTAAAGCAGGCCACCACAAGTGGCTTCGTGCAAGAGCCTTCATACGGACAATGCCAGGATGACCCTCGTGGAGGGATTCTAAGACCCTAGTCCTCATTGAGGTGGGAATGACAACTCTGTTTCCCCAAAGCAGACAACCCTGAGAAAGGGACAGTTCGTTTCTTTTGGACCAGAAACTCTGAAACTCAGGACTAGGGCAGTGCTCAGGCCACCCGGACAGGACCCAGGAGCGGACACGTGAAAGTGTGTGATCTGTACCCGTTTCAGCGGTAACATCCCTGGCACTAAGAGGGAGCTCGGGCAAGGCTTGGATTGATAGAATGTTGACAGCTGGCGCGGGGTCAGCTTCTACTACTGGCAGAGGCAACCTACTGAGGCCATCAGCATGGCCCATTTCTTTCCCAGGCTTGTGGAGTAATGAAAAATCATATGCAGACAAAAAATAGACCACCTAAGCATTCTAGGGGAAATGATGTGGGGAGTCTGCTTACGTGTGGTAAACAGTCCCAGCAGAGGCTTATGGTCAGTGAAGACCGTGAAATGCCTGCCATATAGAAAATCGTGGAATTTTTTAATTCCAGCAACAACAGCCAGAGCCTCCCTGTCTATCTGAGCGTAGTTGCGCTCGGCAGAAGACAGTGTTCTGGAGTAGTATGCAATAGGAACCTGAGTTCCATCAGACCTGAGGTGACTCAGGACAGCTCCAACCCCGTAGGGGGACGCATCACAAGCGATGCACACAGGGAAGAGACTCGTTGAAATGTGCAAGAACACTGTTAGAAGTGAGCAAGGCCTTGACTTCTTTAAAGCAAGCCTCATGTGCTTGTGACCACAGCCACACAGCTTGTTTGTCTAGTAGCCTGTGAAGAGGCTCAGCTACACTAGCTTTATGTGGAAGAAAAGAATTGTAGAAATTCAGGAGGCCTAGGAAGGCCTGAAGTTCGGCCTTAGACTTTGGCCTGGGTGCATCTAAAATAGCAGTTAGTTTGGATTCAGCAGGATGAATCCCAGCAGCATCAATTTTGAATCCCAGAAATTCAGTAGAAGGCACCCCAATCTCTTGCATTTGTCTTTTCTGAGCTTGAGGCCTGATTCCCTGAATCTTAACAGGACAGCCCTAAGTCTTTCAGCTAGAATGTGTGTGGAGTCTCCTGCAATCAAGACATCGTCAAAGTAGGGGCAGACCCCTGGTATACCTCGTAGTGTGTTTTCCATTACGCTTTGGAAAATCCCAGGAGCGACATTTACTCCAAACTGTAGCCTTTTTACTTTAAAGGCTCCCCTGTGGGTCACAATGGTCTGAGCTATGGCAGCATCATCATCAACAGGCAGCTGTTGATATGCTTGAGCTAGGTCAAGCTTTGCAAAAACACGCCCCCCCTTGAGAGAGGCCAGGATGTGACTGACCACAGGAACAGGATAGGCATGTTGCTGCAATGCCTTATTGAGTGTGCATTTGTAATCAGCACAAATGCGAATGTCCCCATTTGCCTTTAGAGGCGTGACAATGGGGGTCTCCCACGGGCTGGAATCAACAGGTTCTAGGATTCCCTGTTGGATTAGTTTGTCTAGTTCAGTGTCAATCTTACTTTTTAAAGCAAAAGGGACCCTTCTTGCTTTAATCCTAATGGGAGTGACAGTGGGGTCTAGCTTTAAGGACACAGGTGGTCCTTTGAATGTGCCCAGCTGGGGGCTGAAAACATCTGCAAATTCTTTGCAGACTTCCTGTAGGTCGAGTGTTTGTAAGCTGTTGAGTCCTGTGACGTGTATCCCCAGGGCCTCAAACCAATCGAGTCCTATGAGACTCGTTCGTTCACCCCCTACTACTAATAAGTCTAGTGGACCTTCAAAACTCTTGTATTGCACGTTAAGGGTGGCCTCCCCCTTAACACACACTCTTGAGTTCTGAAAATCTGTTAATACAATATCAGAAGGCCTTAACTTGGCCTTAGACCCACTACTGGAACAAATCTTCCTAAATGTATGCAATGAAATGATGGACAGGGCAGACCCTGTGTCTAGTTCCATAGATAATGGAACCCCTTGTAGCTTCACGTTGAGTGACAGCTTTTTCTTCATGGGCTTGTGTGTGCCTGTTCTACAGATGCTTCTTCGCGAAGCGCAAAACCCTACCCTATTCTGGCTGGGGAATCTGGTACCTTTCAGGCGTTCTTCTTGGGGTTGTGCCTTTCGTCGGCTCAGACACACAGCTGCAATATGCCCTTGTTTGCCGCATGCCCGGCAGGTAGCGGAGCGGAACTTGCAGTCGGTTCTCCTGTGGCGACCTCCACAGCCGATGCACTTGAGCAGAGCCGAAGAGCTTCCCTTCTGGTTCTCTTCCTTCGCGGGGTGTAGACGGTCGACTTCCTCGTCCGGATCCTCCTCGGAGTTTCGTCGGACGTCTTCCTGGTGCACGGACGCACCCTCTGCACTGTTTCTGATCGGCCGCATGTTTTTGATGGCGCCGCCTGCTGCTTCTTCTGCGGTGACTTCCCTTAAGGCGTCTTGGAAGGATAATTCTTCCTTGGCAAAAAGTCTCTGTTGTAGCTCTCGATGCCTTAGCCCGCACACGAATCGGTCCCTCAGTCGTTCCTCGAGGTCCTTGAACTCGCAGGGCTTGGCGGCCTTCCGTAGCGCGGCGATGTATTCCTTGGCTGTTTCACCGGACCGTTGATCCCTCTGCTCGAAGGTGTGGCGCCATGAGATAACGGACACCTTGGGGTGGAAGTGCTCTTTCAGCAGCTTCTTCAGGTCTGCGTAGCTTACAGACTCTACTGGAACAGGTGCTACAAGATTTTCTGCGATTTCGAAGGCGTCTTGGCCGCAAACGCAAAGCAGGGTGGCGGCCTTCAAGCTATCTTCCCTCACTTGGTTTGCCTTGAAGTAGTTCTCCATTCTGGATACGTAGGACTCCCACCGCTCTGGATGTGAGACGTCGAATTCCGAAAGCCTTCCGATTTTCGCCATCTTCGGATCTTCAGGAGACGGGTCTATCAGCCAGCCTACCCCCGAATGCGCACCGGATTGGCGGGTAGCTGCCGAGTCGACGCCGTTCCTCTTCCGCCGCTCAGGACTCCTTGGGTAAGCTTACACTTCTTCCTTTCCAGGTAGTGCAAGGCATCCCACCTTCGTCGCCAGTGTTGCGTCCTTGGCGGGAAAACAGACACGAGAAGCAGCTGGAGTTCTCAGTTTCTTTTATTCAGCGTTCAGCTTACAGGAAGATGGCTTCAGCCTCGCCCAAACGCCTCGCAGCCTCTTATATAGGCAACTCCCGGGTAAATGGGTTACTTTTCCCGCGCCAGCACCCGCGCATGCGCACGGCGCTGGCGACAGCCTGTCTGGTCCCGGGCAGCTTTGCACCTGCCCGGGACTGCCTGCAAACGCCCGAGCCGTTTGCAAAGGCTCGGGACATAACACAGCCCCTTCCCCCTCCCCCCCCCCCAGGCTTCCTGGCCTTGTAGATCATCTCCAAGAAAGGAGACCATCTCTCAAGGAGGCTCAGAATAGGCATGAACTATCTGAGAAGATCCCAGGGAATCTGTAGCTCTCCGGAGGGATGTGGGACCTGGCTGTGTTCCTACGGTTGCTCTGGCTACAAGCCTGGGCCTGGGGAGCCGACACTGAGAAGGGGCTGCCTGACATGGAATGTCGCAGAAGGACACGGGAATACACAGCCTCCATTTTGCTACTTCCTCATCAGGTTTTTAGTTTGTTGCTTGTACCTCCACAATTCTTCTTCCAATTTTACAAGTCACAAGGTAATTGCCACTACAAATTCAAAAGATTTTAAAAATTAAACCAGTCAAGCAGGGCAAAAAAAAAGTACAGATACAAATTCCTGAAGCTTAGCCTTTGACAGAACCAAACAGGAAGAGGAATTCTGAAGGGGGTGACTGTTGCATTCCTCCTTTCCCCCCCCCCCAAAAAAAAGTATGGCCAAGCTCTGGTCCTACAGAGTCCTCCAGCTTGGCTATAACACAACACACCATCAAATTCCTTCCCTGCCTGTCACGTTTCACATTTGCAGCTTTCCAGATTCACCATCATGGATTACAAAATCCCAAATTACCAGGAGTTTTATAGCACACGCAAACTGTTGGAGAGAACAGTGTAGTCAGGCAAGACCAGGGCTTGATTTCCCACCCTCCAACCATCTCTGCACCTTCTCAACCACATCGTCAATGTCCTAACCCAGAGCTTCATTTTCCCACAGCATCCCCTGAGAGCCAAAGCAGGAGCCACTTCCTGTCTCAGGTGCAGTAAGCAGGCCAGACAAGTGTGCTTAAACTTTGCATCTGATCAAGTTACTTCTATTGGATCTGAAACCAGCAAGTCAATTCTTCCAAGTCCCTAAGTGGCAATTTGTGGTAATGTCTACATCAATACAAGGAGAGCAGTTTGTTATCTAGTTTATGTAAAGCAACTGCCTGCTGGGTGCCAATGGAGAAGCGGCCTCCAGGCTGCTCCAGCCTATAATTCTGGGGCGCACAAACAGGCTGGGCAGGTGGTCTTCCTCCTCACAAATTGGGGCAGAGCCTCTAAGCTTAATCAGACTGAAGCCCTCCAGTTCTGAATTTACTATTTACATGGTCAACCAGATATCCCCCAGCAGTTTCCAGTAGATGCTTTCCAGCCCCTCTTGGATCCCTACTCCTGCTGCGCAAATGTCAGTAGCAGGAGCCCAGCTGTGCACTCTATTACTCCTTTCACAAGACAAGGGCTGCTCTATCTGGTGTGGTGACAGCTATTCCTGGACACGATATTGGCCTCACCTTTGATCCTGCAATGAAGACTTGCTAGCACATGCAGAGGAAATGATGGGACTTGGAGGGGGACAAGCCGATGTCCTGCTACAGGAGTTAAGAATGAGCTGACCAGCAAGGCCTTCAGTTACAGGGTCCCCAGGATTTCTTGGGCTGATTGATGAAAGCTGGAGCCACAAAGTGACGGAGATCATTTTGATGGGGTTGATAAACAACAGACAGAATAACTATGGAAAGTTCTCCAACAGCTATTTCTTTAGGAGTGGGACTGAAAGAGAAAGCTACTGTTTCCACCTCCCAGTTGTGGGCTTCTGAGGAGCCTTTGATTAGTTCTGATGGGAAAAAAGGTTATTTATCAATGGTCTTGGCTGCCATATCGCCAAGGTGACTCTGCTGGACTGGACGGACCCTGGACTCTTCAGCTACCAAACAGGCCCCACTACAGGGTCTCTGCCTTGAAAAGCAGTGCTGAGGTGGCAGGATAAATTCCAGTTTCTTACATCTCCACAGAATCAGCAGGAACATTGTCAATAAAAGATCTGAGAAAATTTCATCAAGAAATGTGGGCATACACCAGAAGACGAAGCAACAACACTGATACTTTTTTTCTCAAAACTGTTGAGAAGACCTCAGTTCTCAGTGTTAATTCCAGTCTTTCCTTGATGTGAGTTAAATGAATTATCTATATATGCAGCCATGGAGAACATCAAAAAGAGAGAAGAGCTTTTCAATGAAATACCTGTGAAATTACTGAGAATGATCCTTTTTTTCCACCGTGCTGATGAATGTCCCAGGCACTCTGTCTGGACACTGTTAGAAAGGACAGCGGGACTCTAAGTGGAGTGCCTGGGTCCCTTATGAAATTCAGGGATTCCTCTCAAATAAAAAGGGAGTGGCAGTCATTTGCTATGCGTAGGACCACACGTGCTTTAAAGACAAGGTCCAGCAATAACAACTTCTCCAAAACTTTGGGTGCTACTTATGATCATCTCCTGGATCACTTTTAGGACATGACTAATACAACTCTGTAGAAGAGTAGAATACTCCCGGCTAGCTTTGCAGTCACTGCAGAGCTATAGAAAGGAGAGACATGCTTTAAAAGAGGCCCCACTTCAGCACGGGAGGCCACAGATCCAACCCCAAGTAAGACAGCTGGAGTCTCCTTCACTGCTTGATGCTGCTTAAGTTTGTCTCCCTAAATGCCAGTTGGTTTCCACTCAAGATGCACCATTCCTCAAGTGTCTGCTACCACTGTCATTTGGAAAACAATTTATACAAACATTTATAAATATACTGGTACTCAAAAAAGAGCAAGTTATTAGTTTAGAATGGGCAGACTATCACACACCGATGGCAGCCACGGATGTGTAGCATTGCTGGGGTTGCACTGGTGCAGATGAATGTGGTTTGCCATGTCTGCTGAATCTGCCCCTGCAGGTCCTTCAGCCACCAGCCCAGAAGGTCACTCCAACCTCCTTGATCACAAGAGCTTGACTTCAAGGATCAGGCAGGGGCAATTCAGGGGCCAGGGCCACTGCTTTTTCCCTTCTATTTGCCTGCCCTCCACCATCTTCCTTGCCCAGATCCATTAAATCAGCCTCAAGGACTCCCAGAGACATTCCTTTCAAATGTCAGGGGCTGGACTGAATCTGGTGAGAGGGGAATCCCTGAAAATGCTTTCGAATGCAGGCAGCTTTCCCAAGAGGGAAGTCAACTTTCCTTTGGGAGTTTCAATAAACAGTGATCATCTGTCTCCATTAACAGCTCAGAGCTCAGTGCCTGCATGAAGAGCTAACTTCATTGGGTGCACATTTCAGAGATGGGTGGGCCATGTTAGGCCTGGGCTGGGCAGGTCTGCATCTGTGTGATGTTGGACTGAAAAAACATAGTGAGTTTTTTCCGATGTGCGTCCTTGTCTTTCAACAAGACAAGGTCTCCTTCTAGATTAGGCTCTTTGGTCTTCCATTTGCGGCGATCCTGTATGGTAGACAAGTATTCTTGCTTCCAGCGTTTCCAGAAGGTGTTGGTGAGCAGTTGAACTTGTCTCCATTGCTGTTTATACATGTCTTTGGGAACAAAGTTCCCTAATGGTGCTGGCCAGTCGCCTGTCTTCTGGGTTAGCAAAGTAGCCGGGGTGAGGATACTTGGATTTTCAGGATCTAAGGAAACTGGAACCAAAGGTCGAGCGTTGATGATAGTTGCCACTTCTGCCATGAGGATGGTGAGAATCTCATGCATCAGCGTAGGTGTCTTTGTCAACATGGAGTCCAGGATTTTGCGGGCTATGCCAATAATGCTTTCCCACGCTCCTCCCATGTGGGATGCATGGGGAGGATTGAATGTCCATACACAGGTTTGGGCTTTTAGGTATTTGTCAATTGCTGAATTGAGACAAATGCCTTTGCCAGCCTGTAATTCATTGCAGGCTCCTACAAAGTTAGTCCCATAGTCAGATCTAAATGCCTTGGAACCTTCTTAGAGCATTGATGAAGCATTGATGAAGCAGGAAGTGTCCATGGATTCGATGACTTCAATGTGAACGGCTCGAATGCTAAGGCATGTGAAGAGGACGATCACTGCTATGCCCAATACGAGAGGTCTCCATCTGGAGAAGCGTTCAAAGCAGGCTGGTTCTAGGGAATGGTTAGATCAGTGGTTCTCAACCTTTTTAATGCCGCGACCCCCAACCGGTCGTTAGTCGAGGACTACTCAACTGGTGCAGCACTGTTTGCAGAATGGGACTTTTGGCGGGCTCAGCAGGGCAGAGACAGCCTGGACAATTCCAATAGAATTAGACTCTATTCAAGAGAGTCTATTCTATTGGCTTTCAAAAGCCAATAGAATAAAAGGGAGTAGCACAGCTAAGGAAAAGGGGGAAAAAATGGTAGACTGTGTTGTTTGGTGACCCCCGTGAAATGGTTGTTCGACCCCAAATGGGGTGCTGACCCACAGGTTGAGAACCACTGGGTTAGAGGGTGATTTCTTTGTCTTCTTGACCATTGTCAACAAGCAGATGGTCTGGACGGTCATTTTCTTGTCTTGTCTGAACAATTGGCTGGGTGCCTGAGGTCGAACGTCAGCATCTTGATCTGGGTCTAGAAGCGTATAATGCTCTGGTCTCTGTAACATCAGGCTCTCTGGATGAGCCAAGAACTCAGGACCCTTTAGCCAGATCGATTCTGCCAACTGTGATGAAGGAATGGACCGCGTAGCTTGGTCCGCAGGGTTTTGATCTGTTGGCACATACTGCCACTGCTCAGGACTCGAAGATCTTCTAATCCTTTCCACTCTGTTACTTAATTTTTTTTGG
Organism: Crotalus tigris; assembly: GCF_016545835.1. Lineage (NCBI taxonomy): Eukaryota > Metazoa > Chordata > Lepidosauria > Squamata > Viperidae > Crotalus > Crotalus tigris. The sequence continues at coordinate 1,500,084 of NW_024100600.1, read as the reverse complement.
TGCGGCGGCGAGTGAGATGGAGACATACGTGCATTGCACGCAGACACTTTGGAGACAACTTAGGGATGTACACCACGTCTCCCAGTCTTGCTTCTGTTCTAGCAGAAGCGGCTCGTCCCAGTCTGTGGTGCTTTGGGATAGCGCGCGTAGCTGCAGAAATTCTTTGTCCTTATCGATAAGGCCAAGTCATTGTCATCTTTGCTGATCTGGAACACTGTAGCTCCCAAAGCAGGTTTGATTGTCGAAAGCGTGAAGTGTTTTGACATGGTTTCAAGTGGGATGCTCTCCCATTACTAAGAATGGAGGTCACTGAGATATTCACCTGGGTTGGAGCTTGCAGCCGGTCAACACAGACCATTCCTGAGATGACCCATCCAAGTTCCATCTACTTGACTCCCAAAACATTTACACATTTTATTTTCTTGTTTGATTTTTATCTCATTTTTCCTCCAAGCATACAGAGCGCTCTCTCCTCTGCCCTCCATAAATCACATGGTGGCTGGTCAGGGAGAGCGTGGGAGGGACCCAAGTTACTCTCTCTCAGTCCAACCCCACAAGGTTGTTGTTGTGGGGAAAATAGGAGGAGGAAAGAGTGTTAGGTATGTCCACCACCTTGAGTTATTTATATAAAATAATAAAGGTGGTTTTGTCCCCAATTCGGATCTGAGCCTGGTGCTAAGGCCAATGAAGAACACCAGACACGGAGCGCAGGTTTTGTTGTCTTTTATTGAAGCCCTCCAAGGGGTCCTGGACAAAATGCCAAGGAACCTCGCACCACAGAATTAAAAAAAGTTTTATACATTTTCACTAAAGCAAAAGGTGGGATAAAGCAGGATATATAAGAAATATCATCTAATAAACACTTTAATAATGATCTAACAATTATTCTATTGGTCTCTAGCCATTCCTATTCCTAAACCTTGGCTAATGAATGCTTCAGGAGTTATCTAATACATGTTCTATTTGCTCCAGGCCATCCCTATTCCTAACTTCTAGCTGAGGTCTGCAAGATGCCTAACTCTTTGTTATTTTTATCAGCTTTCTAACCACCCAGAATTGTTACAAGCTTTACATGTGCATATTCCCTGTGAATAAGCATTCTTTGTTCTTGCCAGACAGACTCCACAATTACAGGCTTCCCAGTCACCTTTCAAGTGTATGCCATAACCTTGCTTTGTTTTAATAGACAGCCCATCAGTGGGGCAAAAAAAAAAAAATTTTTTTTTAAGGTAAGTGTCTGTAGAGATTCTCAGTCATCCAGATCATGGTTGTTCCAAAGGTACTTTTTCAAGAGGCAACTGGACTTTCTTGTTTTTCTTTGAAGACGTTTTACTTCTCATCCAAAAAGCTTATTCAGCTGCCCCACCATCCAATCACAGCTTGGATGAGAAGCGAAACATCTTCAAAGAAAAACAAGAAAGTCAGTTGCCTCTTGAAAAAGCACCTTTGAGTTAAAAAAAAGTGTTACTTATGAAGTTCTAAGAGCATCATAAACAAGAATCAGACTAAAAATTACATACAATTAAATCATATTTATTGCTGGAAAAGAACATATATGTGTCATGTCATAGCTTTAGTTAGTTTAGTCTTACTTGCTTTCCCTCCCTGGTGCATTTTTGAATGCCGGCAATTTATAGCTATTAAACCAACCACATGAATGAACTGACAATCAGCACATCCAAAGGAAATGTGCTGGGTCCCTTTCCCAGCTCCATTAGGAAAAAGACTCTCCAAAGGCTCTGTCACAGCACTTGCGAGAAACAGCCCAGAACGAGCATCAAACTGTGGTCAGAATGGAAATTCTCAACAAGCCCTCATAATGAGGAGAAATTCAGAAAGGCCCCTTCTGAGATTAGGGGAATGGACTCAAAGTAGGGTCCCTTCCAAGGCAGTACAAGGGAGTTTTGGCCAGTCAACATTTGCCTCTTGAATGATGATGATGATGATGCTCTCCCCAAATGTTCTGACCTCTCTACACAAGACATAGAGGAACCTTTGAGTTTCTGGCCAAATATCCACAAACCTTGGAAGGCTGCAGCTGGGCCCACCAACAGGTCCTGAATGTCTCTCCCAGGCACTGGAAGAATCAGTGTAGCCGCAGCATAGGAAAAAGCTGGGAAGACCATCTCAGGGTCACTCTGCAGAATCTCGGCAGGGCCAGGTATAGAACACCCAACCCAGGCAAGGCAATCATCAATAAAAGTAGGGGTGGACCCCCTCTTTCTCTTGGCCAGTCCCAGCATCCTCCTCTTGCCCAGGGCTCTCCACTCTTGGGCAGCCAACTGGGCTAGGAGCTAAAGAGCTCAGGGTTACATTTGCCGTGGCCAACTCAAACCCCCCCAGGCCACATCATCTCCCCCTGCCAAGGACCACTGCAGCCCTCCAGGCCATTCCCAAGGCTCCTGAGCACCCTCTTCCTCAGGAATGACAAGGACAGAGGAAGAGCTTTCTTCTCAGGAGGAATTCACTTTGCACACATCTTGGGAAGGCTAAGAAAAAAAGCTAATGGCAGAGTAAACCAAAATGAGAAGGAGGTGTCCAAAGCCCCATCACCACCCACCTTTTGACAGCAGTCATTCTGAGTGGGAGGCTGAGGACACATACCAGCCAGGTCCCCTGTGCATAGGAATCCTGGGGAGTGTGAAATCCCTCAGGATATCCCCCAGACCTCAGCTACCTGCCACATAAAAGGGGATTCTTTGTTCAGAAGAAAGCAGCTCAAAGAAGAACCATCCAAGGGAAGGAAAGAGCAGAACAAGAAGGGCTGAAGGCCAGAAAGCAAAGCAGGTGACCCACCTGGAGAGCCACGGGGCCACAGCATGTCATCCTAGCCAACTCATGGCAGTGGCTGGGAAACTCCACTGTGAAGCTGGACCCGTCCCCTACAATGCTCCCCTGAATGCGCTCTCAACCTCATGACGGTGGAATGGGGGAGGAATGGCACTGGTGGGAGAGGTCAGCTGGAGGGGAGGGCCAGCATTTCACAAATGCATGCAGCAAATGAAGAAAACAGTTGATACCTTTAGGACCATGTGAGAAGAAAAGAGGGAAGGAAGGAAGGAAGGAAGGAAGGAAGGAAGGAAGGAAGGAAGGAAGGAAGGAAGGAAGGAAGGAAGGAGGGAGGGAGGGACAGCAAAAGCTTTCTATTTTTCAGGACACTGATGATTCACACGGAAGCCGTTGGAAGATTAAATTAAGTATTATATATGCTGACCCAATTGCCATGGTTACCGGACAGCGGAAAATATTAATCAAGCCAAATCTTTTCTACTGAACCTAAAGGGAGGCAAGGGAAAGAATGCTAAATATAAATATACACATAGAAGGTTAGGTCTCTAAGGAAGCCATTTGATATTGTCAAGATGAGCATTAATGTTTTCTACTGCTGTCATCCTGATGCTGGCTACTCTAGAGAAGCACCATGTTCAGGGACAAAGGTGCTGCAGCACCAGGCTGCTCTGAGCGCCATTCCAAAGGAGGCAGACCTGAACAGGTTCCCTTCTCTGCAGGTTGAGACCAAGAAGAAAGGAAGAGAAGGGAGCCCAAATGTTCTGGGGGCTGCCCCGAGGGGCACAACCACCATCCCTTGAAGCAGGGCCTGGGGGTACCTTCCACCCAGAGGGAGCACTGCTGGTGCTCCTGGGAACACCTGCCTGAACCTCCATCTGCCCAGCCCTCACTCATCAGCAGGCGCACTGCCCCTCAGTCTGTTGCCTTGCCTATTGGCCAGGCCAGTGCAGGAACTGCTTCCCAATTGACTCCTTTGGATCATTTGAATTCCTGAATTGCCACTTCCATTAAACTAAGATGCTCTGTCTTTTTCACTTGCTCATCCAAGATTAGACTTAGACCACAGATTCTCCCCTGGTTCCTGCCCAACCATGCTTCCACTAATCAAAAGCATCATGGTTAATTGACCTTGATTGGTCTCTCTTCCATGCATGGAGGTGCCTCATCCCTTCATGAGTCTGAGTGGCTACTCCTAATTGGAACTTTTGCCTCCTCCTGAAGATAAGGTAAGATAAGAGATAAGATAAGATAACCTTTACTGTCATTTTTTTTTACTGTGGGCACAACGGCACACATCAAAAATGAAATTTAGTTGCCCACTCTCAAAGTGAAACACATACATGACACACACCTAAACATACTATGTACAACATATATATAGACCCACACCCCTACACATACATAACAAATAAATATTAAATACTGTCCAACTTGAATATATAATGGAAGGAGAAAGCTTGGGAGTTCACAAGGTTAATGCTGTATGGAATGAAACTATGGCTGAATCTGGATGGCCACCAGAACAGGCAGGCATTCCATAACTGGGCTGCAATAATCCAGACAACCAATACGGGGCAGCAGAGCAATACAGAGATGGTTAATTCTATGGTACTATCTAGTGGACATCTGATTTAGCCCTGCAACAAGGATTTCTGGCAGTCGCCTACAGTGATTAAGCTGGAGTTAGACTTGCCCTCAGCTGCACTTGGTGTCGAGGCCTGCCTACACTACGAAGGAGTTCATGAGTAAACATAAGTTGCAGATGGCTGCACATTGGCTGACATGCACATCTCCCAAATCTCATGTATGCGTTGTGCAGAGATGCACGTCCTGCATGCTGATTGGTTGATCCAGCTTCCTGTTGGTGCTTTGAATGTCTGTAGCCAGAATATTACCATTCACAGAAATATGTGACAGCTATGCAACTGTTTCCGAATGACAGATGCATACATTCTCTGATGTGCAGTGATGCAGAAGTCTAGTGCAGCCTTTAGTAGATTTGAAGGAGAATATTTGTAGCTCAGGGCTGATATGAGGGGTCCTTGGTTCTCTCTGAGCTTGTTTTCTTGCAGACGTTTTAGAACCTAACTAGGTAATGTCATCAGTGCTAGTCAGTGCTAACATTACTAGCACTGATGATGTCACCTAGTCTGCAAGAAAATAAGCAAGCTCAGAGAGCAGCAAGGACCCCTTATGTAGTAGATTTCCAGGGATATGCAGGTCCAGCTCAGAGGGACTGCAATGGGTGGAGTGAAGATTGGGGAGGAAGACTGAAAAGGCAGCATTGGTCCTCCCGTCTTGCCTGAAAAGAGGATCCCCCTCTTTCTCTGGGAGAGAGGCTCTCCGTGGCTCAGGTGGGGCTGTGTTGTGCAATACAAATTGCACTCCTCGAATGGGAGCACCCTGAAGTGCCTGGTTTGGGCCATTGTATTCAGGATCAGTAACTATCATTGTAAACATAATTCTGCAGATATATGTCTGCCAAAATATATTTAATAATTTAAAAAGATAAGGTTTCCTGCATTTCCAGTTACAAAATAAGGTCTATAAAATACACAAACCCTTTGCCTTGCTTAGCCTCAAAAGAGATGCCAAGCACAGAGAAGGTCTTGAGAAAAGTATCACAGTTCTTCAAAGAATTTCCAAAACCGTTTCAGAGTCCTTGTCTGGTAATAGGAAACCCAGGATGTTTTGCAAGCGTAACCTAAAGGTGAGCAGGCGTGGCCAGAACTCAGTGAAATAGCAGGGGCTGAAATGAGTGGAGTGTTAATTTTGGTTTTCATCGGATGGAGCACCTCCGCTGCCAGGCAACTATCATAAACTCCTAAGGAGGTATGTGATTTCCTCACAGGAAATTGTCCATCTGTTGATCCAGGAGAAGGCAAGGAGCAACCAGCTGGAACCACAAGCCTCCTGACCATCGCCTGGCTCCTTAGCTGTTGTTCACAAACCGTCCCAAAACCAGTCACTGATTGGGGACCCTCTGGGGGCCCCAGACACTTCAAATGGAAGCTTCCCTGGGCATTTCCTGCTCGTAACCTTGCTCAAACTTCTGGGCTCACCAGTCTCACCAGCCTGTTTCCACAGCTCTCCCTCTTCAAACCTTCCAGACGCAGCCAGCCTGCTGGAGGACCTGGGCCAGGGGCAATTCTGCACGTAATCCTTTCTTGGCTGGAAAATGATTACCCCAGATGGGCAGTGTGGATGGCTCAGGGCAGCTGTGTCATATAAATTGTCACCAATGACCATAAGCACTCAGAGAAACCATTTAATTCTTCACTCCCGCCACCGTGGGCTGATATATTCTTTCAAGGTCATTACCCAGGGCTAGACGGTCACATGATAAACGAGTGACAGGCGGGGGAGGAGCAATGATCCTTACATTAATTAGACTGAAACACTACAGAGGCAGAGGGGCTGGGGGAGGGGAGCAGGAGGGCCTTTGTTTCATCTCCTGCAGAGGTAGAGGCCTGCCCCACTCCCGGCTGGTGGGCTGGCTTTAGGCTGTGGCTCTTCTTGCTCCCCTTGGAGCAGCATCCTGGCCAAGGAAGTGCTCCATGCGAAGCACAGAGGGGTCTGCTCTGGATCGGGCCTCCAGAGAAGGGAGAAGCACATGGCCTGTGGCCTCCAGATGGTGCAAAAGCTGCCTTGAGTGAATGGAGCAATTCAGTGATCCAGTTGCTGGAGAGAAACACAACATCCCAGCCAAAAGACCTAGGTGGAAGCTGGTCTGCAAGCCGAATCCAGCAGCCATCATGGGGAACAGCAAAGTCTAATGTGCTAAATTCACTCTGGGAAGGCTGGATCCTTAGAGCCTACATGCTCCTCAAAGTAAATGTCCATTGTAATTCGTAGGAGTATGAAGACCTCCAGAGAGCAGCAATCCTGGAACAGGACCAAGAAGATCGATTGATTCTGTGCCAGTCACCCTCTCTCACCCGACCTACCTTTCCAGGCTAGTTGTTGTGAGAATAAAATTACACTCCAGAAGGCTGACCCCAGGCCTGCCACTGATGGTTTCAACACAAAGTCTAGGCTTTGGCAGGCAGGAAAATGGAAGGAGCCAAGCCATGGATGTTGCCCCCTGGTGGCTGATTTCAGAAGACCTTTCTGGAACTAAAGGAGGCCCAGGCCTGGCCTTCACTTTACCTGTAAACCATTTTGGTGGGGATATTATTTTCATGGACACCGACTTCCTTCTGCAGGCATTTGGCCTGCCTCAGATGGAAGAGCTGGCCTGCATCGACTAATCTCCTTCTCACAGGACTCTCTGACCCAGCCTTGCTCCACCCAGCCCAGATACTTCTGATCATTCTGGTCCTAGTAGTTGAGCCCTTTTCTGCCTGGTTCTGATCTGCGCACCAAGACGCCCCCAAGCACCTCATTCCTCACAATCCTTCTGGCCTTTCATAGATGTTTATCACTCCAGGCAAACTCTCTCAACTTCCATTTCCCTAAACTGCAGGGTGGTGTGTGAGCCACACCCGGTTCAAACATCCAAACCAGAACTTTCTTCGCTTCTTCCACCACATGAACCAGAGGGGTAAGCAGTGGGAACAGCCTTGGCCGCCAAGAGATACGCCCAGCCATGCCAGCAGGTCAGAGGCAAAAGAGGGGAATGAGGCCCCCCTGACAAAATGAGATGCAGAAACTTAAAGGCATGCAGGGGCAGGCTGACTACGGGCCATGCCCACTGACCTGGTGGCACAACACTGTTGGTGGGTTCTGCACAGAGGAGGTTTACCATTTGCAGAGCCAGACGCACACAGGGTCCACCAGCACAGAGCCCTGACCTCCTTGAAGCTGGCCTTGGAGTGCTCTGGTGGTCACAAGGGAGCCCCTCCCCATTCCTGCCATCTGGCACACCTGCATCGCCCTCTGTTTCCTAGGAGGGAGGTGGCAACAGGCTTCCTTCTGTTCTGCCAAGTCACAGAGAGGTCTGAAAACAACAGAAGGGGCATCCCAACTGCTGCGGTCCTCAGGGTTGGGATAACCTGCCCATCCTGCTGGGACTCAGACCCTGCTGGTCTTGCCCGAGGTGGCAGAGCTTCCCAGAACTCTGGCACCCTGGGATGCCGCAGGGCTGGCTCAGCACATCCGGATGATTGTTGCACATCAAGCACATGCGCACGGATAGGCCCTGGCAGTGCAGCCCCTGCCTGAAGCAACGGGTTTTTCAACCGTAGGTGCCGCGGGACGGCTGCCATTCTGAGTGACCATTCTCATGACCTTAGGAGGAGGGCCAGCTCCAGCTCCATCAAAGGCACCATCCCATCCACCCCAGGCAGAAGTAGCCTGGCAGAGGCTGGCACCTTGCCTGACCCACATTTCCAGAGAAGCCAATGCGCAAAATGTCCAGGAGGATTTGAGAATGATGCCTACTTGTCTCCAGGATGAAAACGGCACCATACAGTTCCTCAAGCCCATGTAAACAGTCCTCTCGTCCCATTGGACCGGCAGATCAGAAAGAGGGTAATAAATAGAAAATCACTCACACACCCTCGGATGCCCCGGCCAAGTGCCTGCACCGCTGCTTCCTTCTTGGCTGCTCAGAAGCTACTTGGAGCGCGGGAACCGCTCACAATCCGGCAGTGTGATCCACATACGTGAGCGGTAATATGCCTGCTCCTGTTTCACTGCCTCTCCCACTGCCTCCCCCGCCCCCCTCCCCGCCAGCCCCTTCCTCTTGTTCTCGTGTTCAGTGGTTATTTTAGCTTAACGCAATGAGATCACGCGGCTCCCTTCGGCAGAGGGTCTCGCCGGCCTCCTCCTGCGCGGCCCATCGCTTTGAAAGGACGAGGGGTCGGGAAATCAGCTCTTCGGCGCGCATCGGGCTAAAATGGCCAAAACGCCATTTCACTGTCCAAGAGGGACCAGTGGAGACCAAACTCCAGCGCGGGGCTCAGCCCTGTTGGGGGGAGGGGACGGGGGACCGTCGTTTTCCAGTCCCGGGTGCAGGAGTGGTAAAACGGAGATGGCCGCTTTCGGTGTGCAATAGAGGCGAATCCCCGCAGCTCGGGCGCAGGACGAGGGCGGAGGTTCGTTCTCCAGGCTCGTGGGCTGCTTTCCGAACTTTTCTGTGCGCGTGGCCCGGATTACTTGGTTCAAAGCGGGGGCGGCCTGGTGTTCCCCTTCCTCCGGGGCTCCTGAGCTCAGCAAGAGGGGCCCCCAGCAGCCTCCCGGATGCTCCGCCGTGACCTGGCTATATGGCCCGAGGCCAAGGAGAGAGAGCGGGAGGGCTCCCGGCACGAGGCCGCTTTTGCCAACGCGGACACCGGCTGAGCGCTGCCTCGCCCGAGAGGGCAAAGGGCGCCTCCCGGGATCCCTCGGCTTCTCAGCCCCGAAGCCGCCTCGCACTGCCGACGGAGATGCACGGTCCAAAGCAGAGCTCCGTCTGCTGCCCGGAGCCCCTCGGACAGCTGCGGTCCTCGGGCCTTGAGCCTCGGCCTCGCACCGCAGACCCGGATCGCCCCCTCCGCCTCCCGGCAGCGGCTCCGAGCCTGCCTGGGAACAAACGCGAGCAGCCCGCCGCCCAAAGCCCCGTCGGCGGCTTCCTGTGGGGCGGGGGCGAGCCGGCCCGGGGCCCCGACCTCCGCGCGCGGGACAAAGGGGCTGCTTCCCAGGCTGCGTGGGCGAGAGACAGCGGGGTCCAAGGAAAGCCTGACCGGCTACACCGAAGGGCGCAGGAGCCGCCGCCGCCGCGGACCCTCCGCTGCTCGAAAGCCTGAGACCGGCCGCTCCTGTTCTGGCTTGGCAGCCGGTGCTGGGCGAACACGGGAGGATTTGCTTGAAACGCATTTCCACGATCTAACGGTGCCGAGGCCTAGGATGCGTCAGGCTGGGCACAGCGGTCAATCGGGGGGGGGGGATTATATGTGCACGCGCGCCACTATCGTGCGCGTTCCTGCGCCCCCGCCCCCTTCTTGCTTCTCCCGAGTGTCGCGTCCCCCGTTCTTCGCAGAGAGAACCACTAATCGGCGCCGGGGAGGCCGAGTGCGCAGGGTCAGCCTTGGAGATGCTGGAAATTACCGAGGCTCGGCGGCGACCCTCGTGCCGCTCCCCGAGCAAGGACGGCCCCGTTCCTGGCAGTGTTTCGGCCCCGCCGACTTGTGCCGCCGCGAGCTCGCTCTCTCGCAAAGCCCACCCCCACGTAGCCCTCACGGCCCTGGCGGGGACCAGGCGCCACGGGTTAGGCGCGGCCCGCTCTTCGTGCTCCGCCGTCAGGGAGGGGCCAGGCGTGATTCGGTCCAAGTCCCCAAATTGCCGAACCCCGGATGCGGTGGACCGCCTCCTGGAGCTGCTGGGGCCGAAAGGGCCCCTCGACCCTCCGCCGGGACAAAGCCGGTCCCCAAAGAGCGCAGGAGGCAGGCGGGGAGCCTCTGGAGAGTTCGGGCTCCCCGCGGAGGGCCCAGCGCAGGAAGGCTATTCCGGTCCCGGCCGGTCGTGGGGCAGGGAAGCCGGGGGCCCATCGCTCCGGCCCGACTCGTCCTCTCCTCGGGGAGGGCGCGCTGGTTCGTTCCCTCCCGGTGCCTGGAATCTCCCGGCCGGCCTCGCCCCTCGCCCCTGCGAGACCAGTGGCGTGGCTGGGTGCCCTGGAAACCAGGCGACTCCCGAACAAAGGCCGCCTCCCGGTCACCTTCGCCCGGCTTTTCAAAAGAGCATCTCCCGAACACAAAGCATCAGCGGGAAATGGCAATTTTATGAATCCTAATCAATCAAAGGGCTTATTAACTCAATGTGAAGCCAGATTAAAATCCTTAATTATAAATCGTGCTAAAAGGAAAAACAAAATGTACTTATGGTACACTGAAAATTCCGGATATTAACGTCGTTGTTATTATCTTTGGCTATATTAAATTCTACCTCCCCCCGCCCTTGCAACTGGGCCGCCCCCTTCTCTTCCCAAAGAACAAGAGAACGGAGCTCGTTCCTCTTTTCTTTGCTCCCTCCCCCTCCCCTCTCAAGGCTTATTAAAATGTATTCTTTTCTATTGCACACCAGGCAGTTTGCAAGGAAGCCGGCTGAGGGCGGGGGGGGGGGCATTCAGGAAACCCCATTACAGCTGCACGGGGAGCGAAGGCTGCGCTTTATTAAGGGAGGCGAGCTGAAGTTCGGGGCGGGGGGGGGAGGGGTGATGCAATCAAATGTGAAGCATTTCTGCTAATGAAAGAGGCATGCTTGTCTGCGCAAGGCCGGATGATTGGCAGGAGTGCAGATTGGTAACCACAGGAAGGGCCTTTCCTCAAAGCCGCGGTGTGAGAAAAGGCGAGGGGTGGGTTTTTTATCAGGCGGACATTTGGGAAATGACCACAGCAAATTTAATCACAGTTGGAAGGAGGCTGGGGGGGGGGGGCGAGAGCGGCGCAGCGCCCGAGTCACATGTTTTATTTATCTGTTCAAAGTCACGGTCGTCCCATTGTGTGTGACACCCCCCCCCCCTCATTTTGTCATTTTGGAATACAACAAAGGCCAAAGGCTTCGCCGGAACGAGCAAAGTTCAGTCTTTTCATATTCAAATCATAAAAGCAAAATGCATCCCGCATTGTGATGCTAAAACCTGCATTTTCTGTGCATCTGCCTGGCAGGCTCTTGCCTGCCTTCACCCCCATGTTTATCTCGCCTCTCTTTTTCACACCATCGTTTTAAAGCATGCTTTGCCACAGCCTGGCCTCTAGCAACGGGTGAGGCATCCCTGGAGACTGTCAAGCAAGGGAATGAATCGGAAACCCTCCTTCCCTCCGCCTGCCTTCTCAGAGATGCCCTTTGCTTCCAGATTCACCCCCCCCCCACACACACACACACAAACGCGCACACATAGGTTAAAGCTGCTTGTACAATTTTGTGTCTTTGTATTCTGAGAGAGTCGATTCCAAAATGGATTCAAATTTGATCTAGGATCTAATGTCAAAACCTTCCTGCTTCCGGGCATTCTACCCAATGTTCTGCGTTCCTGAGGTGTTGGCTATTCTCTGCAAATGTCCCAACCAAGGAGAAATTAAAGCACCTCACAATCCTGTGGAAGAATATCTCAAAGAAAAGGTTTTCCTGAATACTACTAGGACCCAGATTGTAACAGACCTGATTCGAGCAAATTCACACGTGCATCTTCCCATTCACGAGGGGAAGGGTGGACTTATCTGACCCTTCTTCCTTCTGTCTCCTCAGGTAACTGGGGGATGTGGCACACTCTCTCTTCCCGTTCCCCACATCTTTTAGCACTGCCATTGCCCAGCCGGCCGGCAGCACCTCTTAGAGCGGAAGGAGACCCCACCAGGCTGGGGGCCAAGATGGGTGAGGGCTGCCTCCAACACCTTCTTTTCCTCTGGAATCGAGGCCCTGATTTTGCTGCCCTCTCAGTTTGCTAAATCTAACTTTTGACATTCAGGAAATCTACTTTCACATCCAGTTTCAATGAAGTAGCAGGAGCCCTGTACGGTTCTATAAAGTAAAAAAGACCAAATCTAATGAAATAATTCTACTTAATAGTATTTTAAATATCACCGCAGATCACACTATCTAAGAGATTGAAACAGGTTAAAATCCCAAGTAAAATACAGGAGGCTCAAAAAGAAAAATCACCAGTAACATATTTTCCAAGATAATTCAAAGAAACAACTAAATAGTTGATACACTTTATATTTTTTAAAAAGCAACTGTTAAGTTTGTTTTCTTCAGAATTTCTTTTTGTATTTTATTCCCAGAAATGAATACTGGGTCTAGAAATAATTAAAATGTTTGCCAGAATATTTAAAAATAGATTTTTTAAATTTTATATTATTTAAATTATATTTCAGAAATATATATATACATATATATATTGTGAAAACAATTTTTAAAATAGCATTAATTTCTCCTGTGATATTTTCCTTCTAAAAAAATTAATTTGAAACAAAGATTAGAGATGGGAATTGCTCTGCTAATTTATCTGCACTATATCCTATTTTGCAATGCAAATATTTAAGAGATAATGATACATTTATGTGGAAAATAATATTGTTTATGAAATAAACTTTGTATTTATAGGGTTGGATTAACGGTAATATTTGGGTAGTTGTATTTATATTTGTTATAGAAAGAAAAAGTCTTTTTTCTGGTATTTTGAGGGAAAATGACAATGCAGACGTATTTTCCCAAGAAAAACAAATGGGAGAACGAGATTTTAAAAGCGCTATTTTTTAAAAAAAAACCGACACGTTTTAAATGGGTCCTTAAAGTATTGCAAGTTTTCTTAAAGGTATGCAAGTCCTGCTGCTTCCTAAACAAAATCAGCAGTTTTCCCCATTTCCACCCACCTAAGGCCGAACGCGCAGCCCGGAGCATCCTGCCCTGCCCAGCCGCCGCGGGGCCAGAACGAGGCTGCCCGGGGGGGGGGGGCGGGCGGGTAATCGGGATCCACTCGGGCTGGCTGCCTATCCGCTGATCTTTATGCAAAACCTCTCCCGCTCTCCCGGTTCGGACCAAACCGTTTCTCTCTCTCGTTTTCCTGCTCCTTGGACAGGCGGCGGCGGGGGGGGGGCGTCGTTTCGTTTGCCGTCCAAGGGCGGCGGTCGGGGCTCTTTTGCCGGCCGGTCGGAAGGGCGCAGCAGCCCCGGCGGGGGGAGGGGGCTCCGGGGTCGGCGCCGTCAGGGGAAGAGCCCCCACCCCAGCAAGGGCCAGCGGCGGGATCGCCCGGAGACCCTCCCCCCTTCCAGGGCTCTCGAACAAGTCCGCGCGGCCAACGCCGGCTTGCCGGGGACCCCGCCCGGCCGCTCGCCTGCCCCGAGGCCCGAGAGGGAGGGGAGAGCAAGCGACTTCCTAGAGCGCTGGGACCGGCCCTTGGCCGTGGCCGCCGGCTAATCCCGCCCAGAGGGCCCGGGATCCGCCGCTCCGTCTCGCCCGCCCCAAGCAGCCGGGTTAGGCTGGCCGCCCCGCCGCCCTTTCCCGGCGCAGGAAAAAAAGAGAAGGCGAGGTTTTTCTCGCCAATTTTCCCTGGTGAGAATAAAAAGCCAGTAACTCGTGGCGCGGACTTAATTCCCAGGCAAACCCTGGGAGTGGGTAAATATATAATAATACAAACGTTTACAATTACTAGTACTAATATTTAGACTTAAGAGCATCCGTTAAGCCTCCCTAATGAGACCCCAATCGACGGCGCCTCCGCTTGCCACCTTTTCAACCGGCCTTGGTTAAAGATGAGTCCTCGCTCAGATCCGCTTTTCTAAATTTCGAGTAAGGTCGAAAACATTGCCAGCCTTTTGAAGCTGATCTCCCTTCTTCCCTTTAGAGAAATAAAACTGGCTCTGCCGTAAAACAAGAGACCACCTCTGTCCTGGACCTCCCTGCCGTTTCTCCCAAGCCTTCCGGATTTGGACATTTCCTCGGAAATGGTTATATCATTTTTGTAAGCATTTAAGTGATCGACAGGAGAGTGCAAGACCAAAGAACGGGTGGAAATCCCTGGAAAGTAGAGCAGGTCCTGCATACCTTTGAAAGGTTAGAAAAGCAGCAGCTGCGCTCTGGCTCTTTCCTCCCGTGCAGTTAATGGATGTTGCACAAAAGAAAGTGGATACGATTTAGAAGACGAAACACATCTTTGTTCATTTCCCGTTTTAAAAAAATCAGCTTTTTAATGGAAGAAATTTGTACATTCTGTAATCTTTCCAAGTCATCCAAATTTAGGTCTGCCTTAAATATCCCACTTTCAAAACCTCAGCTTCCTCGCACCTCTTTTTGTGTGCTAAAAGCGCCCTTGTTGTGGCAAGTAAGCTGTGGCAAGGAAAATGCATTTCCCCAGACTTCAAAATATTATTTCGATTTTCTGGTTTCCTTAAATGTGTTATTGCTGCCTTTAATACTTAAATTAGAAGGCTGTTGTTCTGATGAGTTCTTCATTATTAGTCCCTCTAAACCGTAATTTCAGAGGGGAGATTGTTTCATTCATATGCATGCACACAAACACAGCCAGTGTGAGATTCTTATTCTGTCCTCCCCCCTGTGTCCCTCCCCCCACCCCACATTCATAGATGGTGTGTCTCAGAAGCTTCAGGCCACAGAAATCCAGCAAAGCTCAAGGCCAGCCCAAAAATGCTGGTGCCTGCAGATCTCTTCTCCCTCCCTCCCGACTGCGGAGGGAGCACCTTGGGGTGTGTGGGAGGCACAGCTCCTCTTTCATATTACAAAGGCAGGATGACAAAACAGGGCATTCTGGCCCCAAAGTTCAACATTATTATTGCTACAAATAAACAGCTATATTTCTCTTATCACTTTTTCAGGAAACTGCAACTGAGGAACAGATGTGAGCAGCCAGAAAACTTCTCTACTCCGATAGCCAAGTTGCAGCATTTTTTGCCACAGGAACAGAAAAAGCCAAAAAAGCCACCCCCCCCCCTTTTTTTTTAAAAAAAAACTAGTCTTCATAAATTCAGGTCCACTTCTCTGGGTCCTTCAAGCAGTAGATCTGCCTCCTTGTCCACCAGGACAGAGAGCAAATGAGCCACCTAACAGCACTTTGGAAGTTCATTAGCTCCACCACCCCAATCCTTCAAATAAGTATAATCTGTACCCTGTGTTATTTTTGTTTTGCGGGCATATTTATTTTCCTCCTCTTGCTCTTCCTGCTCCTCCCAACTTACCAACCAATGAAGCAAAAACATACACAGAACAACACAAGTTCAAGGAAATAAAGCACCTATCATGGCCCTCAAACTACCCAGAATCATACCTCAGGGGAAACTGATATCCCAGATATCAGTGATCAGAACTTCTCCAACAAAAAACATTAAAATCACATTCAAAGGAAAGATACATACATTAAAAACAAATCCTTAAATTAAGAACATGAAAAACTGTATGAAATAAAGACCAAATTTGTAGAAATGTGCACCAGCGTAACATTCACTGCCTTCTCCTTCAAATACTGCATTTCCTTTCAGTAATTTCTTTTAAGCTTAATAATAGTAGATTAAAAAGGAAGCTGCCAGCACCCCGACCTCTCTGTTCAAGCTGCCCCATAAACAGGGTCTTTCCATTGACCCCTAACATATGATGATGCCCTTCCTCCACAGCCAAACTGTGGGCCACGATGCCTTTCCTACACCTTGTAAGGCAGTCCTCTGACCTTGGGATGGAATATGAATGATAGGACTGAATGGGTTGGAAACCATTTGTTTCTGAGAGGGACTTTTTATTGGGGCTCAGAGATTTATGGAAAGTCACAGAAACAAGATTTCTTCTGGAGGGGTTCCTACCAGGTTTAGCTTTTACAAGCAAATGAAATCACAAGTTCAGGGACATCTTAAAAATTAACAAAGACAATTAACAATTTATTGCATAAATTTTAAAGAATGATAGTCTATTTCATCAGACTTAAGAATGTAGGATTTACAAAAGCTCATGCAACTAGAGATGGATTAATCTTCAAGGGCTTTTGCTTACATTCGACTATTTCTGAGCTGTTTGCTGGTTTAGTGCTCCTCTGCTCCTGAAGCTGCACCATATCTGGAAGTTCAGATTCTGCTCTTGGGAGGGAAAATATCGCCAAGCCCCTGTCCCTAAAACTCACTGTGCATGAGCAAAGGACAGCCCAGTGCAACTTCAGCCATGGGACTGGATTGGTGTCTATCAGAAGATGCTTTAAAACAACCTGAGATACAGGAAATGCTCAAATGCCATTCCTCACTTTAGCAACAAAAGAAGAACATCTACAAACATTTTATTTTCAGTGAGAAAATAAAATTAAACAATGTAATATGCTACCTCAATTCATTTTTAAATATCTCCTTTGAGGAAATAGGCAGGCAGGCCAACAGTCTTGTTGACAAACAAGCCTTGTTCCAGCAGGCATCCCCCCACACACACTCTGTGCATTCAAAGCACAAAGCTGCTCCGAAGTTTTTAATGCCACCACAAAAGGATATCATAAGTTTCTCGAGCCTCTGCTGTGATGCAACTCAAGACAATGAGCCATTTTGTTAAAGGAAAGCATTATTTTTCATAATAGTTCACATGGTATTAGAAACAGTAGATGAGAAATGCAAGGGAAACCTCAACCTACAGGCCTAACCACAGAAGTTATTCTAGACCTTTATGGCTGATGGAAGTAATTTGTGAATATTCGACTCCTTTACCAATTCCTCAGTATAAGGCTGTCTTAGTGAACCCCAAACCTTTCCCAAAAGTTCCAGCTTCTCCATAAGTACAGAATTCAGCTTCTTGATTTTTTGGGCACCTGGTTTTATTTCTCAAAGCCTTGCAATGGTGAACATGTCAGACTGGAGCTGTCCTCCCCTTGAAGAAGCTTTCTCTCCCACCCGCTACTGTGAGCAGGAGGTTGTGATGTACGGCCATACTAGGAGAGGGTGATACTTGAGCACCCCCAAAATACTTGTCACCCACTTAAAGGAGGCAAGTTGTGTGATATGTGGTGTGGATGTCCTGAAATGGAGGAAGGCCTGCTCATCCACCTATCTCTAGCAGGTGCCAGAATGCTTTTCAAATATATACCCTTGCGTTCTGTACAGACTTTTGCACTGGTATGTTTCCAGCCCATGCACCAGGAGCAGCTGAATAAAAGAAAATACAGGCAGTAAAGGGGGAGTTAAGTAAATCATATTTTTCTTCTTTTCTTTGTCGATATGTTTAGTTCTCTTCCTGCCAAGATTCATTTCACTCTGCTATCTTGCAAGAGACACATATGGTGCAGTGAAATTGCCATCCAAGAAAGCATGTCCCAGCCTGTGGAGACATCATCAAATAAGATTAAAGCAAAGCAAAAATAAAAACATAGAGCCATTTTTTAATTTTTTGTCTTACAGAGAACATCTGACGAAAGTCAGGGACAAAGGGCGGGAGCTCTGAGTCTCCCCACCATCAGTCAGCGGGAAGAATTTGGAACCCGACAACTCTCCCCCACCTCATAATAGAAGCTGATGTGAAATCATTTTCATCTTCACCCTTCCTCCGCGTGGACCAGCTCTGCTTCCTCCAAGGCTCCCCCCCATCTGCTCCTTCAACCTGCCCCCTGGAAAAGATTGAGCAGCATACTAGAGTTGTTTCAGCATTCTCTAGTTTGTATTTTTATTTTTTGCCAGAAGAAATTAACCTGTAATTTCAACAGTTTTCAACTGTAAATGGAGGTAACAGGCAGAAAGAAAAAGTGAAGGTGTACATGGGGTGAGGGAAAGACGGAAAAAGTGACCAATCAGGGATGCTGGGTGTGTCTAAAGGGGTGAAAGGAGCCAGAATTACAAGAAAGGCGAAGCCAATTATTGGCTCAGCACTGGTGAGTTAGATGGTGGGCAGGTTTACAGGCACCAAGGATGCACACCAACCGTTTTTTTTTTCCCCCCAGTGGCTCTGAAATTCAGCTAATAATTGGCCCCGCTCAAAGCATCTGGGATTTTGGGGCTGGACTTCCTCAGCTTTTTGATGGAAGAAGGTGCCTGCCTCCCAAAGCATCTCCCAAATCCAAGACCAAATCAGCATTTGATGCCTTTTCTGTACAAAATCCAGGACAACCATAAGAATGGACTAATTTCACAGTAGATTTTGGCATGAAAGCGTCTTACTTGCCTTCTCCCGTTCCCCCCCCCCACACCCCATGTCCTTTATCCAAGCCAGGCAGTGAATAGCGAGTACAGAGGAGGGGATGCCAGGAGAGAGGCCACGCAGAGAGGACGGAGGGAGATCTCTGGCCAAGCTGAGCTACTGCATCTCCTGAAAGAGGGACCTGTTCTCAATGCAACCGTGGCAACTTTGCCCCCCAGAACCCGTTACAGGAATGCTTTTTTTCCATTATTCAATCCTGGGGAGCCCTCTTGGTTCCAGCTGCTTCCCACCCAACCTGAGTTTTATGAGCCACATTAAATGCAGCATTTCCCAAAGAGATTCACCTAAGGCTACACTGGATCGGGGAAAGCTGGTCTCAGGTCCTGAGTTCAATGAGTCCACCATGAGGGGAAGAAGAAAAACAGATCTGTTTGTGAATGGGGACAGTTTCTAGAAGAGAGGGAGGATGCCCAGGTGCCCGTCTGCCCACCCAACCTTAAGGACTAGGAATGGAGAAAGGTGCTGTAATCGATCCTCCAGGTGGTTTCAGACAACTTAATCACTTTGAGTGAATTGCTTTAGACAGAAATCAGAAAGCTAAAGCAGACCAGCACTAGGAATACCTCAGTTCTCACGCAGTTTTTGAACCAAGTTAGCAGCTAGGCTTAG
This sequence comes from Crotalus tigris, assembly GCF_016545835.1. Lineage (NCBI taxonomy): Eukaryota > Metazoa > Chordata > Lepidosauria > Squamata > Viperidae > Crotalus > Crotalus tigris. The sequence goes on along the minus strand of NW_024100600.1, from coordinate 1,481,100 downwards.
AAGCTAAACAGGGCTGGGCCTACTAAGTACACAGATGGGAGATCACCCATGTAAGGTCTGGACTGGAAGGTCAGAGGAAGCCTCCTGCAATCAGGTGAGAACAGATTGTTTCCACAAAAAAGTGAAAGTCATGAAATCACCAGAACACTTATCTGACTCAGGGAGACATCATGGGCATTCTTCTATCAGAATTGATCATCTGATAAAGAAACTGCTGGGGGGGGGGAGTAAGAAGCATATTCTAGATAGAATAACCAGCTTTTAAACCTTGTTCTTTCTCATAGAAAATAAAACTATGCTAGCAGACACTTGTACGGTTTATGCAAACTGTGGAGATGCTATGCAATGTACTGTATGTCAAATTAGGCCAATTCAGTAGAAGTGTTGTAGAATGGAAACAATCAGGGTAGAACCAGAGCTGCCCCTGGCCTCTTTGTTTCTTCACTGGGGGCCTCTGGACCTGCACATTCTCCCCTGCGGCCACCCTGTGAGCATTGCCCCCCCCACCCAGGGAAGACCCTCGGCAAGGCCAGCGGGCGCATCACATCAGCTGAAGGCAGGAGCTGCAACCACCAGCAAGCGAGGATCCCTCCTGAAGGGGCTTCTCTGTCCTGTTTTACAAGGCAAATATTATCAGTTCTCATTTCCAGGGCAGCATATTATTATTAAAAGCTGATTGTAATCTTAGAAATTAAAAAGCCCTCCTTTGCTTGACATTTCATCTCTTAAAGTCCCCAGGGAGGGAAAATTTCACACACTCCTGATCTCCTTGGCTAGGAACTTACTTTCCCCTGGTAACCCTGGCCTGGCGTCAGCCGTACTGGCTGGTCTGCAGGACCAGAAGAGGCCTGGTCCCGATTTGCCAGTTCCGATGTGAGGGAGCAGCTGCAGACCCAGGCCCAAAGCAGAGGCCAGCACAAGGTGACCACGGAGTAACAGGTTAAAGAGGATCCCTCACCCAGATATTGCCTTCCAATATAGCTGTTGGAAAGTCACATGTGGAAATTCAGGAGATGTTCTCGCCCAGGTTATTATCTTCAGCATTCAGATAGACTGCTCCTGCCTAGAGGACTCATTTAGCCAGCCCAGTTGATGTGTAATAGGCTTCCTTATGAAAGGGATACATTTTTCCTCCCTGAAAGTCTTCAAACAGAAGCCACTTGCTCTCTCTACCACACTTTAGCAGATCTTGCACCAAGGGCAGGTTGATTAGATGACCTCCAAGGTGGCTTCCAACTCCACAATTCTACAATGAAAATCTCTTGATTGGAGGCTTCACACAGTGATTACTCTTGAATTGGAAGCCTCCCCAAAGTATCTGGCTGCATGCAGTGGTGGGATTCAAATATGTAAACAACTGGTTCTCTGTGTGGATGCCACTTCCGGAAGTCCATTCTGGGCCTGGGTAACAAAAAAATAGCTACCAGTTCTGCCAAAGTGGTGTAAACCGGCTGAATCCCACCACTGGCTGTGTGCCAGACATAGGAGTGACACAACCCTCACAGGACTGCATTCAAGCCTACACTTGGCCAGGCTCCTTTGCCAATGGGGCAAAGCAGCCTGGCCAACCTTGGGAACCAGGAAACTCTGAGACCCAGGATTAAATGATGCCTATGAAGAAGCACAAATAGGACAGTCCAGAATTAAAGCATTAACTGTTAAAACATTTCTTTCTGCCTTTGTTCCTTTTTTGACTTTGGAGGTGCAAGGGCAACTTTTGTCTTCCAAAGTCTGCTATACATAAATCCCTTAAAGCCTACAGAGATTCTTGTAGAGCCTGGCAAAGTTATCTTGGGCCATCTGTTGTCTCCTTGACTGGTTTTCCATCCCTGCCCCACAGGTCACAGCCACCTGCCGGGTGGGGAGGAGCTCTGAGCAAGGAGGAAGGAAGGAAGGAAGAGAGCAGGGATCCCTCTGAGGGCCTGAGGTCCCTGCACTGGCTGCAGTGTATCAGCCCCCTGCAATTTCGCAGGCCCACTCCTTCAGCCTAGTGGCCCTAGCCCATCCACCCAGCAGAAGAAGCAGAAGGCCCCCCAGGACCAGGAGGGCTCTGCTCCTGGGCCCCCAGCCACAGCATCTACCCTAGGAGAACCGCGTCTTGCTCCCTCACAGCAGCTCCTCGGGGCAAATGGGCTCTGCAGGGCTGCTCCCGAGAGCTTCAGGGGCTGGGGCTGATCCGCTAGGCTAGGCTAGGATAACAATTTTGTAGAGAAGAATGCTGAACAAATTAGCATTTTGAGAATAAAAAGCTGGGCTTTTAAGAGTTCCCTGAAAGAGATTCTGATGCTACATTAACATAACTGCCACAGTCTGCATTTAGAATAGAATAGAGTTGGAAGGGACCTTGGAGGTTTTCTAGTCTAGCCCCCTGCTCAAGCAGGAGAACCTATACCATTCCAGACTAGTGACTGTCTAATGCTCTAGTCTCTTCTTAAAAAATCTCCAATGATGGAGCGCCCACGATTTCTGAAGGCAAGTTGTTCCACTGGTTAATTGTCCTCACTGTTAGGAAGTTTCTCTTTAATTCCAGGTTGCTTTTCTCTTTGATCAGTTTTCAATCCTTGTTTCTTGTCCTGCCTTCAGGTGCTTTGGAGAATAATTTGTCACCCCCTCTTCTTTGTGGCAGCCCTTCAAATACTGGAATACTGCTATCATGTCCCCCCTAGTCCTTCTTTTCTTTAGACTAGCCGAACCCAATTCCTGCAGCCGTTCTTCATATGTTTTAGTCTCCAGGCCTTTGAACATCTTAGTTGCTCTTCTCTGAACTTTTTTTTTGACAGAAGTTGTTCTTATTTGGAAATGGCAGAAATTCCGCCCACAATCGGATCTTCTTCCAAGCTCCCCAGCAAGGAGTGAGGTCACGGGGAGATTCCCTCCCTGAGGAGGTCAAAAGTATACTCTACTGCAACCCACGTATCATTTAACACTCACTTCTCAAGGACCTGTAAGCACCCTCCAAATTATTTTGTAACAACAACAAATTGGTTTCAAAATCATACATTATGGATTCTGAAAGTAGGTTTGCCCTAAAAACCTGGATTGCAAATATCAACCTTAGAGGGTTCAACTATAGAAGAGCAAAAATTAAGCTGGAGAAGGATGGGGAGGAGGAACAATGCCTGGGAACACAATCACAAAGCTGCTGTGGGTTTTGGATCAGGCAGGAAGGATGCCTGTGACCAACTCCCCCGGCTGGCCTAGATTTGCAAGGATGCCTCTGCGTTTCCTCATTAGAACCAGCACTACTTATGGCCTGGTCCTTTCCCAGAAGGGTTAATCATACCATCCAGACCTTGGCCATAGGCAGTTGCCTTGGGTTACATATTTGTTTTAAGTTAAATATGCCCTGAATTACAATCCATGTACAACAGGAACATTCATCTTTCTCATGCAAGGTAAACATCACTGACATTTTGTGAAATAGAAGACGGGATGGCTAGTGATGAGCAAAGCTGAAGTGTTTTTCAGAGTGCTCTTTTATCCTTTTCAAACATTTGTATCTTATCACAAGAAACATATTTCCTTTTTTTGGAAACTTGCTTTCCTTAAAGGAAAATGTTTAAGTAAGATTTTAAATGAGATAGAAAAATATATATCCTGCTATCAGGAACTCCAAATGCAATGAATTATGAATTATGAATTCCAAATGCAATCCTTATTTGGGTTGAACCATTAAAGTGATTTGCTATGTTAGCCACTCCTGCTTAAAAATAATTTAATATATATATATTAAATATGATAAAAACTCAAATCTAAACATTGTTTTAAATTGGTTGGATTGGTTAAATCCATTCTGCTTTTCAGACAAGTGCATTTTTAATTAATAGGAAAATGTAAATTGATTAAAACTACCTGTCATTTTCAATGATTTGGTTGTATATATCAGGAAGCTTTTTTTTTTAAAGGAAAAGCAACTTTCAAGCCATTAAGATATTTTAATATGACCAAATCAAAACCATGCAGAACCGTATTTGCCCTATTTTATGCAGACTTTTTCCTGGAGAAACAAAATAAAATAAAATAGAGCGTAAGAGTTAGAAGATTTTAATTATGGAAATTCTAAATAAATATAGATTGGCTCACCTTCCCTTTCTGAGTAAAACTGTAAATGGATTTTGGTCTTCTCAAAATAAATGTATCAAGATAAATTCTTTATATGTATAATATAATTTAGAAGTAATAAATGAAGTTATTTTTAAGAACAGTAATTGTTTCTAGTTTAACGAGTATTGCCTGAAAATAAATGTTAATGGCTTAATTTGTGATTTCTTTAAAAGCCTCTTTTGGTGCTATTTAGACTGAAACCTTGCAAAGTGGCATTTGTAAAGCAACTATCAAGAAACAGTTGTCATCTTAAATTTTAATTTTGAATAATTATAAATGTATATCCCTTTTTCTTCAGAGTGATTAAAAAAACAAATGTTAAGTATCAGATAGTGAAACGGTGGTCATCTTCCCTGGGCCCCAGGAGTTGGAGGGAGGCCTTCAAAGCAGTTGGAAGCAACCAAGTCAAGGGCAGAAGAACAGCCACAGTCCCTTAGCTGGTCTGGACAGACACCGTCTCTAGGTGTGTTCTTTCCTGCTTTGGACACCAGGAGAGGATAGCTGAATAAAGTAGCCCTCTGCAGATTCCAACTTGCTCTCAGAGAAAGCTGATCAGCTGCCCAACATCTGGCCTGTGGGGTGGAACCCCAGCCACTCCCCTTGGTTTGCACAGGGGAAGAGAAATTGATCAATGGCAAGAGAAAAAAAGAAGACTGGCTGTATCTGCTTTCCCTCACCAAAATGGTTCAATCTGTTATGTGGGGAGGCTCTTTTCCAAAGAGGCACAATCCCTTCTGTCCCAGGTGAAGCCAGGATCAGGGCAAAATAGGAAAGAAGAAGAGTCAAGGTGAGGCCATCTCTCTTCTCCTGCCCTGTCTCCAGCTTCCTGATGGCTGGAGGGAAGGCAGCCTCTTCAGCCCATCAGAAACAACCAGAGAGTAGAAATCGCATCAAGCACATGAAACTGAAGCAACAGGCTGGCGGGAGGCAGGCTCCGCCAATGCCAGCTCTCTTCTCCGATATGTTCAGGGCCCTGATCCTGCACGACAGGCAAAACGAGTGACCTGCCTGGCCACAGGTGCAAAGTAGTGGACCACAGGAGGGGACACATGTGTTACCACATCCTAGAGTACTCCTGGGAAGGGCCAGTGTGTTCCCTCCACTGCTGTCTTTTCAATCCCAGCTCCTGTCCAGTCGGATGCTGGTTCTGGTGAATTTGCCCTGGTGAAAAAGCAGCACTAACAAAATCCAAAATCCAAGGCTATTTCAGAAAAGGATTTAGAAAGCTATGCACACATTTCCTGTTAATAATCCAGCTTCTCAAGCATCTATTATTCAAAAAGCTGCACAGCTCATCTTTAAGAGATGTCTGAATCTATGGTACGTCTGATAGATCTTCCCTCCCTCCAGATATATGTTGTCTATTGATCTGAAGGCCTCTATCTACTCTTTAATGCCAGTGTAACTCACACCAAGAAAAAGAGGGAAAAATAAGGTAAGAGAAGGTTTGAGAAGCTAAAAGACAATCACAACAATTGGCAGACAAGATACACGGATACACCAACAATAAATAATACAGCTGAGATCCCTCTCTAATCTATTCCTCATCGTAGGGACTCAAGGAGGAAGACGGTTGGAAAGCAGGCTATGGTTAGAAAAGTTCTTTCATGCTGTAGCCAATTTTTTTTAAAAACCCAGTGGCCCTGATATTCTTCCTTCTGTCTGAGTTCCAATCACTCTTTATTTCCACACAGGATGTTTAAAGGCCTTAAAGAAACTTCTTGTGTTACTGCCTGATAAGATGCACTAAGGGGCTTCTTCTTCATCAGCATTTCCCTTCTCAACGGAGCCTCCTTAGGTAGGGATCTCCCTTGGCATGGAGGGGGAAGGCAAAAAAATGCTTCCATGGGCCTGGGAAAGGCCAGAAGCAGGATTTTAACCCCCAGTGTGGCAACCAATCCTTGAGTGGGTTGGCGGAGGACAATTTCCCAGGGGGTACTTCCTCAGGCTAATTCCCCTGAAACTTGAGGGTTTCAAAGCCATGAAATAAATCCTAATTTCTTGAGCCTGTCTTGTCCCAAATACCAATCATTTAACAGTGGGACAAGACAGGCTCAAGAAATTAGGACTTATTTCATGGCCTTGAAACTCTCAAGTTGACTGCACATTCTTTTCAAATGATACTTCAAGCAAACTTCACAAGGCACATTCTTCCTTCCTACAAAGTTTGTGTGTTGCAGAGCTCAAGCAGGTCAGCCACATCAGCAGTTTTATGATGGTTTTAAAGTGGTTCCTAAATATTGAGGGACATCTGTGTTTACAGCTGGGTTAAATGCTACCAGGGAGGGCATCACAACCTCCTTTTGGACCTGGTTTCAGTGGGGCCTGGAGATGATAGTCTTCCCTTTTCCAAAGCATAGGTCCCTAACTGTACACCACAGCACCTTAGCAAAGTCATGGAGACACAGCTGGGTATTTTAAATTTTTGAAGGAAACATTTATTTTAATCTACTTTTGTGTTTGTTCTACCATCACATAAAATTATTGATGCTATGTAATACATTTAGGCAAGTGTCAGGGGACTGCAAAATCTGTATCAATGGAATTATTTTTGTTGAGAATATTTTTGGCTGAAAAGACCTAGTGGGTTTTGTGTTTGCTAAGATTGGCTGTCGCCATCCCTTCATTGTCAATGCAAGACAAAAACCCATCAGAAAGGATTAGCTTCAGCTTTTAAACATTTTGAAAATGTCAAAGAGGTCACAAGTGATCCATTTTCTTATCCAGCATATTTACTTGATGAAATTTGTGGTAACACTGCATTTCTACTTTTCATCTGAGTTGGCCTTAGAGCTGGAAATTGATCCCAGGCTAATGAGAGCTGACAAGGGCATGATGAGATGCGCTGGCTTTGCCTCAGCCACAGTTCTGGCAGACATGTGCTAGGAATGTGGGAGATTCACAAATGGCACTAATTGGGCATGTATGTGTGCAGAAAATCTACTAGAGTTTCCACCAACGTTATTCATTTAGTTTGAATCATGGTGCAATGACTTATAAATGGTACTTCCCTGCCTTCCCTCAGTTTGGCCATACCGTTGCCAAAGCAAATGTGTGGCATAGCAGTGGATGCAAATAAGTTCCTATTATTCTGTCATAAAAACTAAGTAAAAAAGGATCAACTATTTGGCTTGACTTTTTGGAAACATCAGAATAATTTGGTAAAGAGCCACTGCAAGTCCAGATGCATGAAGGACAAAAAGAATGCCTACTCTGGAGCAGAGCCATGTCTTTGCCAAGAGATCATTCTCAGCATGCAGGCAGCTTTGGTCCCTGTGGATGGGGAGCTGGGGAAGGAAGCAAGAAAGCTTGTTCTAGGGCTCCTGTATTCGTCTGGCTAATTCTCCAACATATGATTTGGAGGGAAAGGTCAATCTAGCTGTCATTTCCCTTTAACGGATGCTCAGAGACTCTGCTGTGAGCTACACACACTGCAAAAGGGGAAGGAGAAGGGGGCTCTGATCATCCATTTCCTGCATCCACTCGATTAATCATAAGCTCCCATCTTCTGCAGAGTGAGCCTGGAGGGGCCAAGTTAGACTGAACAAAACCCCTTCACCTCTCACATGGGATGAAAAGTGGGACAATACTGTATTAGCCATAAGATGACCGGTCTGAGGATGCAGCTGCGGATGTCAGTGAACAATTGGTTCCTATGTCCAGGAGAAGCAATGAGAGATTTGAAAAACAGGCACAATTAAGAGAAAATAAAGAATGGGCAAGAGGAAGCATTTATCTCCCTTTCTTAACCAACAAACAACACAAGCGGACACAGTTATTTAACAGCTGTGTGAATAGACCCATAGAAATGGACAAAGTGCCTGTAACTCTACATTCAAAAATGGTCCAACGCTGTGGGGCATGCATTCTTCGTTCTCGCAGAGAAGGTGTCCTCAGCTCACAGTAATTTGAAACAGCCAACCCCGGTTTAAGGAAATGAAGGGATCAGCATTGCTGCCAGCTGGAGACAATTTCTCCGAGCTAATCTCTATCCCTAGCCTGATAGGCCTCTAGCAGAAAAGACCTGGCTGGGGCAACTTGGATCTTGGGGGTATACAAGTCTGGTCTTCACCCCAAGCCTGCCTTGCGAGGATCTGTTCCAAAAATAGAGCCAGGCTCCCTCAGGAGGGGGACCTGCAGAGCACCATGCAACAGACACCTATTTGGGGCTCAGGCCAACCACCAAAGGCAAAACCGAACAAGCTGCCCGCTTCCGATGGCCTGCTCTCTCAGGGAGTGACTCCCTGCAAAGCCACATAAAGAAGAAGCCGTATAAAACACCTGAGGTGGTAGTAAAATTCTAGAAAAACACACTGGCAGGGAAGTAAATTTGTCACTAATAGTTTAATGTAATTTCCCTAAAAAGAAATTACATCACATGCTCATGGGAATTTTGCCGAAGAACATACTTTTTAACAATATATATTTTGTCTGACACCGTGAGTGAAGCTGAAAAGGACCAAATATTTGGCTTGATGTTTTGGAAACATCAAAATAGCTACTGTAGTTTCAAAATCATGGAAAGGCGGCCCTTGTGATGAGGCTGAGAGACAAGAAGAAAAGCCTCCCTACCAGCAGCTCTGGTTGTCTAAGGCTTTCCTCCAGTCTGGGGACCAAGATCCTGGTTGAGCCTCCCACAACCTGAGAATTTCAGACTCCAGTTATTGAGTCAAAAACGGCTTCATGTGATACAGTACTTCTGTTGCTTAAAGGCAGCTGAATTTCAATACTCCCAAACAGCCTCCTTTTTTTTAAAGATGATGGTCAGATGGTGTTTCATTGCATCCATCCACCAAGGAGTAAATCAAGGATAAAGTGTTGGGTTTTTTTCTGTATTAATGTGATTTCTTCAAGCTTATCTTCACACATGTCTCACTGCATGGGTTAGGGAATGCATAACTACCTTTATCAATTATTACATGCTGCCTCCCATTTCCACTAGTGCTATTACTAACACTACTACCACACTTAGTAATAGTAGTGGTAATGATAATACTCTAGAAAGTAATTGAGATAGAGGGAAGAGAGGGAAATTATGGTGTTCATCCCACAAAAACATTGCTTTCTTTCAACTATTGTGTTTTTTATGTTACCCTGCAACTGAGGCATTAGGAACTATAAATCACTATTTTACTGCAAGTGTCTTAAGCTTAATGGAGGGAAGGAGGGAGAGAGAAAAAATAAAACAATGTTTTTCTCAGGCAATAAGGGAAGAGTTTCCAACTGGATAAGGAAGAAAGGATGATTTGATAGGAAAAACAGAATTACATACCACTGATCATTCTTTTATAGAAAATTGACAGAATAAAATGAAATCAGCAGCTGATATGTAATCCGCTCCCAAATGAGACTGCTGGGTTGGGGGGGGGTATTCAAAAGGGAGGGTTTGCTGCTCCTGGAGAAAAGCTTGATCCAATTTAGCAGAAGGTCAGATTCAAAGGTCTGCATCTGCAAATATAGTCCGTTTGAGCTCAGCTGAGCAAAGGCTATTTGCTATTGCTGGCCTTGGGCATCCCCCCCCCCATCTCTGTCTATTCCTTGCAGACATGTTAGGCAGGTTCTGGGTTCCTGCACCCTTTTTCTCCAGATATTCCTCTATCCACGGGTGGCAGTTGTAGAGGAAACTCCTCTGTTTCTACCTTTCTGGGATCCACAGCCATGGTAACCCGTTGCTCACTGATCCAATTTGGGGGAGGGGAGTGAGCGGCAATACCCTCTCTGCTTATTTTACAAAAATTTAATTCAAATGGGAAAAGACTTTGAAAAAGAAGCAGCTGAGAAAAATCAGATCTTTGTTCTGTTTGTTGAAATTCAGCAAAAAATGCAAACTAGTCCAGAAAGGCAAATCAAGACATACATACTAAGGACATAAAAATGCAGAACAATTAACAAAAGGACAACAAGAGCTGATAATATTTAGTGCACTGTCTAGGACATAGTTTCACTGGAAAATGTTCAGAAGAGAGCTTTCCTTCTGATCCACATTTTTAATCTGTGATTAATGAAATGCTTGATAAATAAAACCAACAAATCCATCACAACCTCTTAACAAACAGAAGATGTGCCCAGTTTTTATGATCAGATCTAAGATTTGCAAAGTATGCAAACAGATGGCCCTACACTCAAAACTGTATAAACTGATATAATTTTATTACATAATACTGGTGGGAATTAGCTGTTTCATTTTCCTCTTTCTGCTTTGTGAAACTGGGAAGCTATTTGCCTTTTTTTTTCCTTATCAGGGAAGAAAAAAATTAAGTATGCCTTCAAGAAAAAGATAAAACATAAAAATCAGCCCTTTTTCAAGGACGGAGTTTTAACCAAGAACAACTGCCATACTATCCCTATCATAATGCTTTATCCTTTCAAAGTGCACACTGAGAAATAGACCACAGTTGAGAAAGAAATTCAAGGAGACATTAAAATAATTTCCCCTGTATAATTTCTGCAGCTCCCTCTCTCCCAACGCTTCTGGGCATGAAAGTCTTCCCTGCCTCCTGCATCCTAACCTGCCTGTGCCAGGGCTTGCCTGTGCAAGAGCTTCCATTCTGCAGTGGAGAGGCAATTTCACCCAGATAAGACCAGCCATTCTTCTGCCCCTGACCGGCCACCTCCTCTTCCTTCAGATACTGTATAGCAGGAAGTCAAGGAGGGACAAGAGTTCCAAAGCCCAATGAGCTCTGAGTATTTTTTCACTAAGAGGAGAGGTGTGGCTCATGTAGGTCTATATGGGCCTCTTACCGAAGAACAGACCCCCTAGACACCGTATATGCAGTCCTGCAGCTGCAGGTCTATCCAGCAGCAGAATGTGGATGTCCGTTGCTTTCCTGATTCTAACAAAGCTCAACTCTCCTACAACACTAGGATAGCTACAAGATACACTTTTGTTTGGATCGTGTAAGAGGGAACTCACTAAGTGATTTTTTAAACCGTCAATCAGGTCCTTCATATTACAACAGGATCTGAATTTCATTTAAAGTACAGCAAGTTTAGTAAGCATCGAGGCCACAAGGAACGATGTGCCTTTCAGGTGGGGGAGAGGTACACTGAGCAGCCTCTGGACAAGAAGAGTTATGGGGGGCAAAGAAAAAAATTAGAGCCCATTCATCATCCATTATCTGAAAAGAAGCAAACTCAGCCCAAGAACAAAAGAAGCTGGTTGCAGCCAAGAGGCTTGCAGCACCCACATTCAGATCAAGCACCTTACAAAAAAAAAAGAGAGAGAGATGCACAAATTATGGACTATTACAAATATACAAAAACACCATTCTGTGTATAGAAACACTTACTATGGTAGTGAGCAGGTAGATTTTTTAAAATCCCATTTACAGTAAAGTAAGCCAGGAAATTATAACACTTTGAAAATACAATTATTATCATTATTAGTAATAATATCATTATTATTTCTACATCTCTTAACATAATACTTCTATGGAATGAAGGTGGGAAGTGTCAAGGGTTACTGAAGCCTTCTGTGTGTCTAGAGAATTTGATTCATTTAGGTCTCTGTTTCAGGGCTCAGCACCTGAAGTTCAAGAAGTTCCAAGAAATTCTTTGCTGACTTTGAGTGTGTAGGAAAAGCATACAGTTGCTTCTAATCTTTTCTATGAAAACCGTATCTCTGGGAACACAAGAAGCCCACTGATCTGTCACTGATCTCAGGAGATGGGGGGCTCAGCACAGATTAGCAATTTTCCCCAGGATGGCAAACTGCTTATCCTAGGATTGCAAAGCAGGCCTCTTCACATCATTCATCCATACCTCGCCATAAGCAGGTTGGGTCCTCTGCAGCACACCAAGGAAAAGTGAATTACTGTACACAAGAGGGTCAGCAAAATTAGCATAACCCAGAAACTGAATGCTAGGAGATTTCAAAGAAGGCAGGGAGAAGATGGAGAGCCAAGGCTTAACCTTCAATATCCCAGTTATTATCACTTTAAATCACTTTCTGCTACTTATTTAAATTCATTTCCTTTTCTCTCTTTTCTTTAAGGTAAAATCCAGTTTGGACAAACAGGAACTGATAGTATCTGTTCTGCCTGCAAAAGAAATCCCCATTGCACTACCTGGCATTTGACAGGAGTATTATTTATTTATTTATTTGCTGCCCATCTCGTTTCCAATGACATTTTTATGGGCTTTTGTGGACAGTATTTGCTTAACTATTGTTCAACAAACCTTCAGCACACCAGTGTCCAACACACACAGAGTGACCATTTCCCCCATTATTTATTTATTTATTTATTTGTATTAGGATCCTGAAATAGCCAAAATGAGCTTATACATCAATGCTGGTTCTTTTTTTTTTTTTTCTTGCACACATTAACTGCATTTCATGTAGATGGAAACTCATTGAACAACAGTGCATGACTATCAAATAGGACAGACATTAATTAAGGTGAATCTCTTGAAGAAGTTTTTTTTCTTGGTCTACCCTACACCATCCCACTCCAAAAAAAAAACCCCATAGGGAAAGAGGAGAAGGAGGCCATGCCACAAGGAAAAAAAGTCAGTAGTCTGGAATAAATCCTGCTACGAGCTATGGTTATGACAATACTATTTGGCAAAGCAGAACATCAAGGAAGAAGCAACAGCAGAAGAGCCTGAGAAATGTGCCATGTCCTGTGTGGATGAATGAGAGGTCCCAGAACCCCCCCCCCCCCAGGGTAGATCTGAAAGGTGGCTGTGGGCAATGGTAAAATGAGAAACTAAAGCGCTGCAGCTTCAGGACACAACATTTTGTACAGCAGAGTTTGTTTGGGATTACAGTTCTTGATGGGGAAAACTGGGGCACCCACATCTCCCCGATTGATCAGGAAGGACAATGCCAAAGCCTTTGTTTTCTTTCTGCTGACAAACGGGCATAAAATAACAGGCTGACATCAGCCACTGCAGGTCACTGCAGTCAGGCTGCTGCGTGTCAGAATTCAAACGACTCCATCCATCAATGGCAGGCCCAAAATTAACACGCCTGGGAAACTCTGCAGCAAGACAGTAACAACCCAGTCGAAAGCCTGACCTTCGAAGAATGCTGGAGTGAGATGGAAAAATTATTCCATGCCCTGTGCCAAAGCTGACATTACAAAGGATTTTATATTCACACATGCAAATGCACACCTCCCCCCTCGCATCCAATTCAACTGCAGGACTTATTTTGTTTATTTATTTATTTATTTAGAGAATTTATGTGGCCTCCCACTCACTTTCAGTGATTCTAAGCGGCTTGAAGGACATGGACATTTTAAACAGTGTACAAAATGCACAAACTTCAAGTGTTTTTTCTTGTTACATTCTTACATAGATTTGTATTTTGTATTTGTAATTTGCCAAAACTGATGACTGGTATGCTGAAAGGCTGCTGGCCAGAAGGCTGCATCCAACAATGCAGAGACTGCCCTGTTACACAACAGGGCCATTGCCCAATGCCCTGTGAGCCCATAAGCTCAAGGATCACCCCTTCAGTATCTATGGAGTTGCTCAATCATGGTGGCCCCCAAAGGCACTTTTCAAAAGGCAATTGCATTTTTAGTTTTTCTCCTTGAAAACGTTTTGCTTCTGATCCAAGAAGCTTCTTCAGAAGCAAAATATTTTCCAAGAAAAAAACCAAGAAAGTCCAGTTGCTTTTTGAAAAGGACCTTTGGAACATCACCTCCTAAGGTTCTCTGGACTGCAGCATTTCTAAGGTGCTAATTAGTAAGGCATCCCAAAAAATATATGATGGTGTAATTCAGTTGCAAAGGGGAGGATGGAGCCCACAACAGAATAGATGCTGGAAAGAGGCAGCCAGTAATGATCAGTGATGAACTTATTGTATAGTTTACACCTTTGCTCTCACCCTGCTTCTGCTTCCTGTGCATCATTGCAAAATGAAAAGGAACAATTTTACACCCTGAAGAACAGATTATTCTGTTAGGCAGCCAGGAAGACAAAATGTGTAGACCACATAAGGCAGATAAGCTGAGAGAGCTCCCTCCTGTGAACCTCCATCAGTTTCTTTTTACCTTCATCCATCAAAGAGGCTGGCCAGGAAGGGGCATTAGTCCAAGGTGGAGGTAGGAAAAACATCTGGCAGCAGAAGACTCTCATCCACACAATCTGAGCAATAGTGGCCTGATCCTTGACATCCTGGCAGCCAAAGCCCTGACTGATGCAGAATCTCCTTCCAATCCTGGATCCACATGGCATGGTAATGTCACCATGATCCACAACAGATCCTGCCAGGTTACTGCAGAGAGCTGGATCCCATCCCAAAGCATTCTGTAAAGTCAGAGAGAGGCAATCTCCCCCCAATCCATGATCCCTCTGCTTCCTTTCTCAGTGGAAAAAGCGATCTTCACACATCATTTCTATGTGAGACAAGCTAGGCACACACCATTTTACATGAAATCTTTATATCCTATTTTTTATCTGAAGATTGAGTAAATCAATCAAAATAATTGAAAGCTCATTTAATAAAAATTAAGGAATGCAAATGAATCAGAAACCTAAAACATTAGATTGATGGGCACATCTTGGTTGCTGTAATTATCAAAGGTGTATTGTTTTCTAAAACTCTCATTGCATTAAATGGGTGATGTACATTTATTGAAAGTAATTAGCATCTTAGTGACAACGATTTGATTGACTGAATGTCTCTCCACGGAATAAAGGCTGCTGCATTTGCAACAGAATCTGGAAAGACAGACAGACAGAGGAGACCTTCTGCTGGCTGACGCTCTGGGTTATTCCCAGGGCAGAATTTCACGGAGAATTTCAGAGACATCAAATCCCACCCGGGTCCCCTTCTACTCCCATGTCTAGACTGCTCCCTGGTCTCTCCCCCCCCCCTCAGATTAATCAATCCAGGACCCTGGCCATTCAATCCTTCCTCTTCCTGCCTGAAGCACAGATGAAGAAGGCCCTGCTTGAAACACTGAAGCAAATTGGCTTCCGTGCATCTTCCCACAAGGGGGGCGATGTATTTTGGAGAAGCTCTAGGAGAGGAGCTCAGGATATTTTGGTGTCTGACATAAGGTAAGAGCTGAAAGAAGAGGCGTGATCAAGCATCAAGATGCAATTGGTTCATCTAGAAATGATACATCGTCTTGGCTCTTCCATAAGCCTGTTTTGAAGGTCACACCCACCAAAATTCAAAGCAGGGTCCACAAGAGCCACCCTAAAGCTCCAATTCCGGCTTTGTCAGCACCATTTCACCTTTCAAAAGCCACTCTAAGCCTTAATGCCAGGATCTGCTGCTCCTTTCAAGTTGGTAGTCTTTCTCTGAATTAAATGGCAAGATGTTTCCGTAGACGGCTTTCTAGAAAAAGATGGAAAGGTTGGGAAGGATCTTGTCACATGGGAAAATCCTGAACATTGGTGCTCTGGTGTCTAGACTGGGGCATCTTCTTCATTTATAAAAGAAAAGCTTTCCATACAATTATGGCTGAAACCACTTTCCATTTTCCTCCTCATTTTCCCCCTGAGGAGGAAGTGGGGACCTCATATCAAAACCCCTCATTTTAGAACAATAAATAAATAAATCAACCAAAACCTTTCTGGGTTGGTCAATTGTAGCATACGTAATCCAAGAGACTAAGAGATGCCTGACCCATCACTCACTCCCGTGCCAGATATCAGGGTAATCTGGAAGATGGCAAGCACTCTCCAGTCATGAATCATCTTGGGCAGAACTCTCTGATCCAAGGGACGAGTAAAGAAGGGGGTCATAATTTGAAGTGGATGGATGGACTTCTGTGATTTATTTACATTTTAGAGACATTTTTAAAAGGGTTGCTCTGCTAAAGAAGTCAGTTCCCATACTGCAGGGAAAACTAACAGTACCTTTCCAGTCTATTTGAAATACCCCAAAATAAGATTTGGGAAATGTATCAAAAATGAAACAAGGGCATGTCTGCCAAGCTGGTTTCTGCAGTTACTCCCTAAACTGTCTGATACCAAAGTGGAGAAAAAAGACCAAGATACTCAGAACATTAAGCAAGGCGTTTGAAGGCTCTTTCCCCTAATAAATGAGACTGCAGGCCTCACCCAGCCAGGTTTGTCCATCCTGCACTTTCTTTCTTGCATGTTCGGTGGAAGAGAGAAAGAAATGATTTAAATCTAGACAAAGGGCTCCAGTGTCAGGCTTCCTTGTAAAAAAGTATGACCCACAGGAAACAGGCCTTCCAAAGTGACACCACCAGTTGCCCTGCAGTTAAAGACCTGCCTGGAGCAGCAGGCGTGGAACAGCTGCCAGAGCCCAGCCCTTAAACTGCCGCTTGGGTGGGCACACGGCTCTGCTCTTCTGATCCAATCCAGTCTCTCTATTGATTTCAGACGGGCCTTGGAGTTTGCCATTTTCATGATAAAATTTACAACAAGAAGTGTATCAAGAAATAGTGCAAAAGGGAATGTGAAAGAACATGGCAAGAAAAGAAGTCCGAGTCTACCTGCCAATGTGATACTTTAAAAACAATAAGGATTTGGGCAGCTTCTCCAAATAAATCCAGCCGCCCCCTTTCCAGGAGCCCAGAGCATCCTGTGTGACATGCTCAAAAGCCCCAAAAGTGCCGTCCAGTAGGGTGTCTAGGGAGTCAAGGCTCAGATGGTCATTACCAACCAGGAAAACCAGTCCACGTTAAAGGTGGGAGAGCAGAAGAGACAGGTCTTTGGCCACTTCTGAAGTCAGTCCTGCGGGACCCCTTTTCAGGGTGCCAGAGACAGGCATCTGTTTCCATGGCAATGCTCTGCAGAGGGTTCTGGTCTCACCACCATTCAACAAAGCTGCCCTTCCTGTTAGCATCTTCCCATCACTGGGATAACTCCCATTATGTAACTCTTTGCTAGAGATTGCCAAGGAGGGCTCTAGGCTGCTTTTGCCTCTGTGCTTTCCCCCCTGGCTTAAATGCACCCCTTTCAAAGTGAGTCTCCCAACAAAGATCTTCCCAATCCACCTGGCCTGATCCCCTGTGCAGCCCCTCCAGATAGTTTCATTCACCAGAAGGCTACACCTGCAGAACCATCAAATATGTGTGTGTGTGTGTGTGTGTGTGTGTGTGTGTGTGTGTGCGCACACACGCGTGTACGTGTGTGGCCAGGAAGAGGGACCACTTTAAATTGCCTTGATCATTGAAAAGGACCTAAGCAGCTGTCTGTAAGTTAAGTAACCTAATGAATCCACCATGTGTCTATTCAGAAGCAAGTCCCATTAATTTTAATGGGTTTTATTTCTGGCTAGGTAAAATAGAGCTTGCAAAGATGCACTGTATTCCCATAGAGCAGCGGTCCCCAACTTCTTTGGCTCCATCGACCGGCAACAGCGGCGATGGCGGCGATGGTGGGGGGAGAGGATGGTTTTGTGTGCCAGGCTAACTCCGCACATGTGCAAATAAATCTTTGTGTGTACTCGCTTGCTCACCACTTCTGTGGCCCAGCACCTGCCCCCCAGGGAGAAAACCTCACTGTGCCAGAGCATCGTTTTACATGGTGGGACAATGAAGTCTAAAAATGTCTTCAAAGGCTCCATTTTCTACTTTTAACTCATGACCAGCAGAGCTATTTGTGAGGCCTCCTAAAATGGGCATTCTGAGCCTTGTTCAAACAAAAGAGTTGTGAATTCATTAAACTATTTAATTATGCTGTGTTATTTTGGACCATTAGCCAGCATGCAGTCAATAAAGCAATGGGAGGGTCTTTCCCCAGAAGGCACCCTGGCCATTTCAAGTCTTTATTCAGTGACAAGGGAGCCCTCCGTCTCCACTCCCCACTCCACCATGGCCACCCTGCCATTATTGGCCAGCTTCCCAGTCTTGGCTTTGCCAGGAGAAGCCCAGATGCCCGTGTTAACTCAAGAATGCAGGCAACCCCCCTCCCCCAACCCCCATCCAGCTGATTCTCAAAGCCTCACAAGCAGCTGCAACTGCAACTCACTTTACAGCCAGGCATGGAAAAGGTATCACCTTCTTTTTTTTATACTCTAGTAAATTTGCTTTTTACATCTATTTCTTCTCAGACGGGCTTGCTGTTGAGCTCACTGTCCACAAATTCCATTGATCTCAGGCTGTGACTCAATCTATATGCCCGTGCCTGACACCAGCACAGCAAGCAAGCGATACAAATCCTGTTCAGGCTACAAACTTATTGATTTTATAGATTTCTCCCAAAGTTGTGATAATGATATATCATTGTTAAATTTGGTAGAACAAACTGCTTTCCCAATCGATCAATGCAAGCATGAAAACCAATTCACAGCCTGGTTGTGAAGACTTTCCTTCCTCTGAAGGACAGCAATGGCTGGCAAAGGCTGTGCTGAGGCCGGTGATGGATGAGGTCATCCTGGCTGCCTCTCCTGACCTGGGGCACCTTTTGTGCCAGACTGCCTGCCCTTATCTTTCTTTATGGCCTTCAGGGGAATCAGCTGCGTTAAATGGGCTGTGTGCTTCTAAAAGTCTGCTTTCTAATCCTTTCAAGTTCAGCCCCAATACATGAAAGATGGCTGGACAGTTACTGATCATAATTGCATTTGGGTCAACATAAAAGGGGAGGGAAATGACATTGCCATAGGTGAATACTATAGGCCACCCACCCAACCAGAGGAAATAGATGAACTTTTTGCTAGTCAGCTAACTATGGTATGTAGGAAGCACATCACAATTGTTGAGTCCTCATCTTAATGGCGAATAATCACAGAGCATCTCGTAGTGTCAAGAAGCCTTTATTGTTGTTTCTTCAGCTCCGTTACAGCTCTGAGGCACGCAGGCCTCTCTGCCTCTCTTAAGAACACTTCCCCGGACCGAATAGCAACATTTGGCGCGCTCCGCATTTTGCACATGCATGCGAAGCTGGCGCCAGCCTGTCTGGTCCCAGGCAGCTTGCAACTGCCCGGGACTGCTGCAACGTCCCGAGCCTGCCTTTGCAGGCTCAGGACACAACAAAAATAGTAATGGGGGACTTTACCTACCCTGACATCAACTGGGAGACAAACTCTGCACCAAGTGGAAGATCAAACAGATTCCTGACAAACCTAGCAGACAACTTTGTCTCCCAAAAAGTAGAGAAGGGAACTAGGGGATTAGCCATTTTGGATCTAATTCTCACTAACAGAGATGAAATGATAGGAGGTGTTGAAGCCATAGGATCCTTGGGAGGAAGTGATCATGCAATATTGGAATTCAACATTATGGAAGCACAAGCAATAGAACACAGTCAAACTAGAGTCTTGGACTTCAAGAGAGCTAATTTCAATAAACGTAGAGAGGGTTGGGAAGGATTCCATGGATGAGAATCCTCCAGGGGAAAACAACTCAAGAAACTTGGGGAATTTTGAAAAGTGAGGTAATAAAAGCCCAGTCTAGCACAATACCATCAAAGAGGAAAAATAACAGCTCCCAAAAGAAACCAGTATGGCTGCATAAAGAATTCTCTGATAAATTGAAAGATAAAAAGGGCAAGTATAAAAAGTGGAAAGAGGGGCACATAACTAAGGCAGAATATCAGCAAATAGCCCGAGCCTGCAAAGATGAAGTGAGGAAAGCTAAGGCTCAAAATGAACTAAGGCTTGCGACCAAAGTCAAAAATAACAAAAAAAAGCTTCTTTCAACATGTAAAAAACAAGAAAAAAGTGAAGGAAACGATTGGTCCATTAGTGGGTGAAAGAGGCAAAAAGGTGACAAGCAATAGGGAGAAAGCAGAACTATTTAACTCATTTTTCGCATCTGTCTTTACACAAAGAGAAAAAACAGACCAACCTATCAAAAATAGTGCCATAAAAAACAGAATAGAAACACAAATTAAGATAGGCAAGAAAATGGTAAGTGAGCACCTGTCCAGCCTAGACGAGTTCAAATCACCAGGACCAGATGGATTACACCCCAAGGTTCTCAAGGAACTGGCAGATGTGATCTCAGAACCACTGAACTATATTTTTCAAAGATCCTGAAGCACTGGGGAACTACCAGAGGACTGGAAAAGAGCTGATGTAGTTCCCATCTTCAAAAAAGGAAAAAATAATGGATCCAGGAAAATACAGACCTATCAGCCTGACCTCAATACCTGGGAAGATTCTGGAAAAGATAATCAGCGAACACCTACAGGCAAACAAAGTCATTACTAAAAGCCAACACAGGTTTGTCAAAAACAGATCATGCCAGACAACTCTTATTGCATTCTTTGACCAAGTGACAAAATTAGTGGACCAGAGGAATGCTGTGGATATAATTTACTTGGACTTCAGTAAGGCATTTGACAAAGTAGATCACAACCTACTGCTTGATAAGATAGAAAAATGTGGGTTAGAAAAATGCAGATGGATCCGTAGCTGGCTGACCGGCCGTACTCAGCATGTGGTCCTCAATGGAACCACATCTACATGGAGGGAAGTGTGTAGTGGGGTGCCCCAGGGCTCTATTCTGGGCCCAGTGCTCTTCAACATCTTCATCAACAATTTGGCTGAGGGGATAGATGGGGAACCCATCAAATTTGCAGACAACACCAAGCTGGCAGGAATAGCCAACACTCCAGAAGACAGGAGGCTCTGGACAGACTTGAACACTGGGCACTATCTAACAAAATGAAATTCAATGGTGAAAAAAGAAAGGTTCTACCTTTAGGCAAGAAAAACCAAATGTACAGGTATAGTATAGGGGGTACCTTGCTCAATAGTAGTAATTGTGAGAGGGATCTCGGAGTCCTAGTGGACAATCATTTAAATATGAGCCAGCAGTGTGCTGCAGCTGCCAAAAAAGCCAACACAGTGCTAGGCTGCATTAACAGAGGGATAGAATCAAGATCACGTGAAGTATTAATACCACTTTACAATGCCTTGGTAAGGCCACACTTGGAATACTGCGTCCAGTTTTGGTCACCACGATGTAAAAAAGATGTTGAAACTCTAGAAAGAGTACAGAGAAGAGCAACAAAAATGATTAGGGGACTGGAGACTAAAACATATAAGGGTTGCTGGGATTGGGTATGTCTAGTTTAATGAATAGAAGGACGAGGGGGGACAGGATAGCAATGTTCCAATATCTCAGGGGCTGCCACAAAGAAGAGGGAGTCAAGCTATTTCCCAAAGCGCCTGAAGGCAGGACAAGAAGCAACGGATGGAAACAACCAAAGAGAGAAGCAACCTAGAACTATGGAGAAACTTCCTGACAGTTAGAACAATTAACCAGTGGAACAACCTGCCTCCAGAAGCGGCGAATGCTCCAACACTGGAAGTTTTTAAGAAGAAACTGGACAGCCATTGATCCGAAATGGTATAGGGCAGTGGTTCTCAACCTTCTTAATGCTGCGACCCCCAACTGGTTGTAAGTCGAGGACTACTCAACCGGTCATAAGTCAAGGACTACTCAACTGGTGCAGCACCTTTGGCAGAATGGGACTTTTGGCAGGATCAGCAGGGCAGAGACAGCCTGGACAATTCCTATTGGCTTTTGAAAGCCAATAGAATAAAAGGGAGTAGCACAGCTAAGGAAAAGGTAAGGAAAAGGGGGGGGGGAAATGGAGGACTGCATTGTTTGGCGACCCCCGTGAAATGGTCATTCGACCCCAAATGGGGTCCCGACCCACAGGTTGAGAACCACTGGTATAGGGTTACCTGCCTGAGCAGGGGGTTGGACTTGATGACCTCCAAGGTCCCTTCCAACTTTATTATTATTATTATTATTATGGATCATTGCAGTCAGCCAGATGTTCAGACTGGATTTGGCATTTTGTCTACCTATCGAGTCCTTACCCAGGACCTGGGATAGGCAGATGTGAATGTTTGATTATTATTATTATATTGGAGATCATCGCACAGTCAGCCAGATGTTCAGACTGGATTTGGCATTTTGTCTACCTATTGAGTCCTTACCCAGGACCTGGGATAGGCAGATGTGGATGTTTGATGGTATTACAGGTATCGTCGCAGGATGGAAGCAGTTCCTAATAAGGCCGCCTTTTGCAATTGACTAATAGCGAATTTGTCAATGCCAATGGTGTTCAAGTGGTGCTCCAGTTGTTTTGGGATTGCACCCAAGGAGCCTATTACTATTGGTACTACCCTTGCTTGCTTTTGCCACAGTCTTTCTATTTCTATTTTTAGGTCTTTGTATTTTGTTATCTTCTCCAGTTCTTTCTCTTCTATTCTGCTATCTCCAGGCACTGCATAGAAGAGAAAGAACTGGAGAAGATAACAAAATAAAATACAAAATTGTTATTATTATTATTATTTATTATTATTATTATGAAGAGACTGGACAGCCATTTGTCTGAAATGGTACAGGGTTTCCTGCCTGAGCAGGGGGTTGGACTAGATGACCTCTAAGGTCCTTCCAACTTTATTATTATTATTATTATTTGTTCAGACTGGATTTGGCATTTTGTCTATCTATCAAGTCCTTATCCAGGACCTGGGATAGGCAGATGTGGATGTTTGATGGTATTACAGATATCGTCGCAGGATGGAAGCAGTTCCTAGTAAGGCCGCCTTTTGCAATTGACTAATAGCGAATTTGTCAATGCCAATGGTGTTCAAGTGGTGCTACAGTTGTTTTGGGATTGCACCCAAGGCGCCTATGACTATTGGTACTACCCTTGCTTTCATCACTGTGTATCTGCGACGGGTAAACACCTTTTCTTCCAGTAGTTCTGCAGCTGCTGGCCCTGGTTGCTCAGCCAACAGTCCTGAGTCCTGTAACCCATTTTTCACCAGATATCCAGGAACTCCAATATCTAGCGCGGACCTTGTTAACCCGGGCGACGTCCGAGCCGGTATGGCATTCTGAAATTTACGTCTCACCATATTTTTTATGGGAGAGACACTCTTTGTCTGACTCCTCTGATGAGACCTGTCCAGTATGGTTGAACCTCTGGCATAGCTCTCACCTTCCTCAGAGTACACAAGCCCCACAACCACGTCAAGGTAGTGCCTCACTGGGGGATTATTATTATTATTATGGATCATCGCACAGTCAGCCAGATGTTCAGACTGGATTTGGCATTTTGTCTACCTATCGAGTCCTTACCCAGGACCTGGGATAGGCAGATGTGGATGTTTGATGGTATTACAGGTATCGTCGCAGGATGGAAGCAGTTCCTAGTAAGGCCGCCTTTTGCAATTGACTAATAGTGAATTTGTTAGTGCCAATGGTGTTCAAGTGGTGCTCCAGTTGTTTTGGGATTGCACCCAAGGAGCCTATTCTATTGGTACTACCCTTGCTTGTTTTTGCCACAGTCTTTCTATTTCTATTTGTAGGTCTTTGTATTTTGTTATCTTCTCCAGTTCTTTCTCGTCTATTCTGCTGTCTCCAGGCACTGCCACGTCCACTATCCAGACTTTTTTGTCATTATTATTATTATTATTATTAACCATCTCCTCTGGTCCTGGCCTACACCTCCAAACAAGTCACATCTGGGAACCACAACAGCTCTTCTATCAGTGCCCGTCTCCAGAGAAAAGGTTGCAGGTACATAGTAAAAATTACTTCAAGTTTTATTTGCTGCTCCTCCTCCAATGTTGTAAGCCACCTGGAATCACCTATGTGTATGTTGACAACATATAAATTTGTCTGATAAAAAATAATAAATAAACAAGGATATCCATTCCTGGAGGGATGTTCTGAAACAGGCAGAGGAAGAGACATTCAAATATTCCACTGGCACTCTTTTGGGTGGAATTTCTTTCCTTCCTTTCTTTTAAGGCACTCATTCTCACCTCTCTGGCCTGCTTACTGTCTTTTCTTTTCTTCTCCCTACTGTGGGAAGGGAAACTCCTTGCTCTGTGGGATGGCAACCACCTTTCAAGCCCCTTTTGAATGCAGACCACCCAGCCTCTGCAGAGATTAGCAGAGGGCACTGCTCTCCCACTAGACAATTTCTACTCCCTGCTTAGTCATCAAATTAGTCATCAAATTCATCAAGACTTGGGGGAAAAAACATGCTTTTTAAGCAGGACAAAAACTTTCTTAATTCTTAGGCATTTGTGCTCCAAAACCAATGCCCTTTCCTTCCCCTTCTGTGGAACTCCCAGCTTGACAGCTCAATGCTGGAAAGGATCCTGCGTTGCCCTTGCTGTTGCCTGGACATGGAATCACCCTGTGCAAGAGCAGGAAAAATTGGACCCAAGAGCTGGTTCTTGATCCGGTGCCCTTCAGCCCGTGAGCAGGGCCTCCTTCCCCACAAGAGTTTTTTCAAAGGCCACCCACAGAAGCCCAACAATTAATCAGTCCTTGGCATCAAACTACAGCAAGCATCTCTACGGTTAGCTTCTAGGTGTTGCTTTTGTAGGGAGCTTTGGAGACACCCTACTGGTTTACACTCCTGGAAGGAGGCAGGCACAAGGACGGGGGCTCAAAAGGAGAAGGCTCTTGTCTCCTCCCTCCCTCCCCACCTCTCCGAGGCTAATCAGGTACCTGCAGCCCACATCGAGGTGAAGCTCTGCCGCCAGCCCTCTATTCACCAAGAGTGCCATGACAAAAAAGGAAAGAAATGTGCCCCAAAGAACCAGACTGGGAAAGGCTGTCCATGCCTCCATGCTTTGGGCTGCAGCAACTGATTTCAAAAAGTGAGGGAATGATAGGCTTTTGGAAGTCTCTTTCCTTTCTCAAGGAAAAGTGTTAGGTTAAAAGTGATATTTAGGCATTTTTGCTTATAGGTGCCTTCATATTTGCAAAGGCATATTTGCTTATAGGTGCCTTCATCCAAGCTGAGGGAGGGGAGAAATCTTACACCGTTTATTATAGGAGGCAACCCCCACCTTTTCCCCTTCTTTTTGTAGGAATAGCATGCTTCTATGTCTAAGAAAGCCTGGCAAAAAAGGAATAAGAAAAACAATTGAGTAAAGCAACATGTATTTTAGAAGGCCCTGCACTGCTTCCCATGTCCCAGTGCCTCCCTAATGGAAAATCTACAAAGGGAAACCCAGAGGAGAATGAACCAACAACAGCCAAATCATTGATAGGTTGCCACAAATGTCTCCAGGTTTCCAATACATGAAGCAGATTGTCTGAATTTATTGTCTGTCTTTCTTCTTTGTGGCGTAAGGTCTGAGTGTGTCAAAACACCAGACTAGAAGGTGCTGCCAAGGGACGTGGCTTAAATCAAAAGTCAGGCCAAGAAAAGCATCTTTTGAGCTACTGATAATGTATGAAACCCCAGGGCAGCAGCACCCCACCATCTCCCCAGCTTTGGAGGGGGAGATCTTTTCTGTCCTTAGGAAAGACAATGAGACAGTTGGTTTGGAAGAGCCTGCATAATGCTGCATAGAAAGAAAAGTGAAAACAGTCATTCTTACCTAAGGTGATAAACCCTCTGTAGCCCCTTGCTCTGCCCCTCCTTGAAAGTCATGAGCAGCTTCTTCACTTCCCTCACCCCCGGTGGGTATCTGTGGCCAGCCACT
The DNA here is from genome assembly GCF_016545835.1 of Crotalus tigris. Lineage (NCBI taxonomy): Eukaryota > Metazoa > Chordata > Lepidosauria > Squamata > Viperidae > Crotalus > Crotalus tigris. The sequence goes on along the minus strand of NW_024100600.1, from coordinate 1,455,641 downwards.
CTCTGCCCCATGAGGCCCTGGGCGTTCCTTCTACCCTTTGCACCCTCCATGCAAAGCACGAGGGGGCCTCCATAGGGAGCCTTCTGCAACTGCTGTGCTGTTCGCAAGAGCAAGTGCAGGGATTGAGCAGGTGGTTAGCTTATGCTTCCTAAATTCAGCCAATATTGCATTCCACTTAATTCCTACATATGTTCAGGCACAGGAGGCACACACATCTGCTAACAGCTGTGTATACAGAACACATGTGTTCTTGCAGTTTACAGTGACTTCTAGTTTCTAGCCCCTTCTAGCTTCCACTCCCATAGACTGTCATGGCTGTCCTCCTCCTTTGGTGTCTGCACTGCTGGCAAAGGCCTGCTTGCTTCAGACACCAGAGCCGCTGGGTCACAATGGACATGTTTGCCTTTCTGGAGCAAGTGGCCCTCCCAGCTCCCAGGCAGAGGCCCTGCTTCTTACCAGGGGCAGCAGCCCACCTGTGCACATCCAAATATGGTTCCCCCCCTCACTTGACACCCAGAATATTACGGGGAGCCCAGGAAGAAAAGGAATTCACACTTGGAAATTAACAGTGTCAGTTGTCTTCATATATCAAGCTAATCTGAAAGGGCTTTAATTTTAATAAAGGATAAAAAAAGGTTTCTTTGCTAGATTAAACTTGCAATTGTCATTCATATATTGTTTAAAAGGTGCTCATCTCTTTAGTATTTCTTTGTTTTTGATTTTGTATACTAGTTAACAGTGAAGACTTGTCTGCATGTATCAGAAGGAATAAAGAACGAAATGTCCTTAACTGTCAGTTTTAATAAGGGAAGTCAATGTGCCTCCATTCAGGTTAAATATTGCCCTGTCACATTTCAATAGAGTCAACAGAATTTTTAAGCAAAACTCAAAAGCACAGTGTGTGCAAAAAAGAAAAAAAAATATCTTACTTGTCACTGAATGTCAAAGCCCTGTTTTATTTGTGGGGGAGGGGAGGGGGGAGATAGGACAGAAATTTCTTTTGTAAAATAAGAAAAATTACCACTCATAATTGGTGCTGACATGAAAAGGGGCTCTTTTTGTGAGAAAGACAAAGAAAATCTCTAATTTAATAATCACCTGCAAAGTGTTATTGTGATGGGAACAAAATACACACCAAGTCATCTCTTTTAATCAACTATCTCATTCTTAACCAATCACTGCATTTCCTGAGGCTTCTGCACATGAAGAGCCTCGCCGGATGCAAGTGACCAGCGGGACAGAAAAGGGACCCTTGGGCAAACGCTGCCAAGGAGGCCCTCCATCACGCAGCCCAGGGGTCCCCCTTTCTCCTGAAGGGAGCAAGCTCATGAGCCAGGCTTCTTGACACCAGACCCAAAAAAAAAAGCCCCTAAAACCCCAATTATCAACTTTTCATATTTCAGTGTTAACATGGTACATTATGTTCAGAACTAATTACTTTAATGCAATATTATTTATGCAATATTAATAAGTCTAAATTATGTCCTGATACAAATCAATATTTATATACTGATGTAAATGCACATAATTACATGTATATTTTTAAAACTGCATAACACTTAGTACATTGTTAAATCAAATAAGTAAATAAATCACCAGATGCAGTTCAAAATGCTTGCATTGTACTAATACACAAAAAGGGGGGGGGTGTTTCGTCAGTTATTGGGGAAACTGCTTTCAGCATTCTCTTGCCCCTAGAGGATATTCAGCAGAGTCCAAAAGAACATTTGGACTTCTTGAGGTTTTTTGGACCAAATGAAACAAGAAGACCCTTCACCAGGCTGCCTTTAATCCCCCTGGCAACTGCAGCTTTTCAGGGGCATCCCCTGGCCTGGTATGGTTTGGGCAGAAGTGCCACCCACAGAGGCATCCCCAGACTCTATAAAAAGAATCTTCCATCCCCACTCCCACCTGTGGTCCAGTTTCACTTGTGCAAACTGGACATTGTTCCTGAAATTGATTGTTTTTAAATGGAACCTGAGGGGCTGAGTCCAGTCCTTGTGGACATGTGCCAAGGGAAAGCCTATCCTTGTGTTATGGTTTATTTGAATTGTGGTTTGTTGAGCAAGCCTCAAGAACAGAATTAATGCAAAATTAACAGGCTATGTGAATGTGGGTGGGGGATTATGCTGGCTTTTACTTTTTTTCCTCCCACCTATTTAATGAAAACATTTTACACTACTTTAATAGTTTGTATTATTATTTGTGTTCCTTGTATGAGGTACTGCTTTTGGAGAGGACATCCTGACCCGTTCCCAGATTGTAAAGGGAACACCGCAGCACTAGTATTAACCTCACCCAGGGTTGCCAACTTGGGGCCCATGGATGCTAATTGCTGCAGACCTCTCCATTCACACCTTCTCTGCTCTCCTTCTCTTCCTCTTCTTTGGTGAATTAGTAATCCCTGCCCTGGGGTGCCACTGGGCCCACGAAATGCTTCAGGCAGTCCAAGCCCCAAGGCTCTTCTTCCTACAAGAGAATGATGCTCCTGATAGGAGGCTCCAGCACTTGAGCTGCTTGGAGTGCTGGGAACCAGACTGATGCTTCAGGAACAACTGGCTTTGAATGAGGGGGTGGGAAGACATGGGAAGTGCACCATGAGCTAACTATGTTGCCATGGTCAGCACTCAAAAGCAAGATGAAGCCCTTATGGAAAGTGCTAGGTCTGTTGAGTAGAAGCACCAACCTCAGGAGCAATTTCTTACCACAGTCCAGTATTGGGGGTGCCTGAACAACCCAACTAGACCCACCTCTAGGTGAGATGGGTGGTGTTAAGTCCTCCGTTCGATGACGAATGATGAGGAATCATGACGAAGTTAACAGCACTTTATTTACAATCACCAACACTCGAACGAACAGACAGGCTCGCAGGCCTCTCTCTTAAAAGCGACCAGAGACCGGGACAGAAACATAACACAGTATCTGGTGTTTTGCGCCTTGCGCATGCATGCAAGGCCGGCGCCACTCAGTCTGGTCCCAGGCAGCTTCTGGGACCATTGCAACGTCCCGAGCCTGCTTTTGCAGGCTCAGGACACAACAGGTGGCACATAAATCTAATAAACAAATCAATAAACTGTTTATCCGGGCAGAATGGGAACCTCATCTGAGAACAAACTGATTGGTCCACTCAGCTGGGTCATGCAAATTCAGTAATTATTTTAAGGGATCTTAGCAGCACAAAATTTTAGTCCTTCTGCATTAGAAAAGAGAATCAAACTTCAAAATGATCTTGAGAAAGCTAGGCTAAAAATAACAAGATAACAGAATAATGAATCCTTTAGATAGAAGAAAGAAACAAAATGCACAGCCCAGAATCAGGAAACCTTGACAACAGTATCACTATTTGTAAACAAGATCTCAGAACAGCATTATATCCCATGTTTAATATCAGTCTGCAGCATGGACAACTGTAATTTTAAGTACCATCAGCATAAGTGGCATTTCCAAATCCTGGAATGTAACAGTTTCATTATTCTGCACTGGTCAGATCTTCATTAGAGATGTTTCTGGTTCCGTGCATCATATTTTGGGATACATCAAGATAAATTGTAATTGATGCACAGAGAAGCAAGGAGGGCATTTACAACACTCTGTAAGGAGAAACCAAAAGATGCTTTTGAAAAAAGATGTCTGAGTGGGATGATAGTACTTTCTAACTACATAAAAGGGTACTACGCAGAGGAAGGTTGACGTATCTTCTCTAGTATTTCAAATGTCAGACCCAGAATAATTTTCTTAACTTCCACCATAGTAGGTTCTGATTAAATATCAGCAACACAAAGCCCCTTCACTAGATGCCGTCAAGCAGGGTCTGGACGGTCCTCTGGATCACTGAAGGATTCAAATGGTCTATTTCAGCTACATGACCTCTGAACGTTTCCTCACCCGCTAACTGGCCAAAGAAGAAGGATAAGCTGTGGGGGTTTGAAGGGAGACTTCCAAGTCCCCTCGTGAGTGCACCAGGTTGTTCAATGCCAAATCTTACCGACTACACTTTCTCAAAATTCATCTCACCATCATCTCACTTTACTGTACATTTTCATTTCATGGTGATATCGCCCCATGCAGATAATTTAGCTCTGGTAATTTAATCCCTATAAGCCACTCTGCATTAATCTTTAAAAGGCCCCAGTTGCATCTGTTAACCCAAAGGGCATAACATCACGATACCATGATACTTTGTGACATACAAAAGTAGTTTTTAATTTGTGCTCATTACCAAAGCCATTTTACCACAGCTGTTATAAGTGCAGAGTGCTCACAAATCAAAGGAAAAGCAAGGCATCACTGGGGTGCAAATAGATTTAAGACCACCATTATTTAATGCTGTCAATTCATGTATGGCAAACATTTAGTCTCTTGGCAAAACTCTAAAAATTGGTCTCTCATTACCCTTTAACAGATGTCAACTGAAGTCAGCCTCTGCTGACCTCCATTTTTACTGGCCTACGGAATTCAAGTCCTGCTCTGGTCTCTAGGTGTCACCCAAGCAAGGGAAAGAAAGACCGTTCATTGTCCATGCCCCAAACAGACTGTCCCCGTGGACTGTGGTGTCAATGGGCATTGGAAAGAAAAGCAAGTGGGGAAAGGAATCAAGAAAGGTGACCCTGAGACGGGGGGCCAAGCAACCAGAATGGAAGCAGGAGATGAAGAAATCCCTGCACGCAAGTGAAGAGGGAGAAAGCTGGGCACCGTACTCAGACTGGATCCTAGAGAAATCTATTGACCTGATGAAGAGAACTCTCAGCTCCCTAGGAGAGGAAAATCCTGAGCCCTACGGCCGCCCCAGCTCCTGGAAAAAGGGAGAGACACCGAGGGGGAAGTGGAACGTGCAGCCCTAGGGACATCTGCTGATCCAGTAGTCCCCACCCCCTACCGAACCACAGATGGCGATCTGGACGGAAGACACTACCACCAACAACGGAGGCACCGATCCATTTCAAGACGTCTGCCGTTGGAGGTGAAATTCAAAGGGGAGCCAACACGCTTGGGGTTTTTCCTAACCCAAGTCCTCAGCTACATGGAGGAATACGGGCGGGACATCCCCAGCAACAAAGCCCGCATACGGATCATGCAATCTACCCTGGACGGACCGGCGGCAGATTGGGTGGTGAACTTGCACGACTCCAATGCCCCAGAACTCAACGACTTCAACCGTTTCATGTCCTCTCTGAGAAGACGATTTGAAGACCCCCCCCTGGCTGATCCCAAAGCCCGCGAAAGGATAAAAACGATGAGGCAAGGCAAACGTCCGGTGGCTGAATATACGCAAGAATTCCGGGCCATTGCCAGCAAACTAAACTGGCCAGAAGACATCCCCCTTAGCCATTTCAAAGATGGACTATATGACGCTTGCCTGCCCCAAGGGGACCCACACCAGCCTGAGGAATGGTACATCTTGGCAGAGGAAGCAGAGATCGACATATTGAAGAGACACTGCCGAGGAAGACAATGGAGCCGCTCCCCGCCTGAGTTGACACACGAACCAGTGAAACCATTGGCTACAGCCAAGAAGCAAATGGGGTGTTTCAAGTGCGGAAGAGAAGGGCATCGAGCTGTAGAATGCTGCTCCAAAGCCCCCCAGCACAACCCAGACAGATCCCCAATCAGCAAATCTGGAAAGTCTTCAGCTAAGCCAAAAGAAACTGCCATGAGAATGATGGAAATTGCGGAACCCCCCACCTCTGCTCATCAGGGGGAAAGAACTCCAGCCTACACAGCAGGGCGTGTGGACGCCTCAGATGACAGCTCAGAAGGCGAACCCCTGGTAAGTGGATGCATCGCACCCATCTTCAAGACAGTGACTATATTAATTCCCCCCATGCCCGAAGCCGTGAAGGTGAAAGCCTTAATAGACTCTGGCTGCACCCGCTGCCTCATTAGCCCAATACTAGTGGGGAATCTGGGCATTCCATCAAGGAGACTGGAACAACTAATCTCATTTGGCCAGTTAGATGGATCCATAGCAGGGGGGGTGCCAGCTACCCTAGCCACTCCACCAATACACCTCTCCCTGGGCAAACATGAGGAGGACATAATGTTTGTGGTGACCCCAGGCATGGAATGCCCAATGATCCTAGGGATGGAATGGTTAAAAAAATGGAACCCCTGGGTAAATTGGAAATCAAATTCCTGAAGGGGGACCCTATGGACTTAAAACCCCAAGGGGGGCTACCAGAATCAAGAATAGAAAAAGCATCCATAGGAGAGGAAAAAAGATTAACAGAAATACCAGAGGAATACAGAGACCTTGCTGAAGTTTTCAGTGAGGAGAGGGCGAAGGAGCTCCCCCCCCCCACCGACCCACAGACTGTACCATTGAATTCAAGCCTGGGGCAAAACTCCCAAAGCCCAGATTATACTCCATGAGCCCAAAGGAGAAGGAGGAAATGGAAAGATTCATAAAAAAAAACCTAGAGAGAGGGTTCATTGAGCCAGCCAAGCCTAAAGTGGCTGCCCCGGTCCTTTTTAGAGAGAAGAAGGATGGCTCTTTACGTTTATGCGTGGATTATAGGGCCCTGAATACAATCAGTGAAAGCAACATATACCCTCTGCCCCTCATGAAAGACATGCTGTCACACCTATCGAAAGGGAAATTTTTTTCTAAGCTAGACCTAAGGGAAGCTTACTATCGTGTGAGAATTAAGGAAGGGGACGAATGGAAGACTGCATTTAACTGCCCCATGGGGTGCTATCAATTCAAAGTGTTGCCATTTGGATTACAAGGGGGCCCTGCAGTCTTTATGCAATTAATCAATGACGTTCTAAGGGAGAACCTGTTTAAGGGGGTCCTGGTTTACTTAGACGACATTCTTATCTTCACTGAAACAAAAGAGGAACATGTCAACCTTGTCAGAGCGGTTTTAAAGAAACTGCGAGCCGCCCACCTATATGCCAAACTCTCAAAATGCAAATTCCACCAGGAAAGGATAGACTACCTAGGTTATTGCATATCCCCCCAGGACATTGAAATGGACCCAGAGAAAGTCAGAGCAGTATTAGATTGGGCACCACCCCACACAAGAAAGCAACTACAAAGTTTCCTGGGCTTTGCAAAATTTTACCGCCAATTCATCCCCTCATTTGCCCAGATAGCCTTGCCCCTCACTAACTTACTAAAAACGAAGGGAGCATCCTCAGTAAAACCTAGCCAGCCACTAACATGGACAATGGAGTGCCAAGCAGCGTTTGAGAGACTAAAGAGATTTTTTCTGCCAAACCAGTACTAAGGCACCCAGACATGGATAAGCCCTTCGTAATACAGGCAGATGCAAGTGATGTGGCAGTGGGGGCTGTTCTATTACAAGAAAACGATGATGGAGTATTGCAACCCTGTGCATATACATCCAAGAAACTCACAGAAACAGAACAGCGCTGGCCCGTATGGGAGAAGGAGGCATACGGGATACGTTGGGCATTACTCACATGGCGACAGTTCCTGGAAGGCAACAAAATCCCCTTCCAGGTGTGGACTGATCACAAAAATTTGGAAGCCCTGAAAACGCCCAGAAAACTCAATCCCAAACAAGCCCGCTGGTCCCAGCATTTTCACCAGTTCCAATTTAAGCTCAAACACTTACCAGGGAGAAAGAACTTCCTGGCAGATGCACTATCTCACATGCCCCAATATAACAGCACGCGAGCCACAGACTCTAAACCAATGATGGCAGAGTCACAACTGGCAGCACCAGTAACCATAAGAACCCAAGCTAAATTAAAACCACAACTGGACAGCTAAACTGGAATTGAATTCCGAAAAAGTTTGGAAACAGATGAATGGTTCCAGAAAAACAAAAATGTGTGCACAATGAGAGATGGGTTGCCTTGGGTACGGGAAAAGTTATATATACCAACAACCCAAAGAGTCACTTTCATGCAGCTTTGCCATGACACAAAATCAGCAGGGCATTTTGGATTTGTAAAAACTTTACACTTAATTAAACGGCAATTTTGGTGGTCATCAATAAAAAAGGACATAGAAAGTTATGTAGCCAGTTGCCCAAAATGTGCGACTGCAAAGAGGTTGCAAGAGAAATCGCCAGGACTATTACAAACAGTGGCAAATCCCTCAGCCCCCTGGAGAGAAATAGCCATGGATTTTATAGTGGAATTGCCAGAAATCAATGGGAATACTGTTGTCTGGACAGTCACGGACTTGTTTTCCAAACAGGTGGACTTTATCCCTTGCCAAAAGATTCCCACCGCAAAAGCCTTAGCAAAACTTTTCATCCAGCACATTTACAGATTGCATGGGGCACCCCAACGCATCATCTTTGACAAGGGGGTGCAATTTACGTCTGCATTTTGGAAAGAATTTTTATCCCTCTTAGGAACCACTCAGGGACTGACATCTAGCCATCATCCACAATCGAATGGGAGGGCTGAAAAAATGAACTCTGTACTTAAGCAATATTTAAGATGTTTTCTTAGTTTCCAGCAGACCGAGTGGGCAGACTTACTCCCTTTTGCAGAAGTTGCCTACAATAATGCAGTCCACTCCAGCACAGGTTACACTCCTTTTCAAATAGCCACCGGTCAAAGTTTCAACCCAATGCCAGAATTAACCCCAAACGAACCAACGATCCCATCACTGAAAGAATGGATGGAAAAACTACAAAACACCTGGCCAATAGTTAGAAAAGCACTAGATGACGCTAGGCAGGCATACAAAGCACAAGCCGATAAAAAAAAGGGTTGAGCCTACACCATTCATTATAGATGAAACGGTATACCTATCTACAAAATACCTAAAGTCCCTACAACCCTGTAAAAAACTTGGACCAAAATATATAGGGCCTTTTCCAATTAAAAGAATCATAAACCCAGTAACAGTAGAATTAGAATTACCAAAAAATCTCAGGAAAATACACCCAATTTTTCATTGCAGCATCAGTCAGCTTTACGGCCAAAAATCCCCCCACCATCACCTCCAATCATGGTGGAGGGTGAACAACACTTTGAAATAAAGGAAATCCTACACTCTAGGAGATATCATGGAGCGACTCAGTACCTAGTTGCCTGGAAACACCTCCCTGCCTCACAAAACAAGTGGGTCCATAAACATCATGTCAGAGCCCCGAAGCTTTTAAAGAAGTTTCACACAGAATATCCTAACAAGCCTGACTAACTTTTATACCTGTTTTGTTTTCTTTCAGGTGGATATGTCTTATATTTGAGGGGCAGGATGTCAGAATCCAATTATATTTCATCTCTAATTATCAACTATAAAAAACCCCATTTCTGCCTTCTCGGGATTCTGTCAGATGATGAAAGGAAGGGGGTGAACAAAGGGGCTTTATGGCCCTCACTTCCTTCAGTACACTTCAAAGGAACTGAATGTGGATAGCACCAAAAGGCCTAATCATAACAAAGGGAACTATTACCTTTCATGTAGTTTTCTCTGAAGTCTCCATCCAGCCGGCATTAAGGAAAAGGGGGTGGGAGTGTAATGTCTGAGACTGTCGCTGGAAGTAGGGGATGATTGGGTGGGGCTACTGGGAAACCCCTTAAAACCCTGAATGGGAGAGTTTGGACCCCAAGTCCTGTCTAGAACGCCTGCAACCATTTTCTCTTAATAAAGGATGCCTGTTGGAAGAATTATTCCAAGAGTTCTGTCTTCTTAAGATGCAAAGTGGGGTGGGTCCTTACATTCAAAAACTGCATGACATCTAGGAGTCTTCCCATCTTATAGTTGCTGAAGGAAGGACAAGACGGTTCTCAAAAGTTATTTAGGTATCAGAAGATTCTTTTAGGTGAGTTTTGACATTTGAAGCTCAGAGGACAACCCTGGGTAGAAGAGCTGCTTAGTTTTTAACTCCCCTTGTAGTTCTCAGCACTGTTTTCTCACGAAGGCCTTACAACTGCCATCCTTTAATAGGTTCAAAACGTGTTTCACATCAGGAGTGTGGTCACCTGTTGAGGTCTGTGTTGCACACAAAAATTGGCAGCATTTGGGGGGGGGAATCCACTTTCTCAATCGTCTTCAACAGTTTTGAAAACCAATCTCTTTATTCTTTTCCAGTATCTTTCCAACCAGATAAAGCTTCTGATCAGAGCTCTAATTGGGTAATTTGATGTCAACTGCTGTCTATCATGAGATCAAGACAGGTCTGCCATTTGGTATTTGAAATATGTTGGATGCCCTTCCAAAGTTTGGCGCTCTCTATAATAACGCTCCATGATTAGCAGAATCTATTTCCTACATTTCTAATAATGCCAGGAAAGGAGTTTTATTTGGCAGTAAAGCTGGGCTATTTCATTCTAAAGCTATAAAGCATATTTGCTTACTTTAAAGTGAAAGTGTATCCTTATAGTGAATATGTTCAGTTCAGAGCAGAACACTTATTTTAGCCAATATTAAATCCAGCACTTATTTCACAATCATTCCTGAAGCTCCTGGAAATCCTACAAACTGAATGTGAGTGGAATCACATTCTTCCACTCATCTACTTAGCACTGGTCTTGAAAAATTACTGCCTCTGATACTCATAGGATATACTTTTGAATGAAGAAATGCTCCTGTTTGCTTAACTTGAATCTTTTAACATTCAACTCCATTGGATCTCAGGTTCCAATATTTTTTTTGGGGGGGGGGTGGAATAAAACCTTCTCTGAATTTGCTTTTTTTCATGCTACCCATACTTTTAAAGACCTCAGCCCTGCCTCTTCACCACAGTTCAAACATTACGAATTAGCATTTTCTCCTATGGAACATGCTGTTCTCCTTTTTGCCTCTTTTCCAGTTCTATGTTATTCTTTCTGAAATATGGTGATCAACTTTATTGAAATATTCTATACCAGTAATGGCGAACCTTTTAGAGACCGAGTGCCCAAAACCTGTCCCTTGCCCCTGCTCTGCCTCCCGCCCTGCCTGCTCTGCCCCCGTCCACCCCCTGCTCCACTCACCCACAGGGCCATTCACTGCCTCAATGGCCCACTGTAGCAAATCATTCAGGCAGCCCTGCAGCGCCATGGCAGCCACGTCCTCCGCCCACACCCCGCAGCATCATCTGCATGCTATGGGGCGCGAGGGCAGAGTCTTGTCCCTGCTGCCCGGCTATGTTCTTGGCTGCGCTGCTCCATGCAGGCCATGTCTGGGGGCGACTCTCCTCCAGGGGGGCCTCTGGAGAGGAAGGGGCTGTGGGGAGAGGCGGGGCTGGGGCAATGGCATGCATGCCCACAAGAGGGCTCCGAGTGCCACCTCTGGCACGCGTGCCATAGGTTTGCCACCACTGTTCTATACATTGTCATGGATTTGTGAAAAGGCATTATGACCCTATCAGTTTCTTTTTCAATTACCTTAATGAGCCCCAATATACATTTATATATTTCACTCTTATTGCCAATTGGATGGACTTTTTTTCATTCAAATGACTTACCTGAAAAAAACAACTTCCTTTCCTGATCCAGTACAAGAAGTTTAGACCCAGTCAGAATACATATTCTTTCACCTTTTCCCCAAATGGTCATCACTTCAGTCTTGCTACCTATTTAACAATGACTAAATCTGTCATTTTTTGCTGTAGTAACTAGTCTAAAATTTTTGGCATCATTAGGAACCTTCACTGTTTAGTCCTGATCCCAGACTAATCAGATAGCTTTATTCCCAACAAAGATCATGAGAGGATTCCCTACTGCCAAACCCCCATTGCAAAAGCCAATTTATTCTTCACTTTCACACAGACAGAAACATGGATTACTTTTAATAATAATCAGTCAATTCAAGCACCTCTTTCCTTCTTGTCTCACAATACCCACATTTGCTCAGGGGCATTTCGTGAAGATGTTTTGCAAGTCAAAGTAAAGTACCAGCATACTATTGCCCTCCTCCTCCTATTTGCTGACTCTTTCCCAAAGAGCTTAGTGAGATGTGGGTTGGGATGGCAATTGCATATTAAGGAAGAGAAAGACTAAAAAGGAAGGAATCCTTATAAACATCATTAAGTGAATCACAAAGTTATTAAGTGAATCACATGGTCATTAAATGAATCTGGATTCCCCAATTTGCTTATGGAAAGCCAGTTGGGAAGGTATCAAATTATGATCATGTAACCACAAGCCGCTGCAATCATTGTAAATGTGAGCCAGTTGCCAAGTGTCTACATTGCCACCAAGAGTCCATAGGGATGGTATGACAGTGGTAACTTCAAGGATGGGTTTTAAATAACTTTTTCTGAGGCCATTGTAAGTTTGAACTATCGTTAAACAAATGCTTGTATGGCAACACGTAGTAAACCATTTCTGCTTTTCAGTTCAACCTTCAACAGTAAAGAAACAAGCAGAAAAGAAATAAACTGTAGACCAGCATTTGGTTTTCCTTGAAAAAGGCATTTGAATACCATGATGAATCTTGATCTACAATATCAGGACCAAGCAAGCCATGGTATTCCAAGAGTACTAACACCTTTGAACTTTGGTGTTGGAGAAAATACCAAAGTCAGCTAAGAAAACAAACTCATGGATCACTGAACAAATCTAACCAGAGTTCTCACTGGAAGCACAAATGACCAGCTCAAATGATTCTGCTTTGGCTATATTATGCCAAGACCCAACTCTCTGGCAAAACTTCCAATGCTTGGAAAAAAGGAAGAAAAGAGAAGACGAGCGTAACCAGCAGAAAGGTGGAGGGACTCAGATATAGTGTTGATAAGTGCACCATAGGGAGACTTGAAAGAACGGGCTTGAGGAAAGTCTATCCATGTGATTGCTAGGAGTCAAAAATGACTTCAAGGCACATAATTCATCCATCAATTTGTGCTTGTGGAAAGCCTGTGGTTTTTCCAGCATAAAAGCTTCTTTTTTGCTAGCAGCACAGCCTAAAAAAGAATCCTCTGAGAGGCTGTGCTTTGGCCTCAAAACTGGTTTTACTCTCCAGAAACTCTCCCTTCTGCCTGCCCAGAATGGCCAGGATGGCCAAAGACTCTCTGATTCCCTCGACAAATCCTTAGAAGAGGAATCCAAGATTCTGGGATGGAGGCAATATCTGGAGAAATAATAATACAAAAACCCAAAGATAATTTTGAAAAGGCACCTGGACTTCCTTGGTTTTTTCCTTGAAAATGTTTTGCTTCTCATCCATGTTCTAAAGAAGCTTCTTGGATGAGAAGCAAAATGTTTTCAAAGAAAGTCTAGTTGCCTTTTGAAAAGTGCCTTTGAGACCACCGTAACCAGGATGATTGAGAATCTCCATAGGCAAATAATGGTATAAGAAGTACAATTGCATCTGCAAGAAACAGGGCTACAATCAGTGAAGATCTGCAGGTTATATGTAGTTGAGATGAGGAAATACACATACATGCCTAAGAGGAGTAAGAAAAATTAATGTTCTCTATAACTCCTGAAGTCAGCTGTGAAATTTATCATTGGGGTACATTAGAAAGCTGTACTTTTACTCCAAGACTACAGCAGTCCATCTATTGGGGGAGGTAGGGAGGTCAGTGTTGTGAACATAGCCAGGCTTCCAAGATACACACACACACACACACACACACACACACACACACACACACACTGGTCAAAGAGAGAGTGTTGTTCTTCTACCTGTGACCCAAGACATGGCAGGCTCACAGCATCTTTTCCCCTGCTACCCATAGGATGTAAATGTTGCTTGGAAGTAATATCTAGGGAGGAGGGAACTGGTTCCTAACTGCTTAGAGCATCTTTTTCTTTCTAGTCAGGTGTAGCTGGCTATATATTGATCAGAAACGTTCCCTGCCTTTCTTCTGGGAATTCACTGCATGCACTGCACACTTTCCTTCAATCTTCCCTTACAGAAGTTCTCTGTAATAGGTTGGGCTGAGACTGACCAGCCAAAAGCGACCAAGGGGGCTTCCATGGCCAAGGTAGGCCCTTACAGCCTACTCATATTGGCTCCCATACTTTCCAAAAGCTTTCCTCTGCCAATCCTTTGGCTTCACTTCACCAGATAGCAACCATCTCAATGGACCTGCTCAACACACTTTGTCTCTGCTTCTGAGTTTGATGCTGAAATTCTGCTTTCTGAATTAACAGCAAGAAAACTCATAATCCTTATTCTGATCAGTCAGCAACTGGCAGCCCCTGGCCCACCTTTGAGCTTGGTCATATTTTGTGAGGAACTCTCAGGAAATACATATCAGAACTGTTGGTTCTGATGTTTGGAAGTTGAAAAGCATCCCTGGAGGCAGCCCTGGTTAACCCCTTTGGTTCTAAGGCCACCAAGAAGACGGCCCTGGCATCTCCACAAAACCAGCAGGCACCAAACTGGATGTGAACTTCCAGCAATTTTTCCACAGCTGAAGGTTGGTTGGGAGCAAGGGCTCGCCATCCATCCCCAAAGCTGGAGGCTGTTGGGCCACTTCTTTTTTGCTGCTTGGCTTTCTTTATGCAACGGAGAGCCCTGCTTGTCCGGGGTTCCTTCTGCTCTGACAGAAATGTTTCCTGTCTTGAGTGGTGGAGCCAGTGAGGCAGACAAGCCAGGTGGCACCCCGTAGGAAGGATGTTCCTCTTCTCCCGTGGGGTCTTTTCCAATCAGAGCCTGAGAAAGTCTGACCAAAAAGATGAGCCCGTTTCTGCCATCAAAGGTTTGCTTGGCAGGGGACATTCAGCCCTCTGAAAGCAAGCTTCTTATTCTGGTAACTGTTTATTTAAAATCCATACAGTCTTTTTCTAAGGTTATTTACATTTGTCCTTTGAAAATTCCTCTTCCTAGAAGTGTTTTTCAGGAGAGGAAAAAAAAAAAAAGTAAACTTGGGCCAGGGGTCCCTTTCAGTTTTTTCCTTTCTTCATAAATAATAACAAAATCATGTAGCTATTTTAAATTCCAGGGATGCACTGGGCCTAAAATGGAGGAAAAATTACATTAAAAAGAAAATCATGAATGTGTTGTAGTGCTGCTCTCCCAGTAAGGCCAGGGGATTGGGATAGGCTAAAGTTAATTGCATTTCCAGATGACAAACCTCTCACCTCTGAACTGAATAGCTCTTTATAAAAGCTATCAGTAATAAACTGTAAATCTCAGCCAGGATTGCAAATAAAGGTCATCCCTGTTCATGCTGTCACTTCTTTCCCAGCCCTTATTATGCTCCTGTCTGAAGTCTCTTGCCTTCTGAAAGCACATCGGCTGTTCACAGAAGTGGGAAGGGGCTTCTCTTGGCCCCAAAGGGTGAGCTCCCAAAAGGAGCCCTAATGCTAGGCAAGAAGGGAGGATCCTGGAACCTTAGGACATCTTCCAAAGAAACCTCTTCCATTATCTGTTCCTTTATTTGTCAGGCTAATAGGTGGGCAAATCCATCTTTCAAAGCGGTTGCTGGGGCTTCAAACTTTTTCCAAGCCTCATCTGCCACAGAAACTCTACAAGAGTAGCAGGTCTCTCCAAATGGAGTTCAGTTCAAAAAAAGTAGCCCCAAGTGGTATTTTTCTTCCATGGGTCCATTTGCAGAGCATGGATATGCCTGCGCTCTCCCTCAGAGTCCTGGACTGAAGGCCTGAGCAGAAACTGCATAGATCCTTTTGATGCAGAGCTCTGTTTGGAAACCAAACTATGTTAGAAAGCACCATCAGTCTCCCAATGAGTCTTCTGGATTTTGTTTCGTTTTCAACTGCCTTCAAACACGAATACCTCTAGATAAACATTACTAATTGAAACATCCATACAAACATTGATCTTTTGAGATTCTCACAAACGTGGACTGTTTCTCACTTCCCAAAAGACAAAATAATCCCAATATAGAAAATCAAAGGTTAGGACAAACTAAGTATGAAAAGGCCAGTTGGGGGGAAGAACCTGGTATGTGGCTTATGAGAGATAATCACTGATTCTACCCTCCTTTGACACTGCAAGAATGAATTGAGCTTGGAAACCCTACAGCAGGGTTCCTCAACCTTGGCAACTTTAAGACTTGTGGACTTCATCTCCCAAAATTCTGGGAGTCCACAAGTCTTAAAGTTGAGGACCCCTGCCCTACAGTGCTCTCTGCACAGAAAGGAAGCCAACCCAACCCAACCCAGCCAAAGTTAGCCAACCAAACATATTTTTTTAAA
The DNA here is from genome assembly GCF_016545835.1 of Crotalus tigris. NCBI lineage: Eukaryota > Metazoa > Chordata > Lepidosauria > Squamata > Viperidae > Crotalus > Crotalus tigris. The sequence continues at coordinate 1,439,621 of NW_024100600.1, read as the reverse complement.
GTTACAATTCAAAGTAATTGAGCAACAGAATATGCTTTCTCCCCCTCCCCCCTTTCCCTTCTAGGAACACCTTAGAATTTTAAATAATTTCTCTTCTTCCCTTTCATCCTCAGAGAAAGACACTTAAGTGGACACTAAAGCCCTCAGAAAAATATTGACTATAAATTTATTACAAAATACAGTTCAAAATAATGGCTAAAAATCTTAAGAGCAAAGAAACAAAAGCAAAAAAAAAAAAAACCCCAAGTCAAAAAGTCCACTTTCTTGTTCTGCCTTCTTTATTATTGCGCTGCATTCCAGCTGCCATCCTTGTGAGCATAGCAGCTTTTCTATTCAAGAACCTATTTAAGGTTTATCACTCATCCATGAAACTTTACTTAGGTATGAAATTTATTCTTATAGTTTTCACCCGGATTTAATTCTTAAATTTTAAGAATCAGCTTAATCTATAGATTTCCCACAGGCATCTCTTTGGCTGTTTTGGGAAACTGGATGCCAGATCACATGGGTGATGGCCTGATCCAGTCTATGCAACAGTTGAGTGACAGCTGTACCAATAGTATAAAGACCCCTGAACAAAATCCTGCAAGGTGAAATGGCAAGTCAGTGGCAGCCAAAGCTAGAAAGAGAGAGGGGAAAGCTTTTCATTGCAAAAGGAATTGGAGAGCAGCTCTCTGCCGTTCCGGCATGCGGGGCAAAGCTTATTATCCAAAAGGCAGCTCTGGGCCTTAGCTGATGACTAATCCAAATGGACTTCAGACAAAAACAGACCAGGGAAAACTCCTGGGAGATGAAGAGTTAAACTCCCCACTTTACTTTTTTACTTAACCTCTTGATATCAGCTACTGATGTAATGATATATGTCATGTTGTTTGGCCCTTGATGATTGAATGCCCCCATAAACCTTGTGAACAAAGACCGAACCAGATGTCGCCACATCTAAGGAGTCAAAGATTATGCCCACCAGGCCCCTGTCCCAGAAGTAAGACTCGGGCATACCCCTCCCTGTCCCTGGAGGTAGAGGCAGAAGCAAAGTGAAGGGAAGGTGGAGCAGAAAAAACAGGGTTTCCCTCTGCTCTTGTCCTATTTCAACCTTCTGCAACCAGTCAGTTTGTGCAGAGGTTGGCCTTGTGCCCTAGCTGATGTATGAGAAGCCTGAAATAGGCACCCAACCCAAGCTGGCTCCTGTTTCAACTATTCCCTTGGGCATTTTTTTTAACGTCACTAGTCACTGTGGAAGAGAGATGCATTTGAAAATGTTTTGCTCATGCAACCTTCTACAGAGAGGACAACCTAGGAGACTGGGTGCGGCAATATATTCTGGCAATGGGAAAACACCAGCTCCAAGCCCCAGTGATTCTGCTGCAAAATAGTTTTTGCAGCTTAATTTAAGCTTATGTTTTTGGGCCTTTCAGTGATCCAGTAAGCATTCCATGGGAGCTCCATCTGTATTGCTCAGTCTGCTAAACTGACATATTCTTTTTATTATTATTATTATAAATTTTTACAATTTTACAATAAAAAACCCCTTCCCCAATCCCTCCCAACCCTCCCCCAAACCCTCCCCCCTTCTTCCCAGAGCTGAATACAGGGTTAACTAGAGCTTAAAAGGAAAAACTTTTAAACTCAAATAAACCTCAACTAAATATAATTACATTCAATAAACGAATTATTAAATACTTTAACTCCATTATGTATGAAAAACAGAAAGAGAAAAAGAAGAAAAAAAAGAAAAAACACCCTTCTTCCAATACTATCCTATTAACAACCATACCGCTATAATTAAATTTAACATTAAGATAATTTCTTTGTCGTTACAATCCTACCAATTTACCATTATAATTTATTTTATCTATAATTCACAACTTCTGTTTCTTTCACAATTAATAAACCAATCATCTCCCTAACTTAATAACATTGCAAAATATCATATTTCATATAAAGTAAATTAATTGGAATCTAATCCGCCATTAAGATATTATAAACTTTAAGTATAAATTATTCAAAAAACTAAACAATATTTTCTAATATCATACTTATATAAAGTTTATCCATCTTTCTTTATCATCACAATCAAAAACACACATATAAGCGTTACTTATACCATTGAAATTCCCTTATACATATTTAAAACAAAATATTCCTTTAAATGCTCCTTAAGTTTCTAAGCATACACTTCTTATCTAAAGTTTTCATTCAGTCTCCATAATCTTCTCTCCTCTTTTCCAATGACCAGTTCCATCCGCAATGGGCTGTAATCTGTCAATAACTTTGGAACAATCTTTACATTCTTTACCCATCTCTCTTATCCAATAACCTCGAGAAAGCTGCTTGAAGATTTGCCGTTGAAAATTGCACCAAAGAACTCTTAGGTCTTGCTTCTCCCACAGACTCAGAAACAAATTCTTGTACCTCCTTTTTCTGTTGTTCCTTTTCCTTGCATTTATATGCTGCCCGAGTCATTCTCTGCTCCTTCATCTCGACTTGTTGAGACCCCTCAGTCTGTAATTTTCCAACTTTCATCAATACAGCTTCTTCAGACTGCTGTTCTACCTTCTTCTCTTCCAAAACTTTAATAGGTGGTGATGAGCGTGCTCCCAGGACCGAAGTATAAAACTCCTTTGCTTTAAAAACAGTATTAAGTCTATAACGTATCCTCGCATAGCTCACCACTATTCCAATCGGAATATCCCATCTAAAAGGCATCTGCCTCTTTTTAAGTTCATCTGCTAAAAAAGCAAACTCCTTTCTTCTTAAAATTTTAGATGGGATCTCCTTTAAAATTATAACATCTTGTGCAGCAATCTGAAACCTCTTATTATAAAAAGCTTGTATAATTTCATTGCACAGGGATCTTTTCCCAAAGTAAATTACCACATCCCTTGGCAAATTTCTTTGCTTTGCAACCCAAGAGTTGACTCTAAATATTTTTTTCAATTTCTCTGAATATTTCCTCTTTTTCTCTATCCAAAATCACAGCAAAGTCATTTGCAACCATCTCTCTCAGATCTCCTTGCAAATTTTCTCTCAAGCCTCTATTCTTAAAGCGAATTCCATCTCTCTATATTGAAACATAAGAATCTCATCTTGTGAATTTTCCATCTTTTTTTCCATGCCTTCAAATTTTTCCTCCAACACCTCACTTTATCTGCAACTTCTTCAACACGAAAATCCAACTTTTCAACAACAGAAGCAAGTCCTCTTAAAGCCAAAACTATATCTTGCCTCAAGATCCTGTTATTCTCCACTAAAATCTCTTTCACTTCTCCCCTAATTTGAGATATAACATTTCCCATTACATCTTGCAAATCTTTTACCGTTAATAACTGTGCAAGAGGAGAAGGTAATAATGTTGATTTAAGTTGTTGCGCTGGTAATATCGCCGAAGAAGAAGCCACCTTAGGAACTGTGGAAATTACTTGGCGCTTTGAAGCCATCTTAAAAGAAAAAATTTTGTTTCTTCTTTCTTCCTTCTTAAAAAATACAAAAAAAGAAAAAAAAGAAAAAAAAAGAATTAAACAAAAGAGAGGGAGATTAACTCCAAAAACCCAAGTCCTCCTTCAAAAAAAATCATTGTAATAAGAGAAAAAAAAGAAAAAAAAATAGGAAAAGAAGAGAAAAAAGAAATAATTAAATAGACAAAATCCGTTCCGTCTCCTTAAAAAAAAAAAAACTTCAAATCGCCATTTTACTTTCCCTCTCAACAAAGGAAAAAAGAGAAAATGAAAGTAACTCTTTAAACTTAAAATCCAAACTTAAAATCCAAATAAAATCAAAAAATAAAATCCTCTAATCAGCTCTGTCCGCTTTTTAAATAACTCACCAGTTCTCTTTAAGCGCGGAGGTGGGAGTGGGGACAAAGGCACCTGAGAAGCGGAGACACCCTGAACTCTGTGGGAGCACTCCTTACACCCCAAAAGAAAACTCCTTTGGGGATTTCAGAGGCTCTACCACTATTCAGGGTGAGACTCCCCCTCCCTCCCTTGGCCCAGGAAGGAGGTTTTAAACCGCGGAACAGCTGATGCCTGCTGTTCTCAGCGGTTTTAACGCTGTCTCAGGAGGACAGCTACAAAGTAGCCGCCATCGCCAGCGCTACACCACCGGAAGTCAAACTGACATATTCTTGAAAACTTCTCTTTTGCAGACCTCAACCCCTCAACAATAGTTGAGAGTTTAAAAAATATGTCTTGGAGTTTCAGAATGACTTGATACCCATTTCACCTCTGAAAACAGGCCTTCTGGAGCATACTCCTGGCACAGTCCTCCCCCAGCTCTTCTCTGCAGAAGGAGCAAAATTGAGTGGATGGTCCCTGAAAGCAGAGCACAAAAGCATAGGATGGAGCTCTCACAGGCCAAGCTCTCTCCAGCGGGCTCCATCCTGCAAGAGAAGCTCCACTGCTATTTCCCTTCAGCAACGAGGCACAGCCACTTTCCAGCTTCCTCAAATCCCGAGCATGAGTGCCTTTTAGGATGGAGCAGTCCCTCCGCCCCACCCTCCCAATCCTTCTATGGCACACGGAACAAGAGCCTAAAGACACCATCAAAAAATCACACTGTGACTTGTTAATTCACATCGTCAAATTGCAGTTCTTGAAGAACTGGCTACAAAATGCATCTTTCAGCCAAAGCAGGCTTTTGATGGGCACTACAAGTGCAGCTGAAGGTCACACCCTTAAGTCCTCAATGCCAGTGGCCCTTTACTGGTCATTGGGACAGCAGACCTCGGTTAAGGAAGAAGGTATAGTGGCAAAAGAAAGGGGTCTAGGCAGCCTTGAAAACCAATAGCTGATCTTAAATGCTCTTTAAGATCTTCTTCTGTTGAAATTCTGATATGTGGCTTCTGAAAGGGGACCCTATCCCTTTAACCCTGATTCCAAGAACATTCTTAGTTTGGGATGTAAACCAAGGTTCCTCTTTCAATGGTGGCTGTGGGGAGGAGGAATGAGAGAGGATTAATCTATGTTTACTTTTTTTTACTATCACAGCCTGTACTGTGACTGTTGTGTCCTGGGCCTGATGAGGAAACTCAGCAGGCCCAGAAATGTTGCAAATGGTCCCGGGCAATCTAAAAGCTGCCCAGGACCAGACTGGCTGGTGCCGGACTACTGCGCATGCACAAGGCATGAAGAAAGAAGGATTCCTCTTGGCTGGACTGCCTGGGGGTTGGAAAACTATAAAACGCCTGCGTGCCCATTTTGCAGTTGCTTGGAGTAGTCTTGTGGAAAATGAAAGGAACTTTTATGAATTCCAGAGGGTTTAGCAGAGAGATTTATTGTGCAGGTTCAGAAGCAGTAGAGACAAGCAGTTCTGAACCCCGAGGTCGAGTTTAGGCTTCAGTTTTATACATTTCTTTTCTCAGGAACAAAGGAACACACATAGAAATCTACATTGTATTACATTAGGTTAGTTTCTCACAGGCATACAATGGACAGTTTTACTACATACATTGTTTCCAAGTGCAATGCGCATTTGGTTAGTCACATATTGCTAACACAGCATTACTCCAGTAATTATGCAGACACATCATTATTTTAGTGATTTTTCATTATTATTCCACATTATTCTATATTATTCTACCTTATTCCCCCCTTTGGAAGTTTTCTTGCTTAAACTTCCATCATTCTACCTCCAATTCAGGATCTTTAAAAGGCAACATTTTATATTCCTATAAAGCTAACATTATTTCATGTTTTGCAGTTAATTGGGCTGTACTTCCTGAGATCCTTCGAATCATTGCTACAACACAGGGGAGTAAGCAGGGAATCAAAATACATCCTAGAATTAACAAGACTGCTATAACTATGATGGTTTGTAGGCCTGGTAACTTTGGCCACCATCCTGAAAATATGTCTTCCAAGTTAAATCCTTTCCAGGTTTGCACCAGAACGTGAGCTAGTTTGACCATTTTGTCTGTTCTGTCCTTCAACACTTTTCCACTTTCATCTATTTCAATGCAACAGTTTGTTAGGTTGAATTTTCCACATACCCCTCCTTCTTTGGCCAACAGATAGTCCAAGGCTAACCTATTTTGCATAATATATGTCCTGGATTTCACATTTTCTTTGGCCAATTCAGTTAGTCCCTTCACAGTCTCATTAGTGATTAACTCTACCACCGCTTGTAACCTAATGAGCCTGTTGAGCATATAAATAGGGGTACGGTATCCATACATTCCATCCTCAGCCCAAGTAGCCGGACCATCTAGGATGATGCGGCAAGGTGGCCATTCATGTTCTTGCCAAGTGATTCCTGCGCATTGGGTGTATGCACTTGATTTCCTTCTTTGTCTTATATTGCCAACTTCAATCAACTGGCATCTATTCCTATCCCAAACATCCAGTTTCATTTTTCCCATCTATTTTGTTCCAGGAACCAACTGCCATTCATGACTGTGAGAGTCACCAAATTACAGTTATCCGTTCCACAGGAGTCTGCTTTTGTATTATTCTTTTCAAACAAGATGTGCTCCATCTCCTTTGGGTCTTGAGTATGCCACTTAATACATGACCACCACTTACATCTGACCGAGGAGATTGCACACCCGTCTGGTGGGCACAAGTACTTATGGTTTGGGATATAGCTGTGGATATAACTGATCCCTCCACAACCATCTATTGCAGCCCAATAATTAGCTGCCTTACAAACATCAAAAGTGACGCTAAAACTGGAGTGTGAGCTGGATTTCCATTGAGAGATCCCTAATAGTGTCTGGTCCCTATAGCTCCCTTCTGTTCTATGTGTTCGGATTTGTAAGGCCCAATGATCAGGATCAGACTTCGGGTTATAACACTGATCTTGGACCCTTTTTCTACAAACTTTATATATAGTTCTATTGTATGTACAGGAGCTAGGGGAGCTATCTTGGCACCCTTCTAGTTTCATTGTATAATAAATCAAAGTCTTAGTTATCTGGCTTCCTTGTTTTGTAATCTTGATACAGTTTTGACAACCCTGGTTTCCCTGTGTTTTTGTTCTTTCTTTGTGTGTGTATATTCCCCATATTAAATAATAACAGATATTACGAGCTGTAGAATCCTCATATCTTCCACCGTGTGTAGAGAGACAGTTTCCGGAGTGTCTCAGCAAGGTGTGTTCTTCACACCATGTGTTGAGAACCCGTTGCCAGTAGGGTTCGACAGGGTGTATTTCTTGTAAATTTCAACACCAAAGGTTTGTCAGTTTTATCCACCTTGTAAGTTACTGGATCGGCAGGTACAGCTGCTTTCAATCTCTCCAGTAGATCCAGGACTTTCCCTCCAAGGTTTTCACTGCCAAAGGAGAACACATGACAGCATTATATGGTCCTTTCTATTGTCAAAGGAAATTGTTGCTTTTAACTTATTAAGCAAATCTCTTCCCAATAAAGGGTCCGGACAGTCTGGGACATATAAAATTTGATGTTTAATGATTCCTTGTCCCACTTGGCATGTTAGAGGTTCCAGGAGTGGTCAGGATTGAGTTTCTCTGGATACTCCCTGAATTTAGATGATCTGGTTTGATGGCTTGCCAATAGATTTATTTAGGCCTGATCTGGTGGCTCCCGTGTCAACTAACATTGGGACAATCTGTCCTCCCACCCGTATTTTAACAATGGGCTCTGGGGGTGGGACCATAGAACCCTGTCCTCTTCAGTCTCCCCATTCCATATCGGCTAAGCCGATCATGTTTTCTTCTCTTTCTTCCGTCTGATTGGGATAGGCTGGATACCCTCTTTCCCTGAAGCTTCCCTTGCAACTTCTCTGGAAAGTCCCTCTAAATCATCTTCCTCATCCTCTTCCATGCTGGCAAGATTGTCCCCTAGGTTGGCCATTCCTCTGGGAGCACTCCCTTTGCCAGTGTCCTTCCTGTCCACAGATGGCACATTGTTGGGTCCAATACACATTCCCCCCAAGGTCACTGCTAACATTTCAACGTTCTTTTTCTCTTTCTGATCTGACTTACACTCTTCTTCCTTTTCACGGTTACGGAACACCTTCTGAGCTATTTCTATAATCTCTGCTACATTTTTACCTTCTGTGCATTGTAATTTTTTCTTTATGTCTGAGGCACTTTGGGTGATAAATCTTTCAATTAGGAGTGGGCGATTTTGAGCCACTTCCATATCAAGACCTGTATTTACTTTATAAGCTTCTATCAGTCGGCTGAGAAAAGCGGTTGGTGACTCATTTTTATCTTGCCAAATACTAGTTACTGCAGCATAATTAACTGGATGAATTGCAGCTTCTCTCAGGGCTTCTAAACACAAAAGCCGGTAATTCTGCAACAAAGTTTGGTGCTGTGCATCGTTAGCATTCCAGTTTGGTCTTTTTTCTACCGCTTCGGCATCTCTGCTTGCCTGATAATTCACTCCCCCCTCGGGGTGTCGGCGGGCAAGCACTTTTAATTTCCCTAATCTATATTTTTCTCTCCCTTCCATATCCAGTAAAGTAGAAATAAGCTGTTGCATATCATCCCACGTGGGGTTATGCATCTGAATAATGGTGGAGAATAGGTCTATTGTTTCTTGAGGTTTTTCTGAAAATGGTCCATATTGCCATCGCCAATTAAGTAGATCAGTAGTTGTAAAGGGAACATACTGGAGCATAAGAATACTGGTGTTATTTGGTCCAGGGACCAAACCTTTGCTTAAAGGGGCTATCATTTCTTCTGTTTTTACCCCCATTTTACTTCTAGTTCGACTAGAAACTGATGTTTTGCTGTCATCGCTATCCAAGTCCTGATCTTTCTTCTGAACGGTTTTATCTTTTTTTATCTTTCTTTTCACACCGGCTTTTGGTTGAAGATGGACTTCATTTCTTTCAACTGAAGGGGGTGGAATTTGCTGATGTATCCCCCCTTCTTCTCTTCTAGAAACATAGGGCGGGGGTCTGGCAACTTCCTCCCTGTCTTCCTGACTCAAAATCATAGCTTTTGTCTCAGGTTTGGCTTTTTGGTTTGCCAAATATATTTTAGCACATTCTGTCTGACACTTTGCTAACCATCGAGGCTTTTCTTCAATATTTATCTGCCATTGGTCTATATAGGGATATTGGTCCCAATGACCACTTCCAGTCACAATTTGATGAACCTGTGCCACGGGTTCGGGATTCGCCGATCCCTCTTTGGGCCACCCTACACCAAAGGTGGTCCATTCAGATTCACAGAATCTTTTTAACATGGCTGGATTTGGTACTTGGTACAAGTACCAAGTACCAAGCATGCAAGGGGTGGACCAAGAGCGATCATAACCATACATTATGCAACGCCAGGCCTTTACCTGAAGAGGAACAGCAACAAACAGAGGCCTCAGAAAGGCAGGTGATGGATTTACCAGAGGAGCCCCCATTAGGATGAGGTGACAAAAGGAGACCCTGAGATTCTTGTGAGAGTCACATGTGCCCATTGTTCGGAGTATCACAATTTCATGGGCCTTCAACCAGTCAAGGGAAGGATGTGAACAGTCCATAAGTTCTTCCTCCTGGATGGAGAATCTGAAAACTAAGGCAAGGTCCTCCCTGGATTTGTGATGCAGACAGGAGCAAAAGTTTCCTCAGGCCCACAACCGTTCCAAACCCTCCACTTGTTTTCAAAGTCTTGATACTTCTGGAAAGGAGGGAGGCAGATCTAGGCACAGGATGCCTCCAAGTTGTATTGGTCCCCAAACTGCAAGGAATTCTAACTGGTACCATGAGTGAAAAGCAAGGAATCCCCCTGGGAAGCATCACAATTCCTTTTCAGTATCCTAGACAAAAAAAAATCTGTGTCGGTTAACTGTATGAGTGAGGGAGTCACTCAGGAGGACATATCACATTGACAGTCAACCTTTTTTGTGTGTGTGTGTGACCACGCAACCTTAACTTTTCAATGACACTTTACTTTTTTTAGCTATTACAGAGGGTGTCCCAAATGAGACCTATTGCTTCCATAGTAAATGAAGGAGAATAGCTGCTAAGTTGGAACCTTGCAACTCTTGAACCTTTGCAAGTACAGATATTAAAAAGAAAGGATTAAAAAGCCAAAGCAGAGAATAGGCTTCTCCCTCACCAACTCATATTCCACCCTCCTCATCTTTCTTTCCAGGATAGGAAAGACCATGTAAGGAAGCTGAAGAAATAAGAAATCCCTATTTGGGGGTGAGCTTAGACCCAACAAAATGGCAGGAGAATTTTGTACATGGGTCTTTCCGCCTGTCCCTCCATCTGTTTCAGCGCTGCTCTTTTGACTCCATCCTTTAAATTATTGACAGTGGATCCCACTGACTTAAACACCCCAGATCAGCCAGTGTTCAGGCACCAAGCCCACCTTTTGACAGGCAGGAGTGCCAATTTGGCCTGGTGACCCGCACCAGCCCCAGCCTGATCCATCTCCCACTGGTGGGGCTGCTGGAGAGCCTTGGGTGTGCTCCCAATCCTCCTGGGGGCAGCCTCTGGGCTGAGAGAATGGAAGTCAGCAGGCCTGCTCTCCAGAAGTTTTCTGGAAGTTACCCAATTTCTGAACACTAAAATAAATAGTTGACTCTTAAAAAAGGAAATAATCTGTTTTAATTACTTAAAATGCCCCAGCCAGCACAATCTGTTGTCGGGCATTCCGAAGAAAGATGGTAAACAGAAGAAATTTTCTTCAATGTACTTGTGTTCCTGCTGCTTTGGAACGCTGACCAGAAGGATGGTGAAAGCTGACCTGGGAATCTGCTGTCTTTGAAGAAGCTTCTTCCTTCAGCCTCCCAATGGCTCTTTCCAAGGCCAGCAGTCCCCAGAAGGCCTTGGGGCTGCCTAACCTGCATTTTCCATGGAAAGAACTCACTTCAGCCCTAAGACCGAAGCAGACAAGAGCAGGGAGTGCAGTGGGGAACGGAAGTCCCAAAAGGCCGGGCTTAGCAGGGCTTCTTCAATGCCTGGCCATCCTGTTCCCACCTGAGCTTCCCTGGGCAACACAGGGCTCAGCCACAGCAGCCACAGAGGAGGAGGAGGAGACTGGAAGCCCAAGTCCAGGGTGGGTGCTTCGTCCCAGACCCCCTTCTTCTACTCCCCCCGACTGCAGCCAGCCCCTCCCTTGAATTTGCCATCTTCTTCTAGGGTGGGGGGCACCCTTTCTCCACCCAGCTAAGCAGACCGGACCCTGCTCGGAGGGGGCAGAAGCTGTTCCCTGAGTGGAAAAAAGTCCAGGTTCATTTCATGTGGCCCTAATCGCCACCTGGGCCTGCCTTGGACAGAAAAGCTCGGCAATCTCAAATACGGTCTTGATCATGTGGTTAATAATAATAATGGTGACTCGATAGGTTGATAAAAATGCCAAGGCCATGCTAAACATCTGGCTATGCAACCAACCATAGAGATATCTTAGCGAATGGGTCTTCACAAAGTTCCAGAGGATGGCTTCAGGATGCCCATTTGCTTATCTTCCCCACTGATGGCCCTTCTTCATATCAGATTTCGCCATCAGTCACAATCTGGCTCTGAAAAGAGAAATGTGGAAAATTCACAGGACAAAATGAAAACCCCATTAAGATCCGAGAAGCTGTCGTTCCCCCTGTAGAGGCTTCCATCAGCCATTGAGGTGACATTTTAAAACGCCCATCCACAAGAAAATTTTAATGATGCAGCCAGGCTGTAACGTCTTAGGAGCGGAGAGGCCTATTAACCCAACGTGATTACAGTGGCTTATTTCATGGAATATTAAGTTCAAATTCTGCACCCTGAGAGGACAATAAAAAAAAGCACGAGGGACATACAAAGGGGTGGCTGTGACATTGCCCGAAAAAGCCACAGGGTTCCCCAATTCCCTCCCAGGCTTTTGGCAGCACAGTCTTCCTTAATTTGCAAGAGTCCCTGAAATTAGCAGCTTTCTCTTCAAGCATCCAAATCCAGCATTTCCTCCAACAACAAAGAGCTGTCCTAGCAGACCTTCCCTTCCCCGGATGTAATTTCTCCCCTGTGCCTCTCCCCAGCCCTACATCTTCTGTCCTGGGGAAGGGAGGAGGGATTCTGTGCTCAGCTGCTTTTTTTGCTATGGGGCACTAATAAGCAAAACATTTTTTGCTAAGGCCACAGCTGGGACTCCTCTGCAAACAGCACCGCTGTTAATAACTGCCTGAAAGCAAGAAACGATGCTGACCTCCCTGAATGAGTGCCAGAGTCTTCAGATGCTGCAGCTTCTCTCCAAGGAAGGGGGTGAGAGGGGGGGACGGGACGCAGCCAAGACCCTTGCTGGGCCACAGGGCCCCCCCTGCCCCCACTTTGGCTCCTTTCAGCAGGACATGGAGATTGAAAGCATTTTAAACCTCTGGCTCCAGAACTAGCAGACAGAAAGGTAGAGGTAATTTGCTTGGAGAGGGGAGGCAGCTCGTGAGTGGGGGTGGGGATGGGGATGGAATAATAACAATAATATCAATAATACTACAGAGCTGTGCCAGAAATAGGAGATGACATGTCATCCAGCAGGGCTGGCTGCAGAACAATTTCTTGGCTGCTGCAGCTGGTTGCCCCTTTCCAGAGGCAGGTTTCCAAAGGGAGGACCATGGTCAGTTGCTTGGCTCCTTTGGGGGGGGGGGCTGTGATCCATTAGTCCTTCCCCACCACCCAATCAGCACGGCTTCTGCTAGGCATCAACAGCTGAGTTCCAACTTCAGTGTTAGCACCAACATTCTTTTCCAGAGAGGCAGCTAAAATCCCAGATAATGTAATTGTGCAGAAGTAAACTTTGTTATCTGTGTAATTTTGCCTCCTTTCATGCTTACAAAAAGGATTTCCCCTGTTTCGCATTTGCAAATGCTGCTGCCCCACTGCAGTTGCTCCTTCCTCCTTCTCCTACAAAGGGTGCAAGCAAGAAAAAAGTAGGCGGTGTTTTATCTTTTCTTTAGTTACCTCAGCTAAATGCCATTTGAAACCAAGCCTAGCAATGCAAAGACACAGGTTGAGTGAAGGGAAAAACCACGCTAGCTCATGCTCTCACCAAGCAAAAGAAACCGAACAAACAAGCAAACAGGATTTGCTGTCTTGTTTTAAACTAGATTTATATCCTTAGATCCATGCTGCAAAAAGGATCTAACAAGGCGCGGGGGTAGGGGTGGGGTAAAAGGCAAACAGCAGCCCACCCTCCCATTCCCTGTATCTTGGACTCCAGCCTTTGGAGCCCTGATCTTTGGTGAGAAGGGCCATATGGTGCTACGGCAGAACAATTATGGAGAACTGCAGAGCAAGTAAGAACCAACAAAGACATAAACGTATCATAAATGTGTTTGCACTTGTGGAAAAGCACAGCACCAAGGAGGAGACACCTATGGCTGAACAACTGTTTCCCTTGTGTGTCTGTGCTGGTGCTGTGGGTTTGGGAAAGTTTTCAAAGGTTGGGAAATATATTGTCTGGTAAAATTTGCCAAATTGAGACAACTGGAGGAAATAGATAAAGTTTCATTCAGCTGGGGAAAAGATCTTTGATGTCTGGATTCCAATTTAACTGAGTTCTGAAGATCAGGTAAACCAATTATGTCTCACAGTCCAAGGCAGCTCCTGTCAAGGCATGGAAGTGTTTAAAAAATCCTAACCCAAATCACTCTGGATTTTGACAGAGCTGCTGTTCTGACCAGCCCCTTTTGGTTGGGCTCCCTCACCACCCTGATAGCCTTTGGTTTATTAGGCATGAATGAAGAAGGGTGACGGGAAGAAAGGTGCATCCCGTTTTCTGGCTGTTGCTGATATCACATATTCATTACATTGTCCAAGTCACTGTGGAAGACTAAATTCATTTATGTGTGTGCGCATGCACACACAAACACACGCGCGCGCGCACACACAAAATCTATTACCTTAAACCAAAGGTAGCCTCTGTAAACAGAGCAGTGCATCCCCAAGCTCTGCCGCCCTCAGAGAAGCATCCAATTAGTCTCCAACACACCATTTGCCACAACCCTGAACCAAATGGGGGACACCTGGGAGCGCCCACCCAAAACAGCCAGTGGGAGGTTTGGATGCAGCGGCCATCAGCATTTCCTTTTTGGCTTCAGCCTCCTCCCATTCCTGGCTAGTGAGAAGGACCCTTCCCCTTTTCAAGGAGGCAGGGAGCTTTCCAGCACCAAGAGGGTGGTGACAATGGTCTCTGTCAGCAGAAAACGCTAGGCACTGAAAGCATAACCTCGGTCTATGACTGTAGCATGAACCACACCTCAGAATTTTTTAGGCTGTTATAAATGTTTAAATCATTAATAATAAATCTAGGCTGTTTAAAGAATATTTCCAAACATCATAAAATATTTAAGCCTAATAGCCCCTCCCTCGTCATAAAAAGGTGAGATTTATTGCAAAATGTTGGGAGGAACATAATCAGCTGGGGTGGCGTAATATCCTTTAATATTTATACATCTGTCAAAAGCCGATTATAAATGGCCGGGCTTTTTCCCAAAGTGTGTGGCATTTTTATAGTGGGCAGAAAAGCACGGGCTCTGCCGGGGATCCTACAACCAGGGAGCCCAAGCAAACCGCCTATCGCCCCAGGTGTGGTTTAGAGCAAGGGTCGGGGGAGGGGGGAGGAAGCTGCTCCAGAACTGGGTCATCGAAGAAGAAAGCAGAGACTCCCCTCCGTCGCTTGCTTTCCCAAACTTTTCGAGTTTTAAGCTACCGAGGCACTGAGCGAATTCTTGGTACATCCATATCGCCAGAAAGGCGAGCGTATCCCCGTGGAAACGGTGGGCGCACACATCAATTCAGAGCCACAGGGTAAGCGCATCCATAAAGCAAAACCTGTGTTCAGATTGGGATCCAGTGTGCATTTTGCCTAATAGCGCTTCGCTGTTCTTTTGTAAAGTTGAATTCTACCGTGTATTCAGAACTGGGTTTCAATCGCGCCTGCTTTTTTTCTCCAGAAATGGCACTTGCAGATGTTTGTCATATCCAGAAGAGCTGACTTCTTCGGCACTGCCTTTCCCCGAGTGCCCCGGTACCTACCCTTTTTTAAACTATTGCAAAGCGGCCACGGTCCCGAAGCCAAAAGGGAATCGTGCCGTGGCGACCGCGACCCCGGCTCGCTCTTCTACTTCAGGAAAAGCGGCCAGGCAGATGCGCGCCCGCCGCCCCCGCTCACAGGAGCGATCTGCCCCAGACGTGCAAAGGTGTCGCCCCAGACGGCTCGGCGGGCACCGGCGATTCCTTAAGGCGCTCGGTCTCCGGAGGGAGCCCGGAAAACCGCTGCGCTGCGCCTCAGCCCGCCGTAGTCCGCGACTCCCCGAGCCGCTGAACTGCAGCGCCACCTCCCGGGCCAGCCGCGGGGACGCGTTCGCGATTCTCGGCTCGAGACTCGGCTGGCTGGGCCCGGGCCCGCTTCCCCCGGGAAAAGCCCGCAAGAGAGCCGGGCCTCGAGGCCCCTGCGGCGCCTGCCTGCCTGCCTTCCGCCCCCGGCCCGCCCTCCCCAGATCCCGAGGGCTCTTGTTCCCAGGGGGCGCCCCCCCCCACGAGTCCGAAGGAGACTTGCCCTCAGACGCCACTTCCCTGCCGAGGAGGGCGCCAGCCAAGCAGGCCTTTCGAGCCAGGAGGAGGAAGGACCGGGAGGGAGGGAGCCGGCCAGCAACAGCTGCAGGGAGCTCTCCAGTAGCAGCTCTCCTCCTCTGTGGCAGAGGTTTCCCCAAAGCCTCCCCCAGCCTTTTCCCTTTTAAAAGTTTCAGAATCTGTTTACATTCATATTCTATCATTTGCAAAGTAGTGCGTTGATTGAAAGTTTCCATTCAACCGGACCATTTTGGTTTCTGCAAAACTCCAAAAATAGTTAAGGGGTAAAGGGAGACAAGTCCGTGTTATATCCCATTGGCCAGGATCCTCTCAAGGCCAGGCCGTGGCCTCCGCTTGCAAAGCCCGAAAACTTGTTGAAGGAGCTATTTTTGGTGACCATCAAAGGGAAGCGGGGAGGGGAAGGCAGCTTTCAAGATGCCTTTAAAAAGGGAAATTGAAGCTGCAAGGCACCTTTCTAGCTCATCCATCTTCTTCAGGACAAATATATTCAGAGTTTTCATACCACAAATACATAGTAAATGTATTTAAGTGCAGATCTCAGGATAATTTAAGTGCAGGTCTCAGGATAATTTTAACAGTAAATGTTCAGAAAAATCTGGTTAATTGAAAGGCAAACTATATATACACCATGTTAACACTAAGACAGTCCTTCCTCCCCACTGAAAATGCCTTACAAGCCCCACTTTGCAAACAAGTGTGAGCTGACTACCAGGAAGGGTGCAGCAGTAGTAAAGACCGACCTGCATATTGTTGTTATCAGGCCACACTTTGCTTTCAAGTAAACACCTCCACAAAGATCCTGCAAGAAAAGAGGAGCCCTTCCTTTGACAGGCCTCCCTAAGGACTATGTGGTCCACCAAGGGGGACCACATAGGGGAGCATTTGGAGGGGTAGTCACAGAACCCTTTGGAAGCCCCCAAGGTCTTGTAATTGAACAAATGTCCAACAGAACCAGCTGTGGTCCCTAGAGTGTGTTTTCCAAAGCACTTCAGCCAGCTCTGCATTCTGTTCTCTCTGGGCCTGCCCGTGGTGGGTTTCAGATCTGTGGAAAAGGGCAGGTGGGGCCCCCAAAGGTGCTTCCTTCCTGACACCGCCCACCTTCCCTGCCAATTCCAACAAGCCAGAAACAAAGCCAGGCTGGGGCGTGAATGCCTGCCCTTCATTCAACAGGAGACCCCGGCACCAAATTGATGTAGTCCACATGAATCCTGAAGACAAAGCAGGTCAGTGACAAATTCCTTGGGGCAACCTCAATATCAGCCCAGGGACAAAGCTGACATGGAAGGATGACCTGGTAATCCAAAGCAGGACAGTTTCCCCCTCCCAGTAGGGTTGGAAGATCTGCCCTTCCCCAGCCAGCAGTTGCTTTGTCCTTCCCCACCTCTGCTCTGCTCTCCTTTCCTTTGCCCTCCCCCTCCACACAAGCTCAGCTTCTGGGCCACCAATCAAGGTGACAAAAGGGCTAAAAGTTAAAGCTCATTGCTGCCCTAGAGGCTGCTCTTGCCCCACCGGGCCTTTTCTGGCATGCCCCAAGAGAGGCTGTGCCCCCAAAGGAAGCTCCCTACTCCAAAGGGAAAGGGTGCCAGTGCCAACGGCTTCACGGCTTTCAACCTCCAGCAGTTTGAGATTAATCCCTCCCATCTGGCTTTCAACTGTAATAAGGAACAGAATGTCTGAGGATGGGACAGTTAATGTAGAGGATGCAAATCTGGAAAGCATCTGGGCATGGAGGGATTCCCCCCCCTTCATTTCCTTCAGATGTTTATAATTTCTGAAAACAAAAAAAGGGAGTATTAAAATCTGTCAATGTGATTTTTTTCCCCTCAGAGGTTTTGGCATCTCTGTGAAATCATAGAGACTAGGGGAAAGGGTAGAGGGGCATCTTTTTAAAGGACTATCCGCGCCTCCAACTCCGCCAGTCCTACCCAGGTATGCCTGCCTCTCTTGCTCAGTGGGGCATGGGACAGTTCTGGGCAATGCTACAATCAGCTGCTTTGTGTTTTCTCTTAATGCTCTTGAGCGGTTGGTGATGCTTTATCTTCTTTCCATTAAAAAAAGGAGAGCAAAAGAAAAAGAGTTTTAAGAATGAACACCTATGGAAAGCCCCCCATAATTGATATTGTATTTTATCATCTCAGAGCTTTGAAGGGAAAAATTGGCACTTAAGAAAGGTTAAAAAGCCTTTCAATTAAATTCTCCTATTTGGCTAACATTATCTTTGGTTTAATTCCTCCATCTGCAATCAGTACCCAGTTCACATCCTTCCCTTCCACTTTGTCAACTCCTTACTTCACTTGGTTCAGGTCAGTTTGTCTCTCAGAAAAAACAAGCTGAAATATTAGCAAAATGCAGAAGGAAATGGCTTAAAAATATGCACTCCAGAAAAATGAACCCCCCTTCCAAACAACTACCCTTCTTTGTCCCCCCCCCCCCAGCCCTGAACTGCAGAAAGAAGTAACTGCAGGGAAGCGATAGGGAGAATGCCTGTGCGTGGGCCAGGTCCCCTTCCTTCAAGACAGAGAGGGAAGGAGGGAGGGAGGGAGGGAGGGAGGTGGCTTTCTCTGCACACAGCCCAGCCCAGCCCAGCCAATGGAAGCAGTCCTTCACCCAGATGGAGGAGCAGCCTCTCTCTTCAGGAGAGGTAGGCTTTGTTCCAGCAAGCTTTCTTTTTCAGGCCATTTTAATGGTCGGTCTTGAAATTACATATATCAGACAAGGATTTTAAAATGGAGATGTGAAAAATGTGTTTCTGAAAACATTTCCTCCAACAATGTATTTAACAAAAGCTGTAAGGCTTTGTGCAGTTGTTATTTTAAAGCAGGCAAAAGGAGGGAAGAGATATTTGAATCTGTGGCTTTGGACAGACAGACTTTAATAGTCCTTAATGGAATGACAGGCAGGTCTTCCCCGCCACCTGTCACAATTAGGAATTATGTCAGGAATTAGCAGCACCTTCTCTGCAGCACATTTGTAGCATAAGATGCTAACCGTTAATCTAAAGCCCCCTCTTCCCAATATGCACTTTCTCATTGACACAAATCATTTGTTTCATGCAGAAATTTCACATATGAAATTTACCTTAAACAAAGCTGACAGGGAGACCCATCGTATTTTTAAAAGCAGCATCAAAAAGGATATCTGACAGCCGGTGGTCTTTCTGCAGGAAAATTGAACTGAACTGAACCTGGAGAGCATAAATGTCTTAGGAAGGTCTGATGAAAGCAAAGACCTTAAGGAAAAGAGACCAATAAATTCTAGAGCTGAATTTTAATCTGTTATATTTAGGGTACTGTACATTTTTCAAACATCACCAAACACACATTTTTTGATCATAAAAAGCATTAGCAACAGAAATTTATTTTCTGGCATTAGAAAGGTCACAAATATTTTCATATAAAATAGTCTTTCTTAAAAATACTACCTGAGCCTATCCATCTGCCAGAAAAATCAAACTAGCTATTTCCGACAAGAGAACAATATTTTTCTTCCAATATTACAGCTCCGTGAAAAGAACAATTTCTGCCTAGAAATGGAAAAGCTAAAAAACAAGAAGCAACAGAGAGTGTGTTAGATGTCAGACTTCCGCATTTTTGCTTTCTCTTGCTCTAAGAGAAAAAAAGCACACATTATTAACATGATTTCTAATCAAAAGAAGAAATAGGTTTTTCTTAAGAATAGAATTATCTGGGTGCTTTAGTTTCATAAATGTGCCTCTTGCAAGTTGTATCCTCCTGTGGGAAAACATATTTTGGTCTATGTCAACAGGCAGCCACAGCTCATGCGAGAGCCTCTCTCAGACTAAAGGCTCATAAAAATAGATGGTTCTCCAAGGCTGGATGGCCATCATGGCTGCCACAGGGCTGCCCGCCAGGCTCCCACACCACCCTCCCAGGTCAGCTGCTGCCTCTCCATTCCTTTCTTTTTACAGTCCCATAAAATGAAATCAAACATTTTTGTTTTGCCACACCCCAAAGAAACTTTTAAATGGCATTTCTGCCCAGCCTTGGATGAGGCTTTATTTTGAAGTATTAAAACTGGATGAAACCACTCTACAACTTTTGAGAATTGATCAGTCAAAACTGATACTCTAAATCAATATTGCTTTACCAATAACATGCATCTGCAACAGTCACCTGCATCTCATTAATCCAGGAGGTGTCCAGAAGCAATTGGAGCCGTCTTCCAAAGGAACTGGAAGTGTTTGCTAAGATCCACGAAGAGATCAATAAATCTGGAGCGTGCACTAGTAAGAATGGCAAAGGCCTTTGCAGAAACAGGCTTATTTGATGTGCTTTACACCTGCTCTCCTTCAAAAAAACAGAATTGGTTCTCCTCGGGGTTTTGCCTTAAACTTCAGCACAATTATCCGGATGACAGAGCT
This sequence comes from Crotalus tigris, assembly GCF_016545835.1. Lineage (NCBI taxonomy): Eukaryota > Metazoa > Chordata > Lepidosauria > Squamata > Viperidae > Crotalus > Crotalus tigris. Next base: position 1,419,764 of record NW_024100600.1, on the reverse strand, counting down.
AGATTTTTTTTCTTAGAAAACTCTTCCAACCAGGGGACAAAATGGCCCGCCACCTCGAGCGCTCCCAAACTAGCAAGAGCTGCGCCCCTTCGGTGGCCAGGCCCTTCTCCGCTTGAGGTCCGAGATCAACGCCGAGCCTGCTCCGCCGAGAACCTTTAGCCCTCCGGGAGGAACAGGGCACGTTCAGCAGCCAGGCAAATAGCCCGGAGGTGCAGGCTGAGGAGGCCCCTGGTCTCCCGAGCAGAAAGGCCGCCCCTTGCTTGGCGCAGGCCGCTTCCACCCCCCCCCCCCCGCCTAACCTGGGCAGACCTAGGAAAGCGGGGCGCCTCTGGTCCCTGTGCGGAGCCCCCTCCCCGCCGGCCCTTCCTTTGGGCTGGGCAGCGCACGACCGGGAACCGCGGTGGGCTTGGCCCCAATCAGATCGTGTGGGGAGGGGCTCCAGCTGAGAAAACATAAGGGGGGGTCCAGTTCCTTTCCTTTCCTTCCTTCCCAGGGGAGGGAAACGGCGAGACTGGCGGAAAAATTTCTCCCCGCGCGAGGTTCGACGGGGCTCTGGAGGCTCTTCCGCGGGTCACGCCGGCCTCTCTGCCTTCTCAGTAAACGCGGCGCACCGACGTCTTCGCTGCCGCTTCGCCGTGGGGAGGAACGGTCCTGGACTGCACCGGGCACGGGTCTCTTCCCAGCCCGCCCAGGACACCGAGGCCGGCCCCGCTCGGAGGCTGCCGGGGCTCCCGTCTCGAGGTGAGCGGAAAGGCGGCCGGGCAGGCGGCGGGCGAGCGGCAGCCGCGCGGCGACCGCCAGCAGCAACGACCCCGGTTGCGCTCTGCAGGCGCGAGATGGGTCGCGACCGAGCTGAGCGCCCTCTTCTCGGGGGCCGCGGCCTGCCCGCCCTAGCCCCTCCGCCCCCAGCGGGCGGCCCCGGCACCGGGGAGCAGCAGGCGCGGATGGAGCGCGCGCCGGGGCCCCCGTTCGGGGCTCGCCAAGGCGCCCCTCTTACCTCGCTCAGCGGAGGGAGCCGGGCCGCCGCCGGCGAAGGGCAAAGCAGCCGCTCCCGGCTCAGATCTTCGTCTCCGGGCCGTGGCGGCGCCCGCTCTGCGCGAGCTTCGGCGGTTGCCCAGGCCCGGGGGCCGCGCGGTTGTCGATCCCCGCCGCGACTCTGGACACGCCTGCAGCAGTGGCGGCCGTCCTAGAGGGAAGCGGAACCTCGGCAGCCGCCCCTCCGTCCCGCCGTTGCCCGCACACGCGCACGCCCTCCCGCCTGGCTCGGCCCGAGGCCAGGGAAGCACGCCCGGCTTACGCGCTGCGGCTCTGGGTCGCCCGGAGCAAACCGCGCCCGGCCGCCTTGCGGGCTCAGCTGAGCCCCCCCGCGCGCGCTGTTCTGGCCTGTCGCAACTTTGCCGAGCGGGAAGGAGGCGGAAGTCGCCATCCAGGTGTCAGCCGAGCCCCGACCGAAACTCTGGCGGTGTCTGCTGGCCAAAGGGAGGCCAAGCGAGGCAGGAGGCGCCCCGCAGGCGCCTTTTGTAGAAGCTGCCTTAGGAGCCACGTAGCCCCTCCGCTCAGGGACTGCCCTACCTGACCTTCTGCACCTTTCTGCACTCCCCGCACCCCGCCAATCTTTTGGTGAAGGGCCAAGGAGGAACCCAGCGAAGCTTCCTGGGACTGTATCAAGGCCTTCCCAGCGCCTGCTTCCCAGCGCCGGCCTGCCAGGGCCCCCTTTCCATGGTATTTCCCATTCCACAGCTGGGAGTTGCATCCCAAAGGACCCCTGAGCACCCGTGCCTGACTCCTGGGAACCCCTGGCCTCCATCCAAAGGTCTAGCTGCTCTGAGGGGCTGCCTATGGCCTGGGGCGATGCTGAAGGGCCTGCTCCTTGAGCCACCTCTCCCAGGCTCCGTTCCAGCCCCTCTGGGGTGCTCCTGGAAACACCGCGCAGGCCAGATCTGGCTTTGTGGCCTCCCTCAGACCCTCCATCCTGGGATCATGCTGGGCAGGATGATGACCTTGCCTGGGTTTCCAGGAGGCTGCCCTTGTGGGGAAGCCCAGACCAGCCTCTCTGGATCCAGTCCAACCTCCCGATGAATAAAATGGCTAGCAGAAGGTTTTCCCTTATGCAATAAAACACGTTTTCACTGAAACTACGGTACTTCTTGCAGGCAAAGTATATGTGTGTGAATTGCTGATACCACAAAGTAGGGGGAAAGCAGAAACAGGAAGGGATGCCTTTGCCTAAACCAGCTTTCCTGAATAATTCAATTTCAGTAATGAACTTGCAACCTGGGAGCCCTGGGCCTTTCTTTTAAGGGCACAAGCAGAGCACATAAAACCCCACCCAAAATTCAGCTGCAGGATGTTTTGCCGATTTATCCCTGAAGTTCTTTGGGGAAAAGGCAGATCTTGGCTTCAAATCTTCCTTTCTGCTGGGAGAGTCTTTTGGCCTTTTGGCTGTATTCTGCAGTCATTCCCTTCCTTGCTGTCCTGCTTGGAGACCCAGGGCATGTCCCATTCCTCAGCCAAATGGACACAGCCAACACGCGTGCTGCAGACGCAGGCGAGACAGCCCCCCCCTCTCACCCAAAGCAGCTTCTTGCAAGTCTTACGGTGCAGCGACAGTTACTCCTGTAAATTCTCCTAGACTCTGATCTGGTCAGAACAGAATACCAAGTTACATGTTTAAGACAAACAGCCAATTCTGCACAACAAAATGCTTGGTGCTGCAACAAGTCTGAACTTTCTTCTTGAAGCTAAGGTCTTGGAGCACCCATAGTCACTTCAAACTGCAAGATGACTGGATAAAAAATAACAATAATAATAATATACTCAGACTTTACCTTAATAGCTCTTAGGTCCTTGATTAGGACTTGAACTGCTTTTACCAGTCCCAGACTGTCAATCAAATTGAAGATTAAATCTATAATGATGATGATGCCTGGATAATGGATGTGGCAGTTCCTGGAGACAACAGAAGAGAAATAACTGGACAAGATAATAAAATGCAAAGACCTGCAAATAGAAATAGAACAACTGTGGCAAAAGAAAGCAAAGGTAGCACCAATGGGGTAGTAATAGGTGCCTTGGGTACAATCCCAAAACAACTGGAACCCCACTGGAAAACCCTCGGCATTGACAAATTTGCCATCAGTCAATTCCAAAAGGCGGCTTTGGTGGAACAGCTTCCATCCTGCGATGATACCTCTAACAACATCAGATGTCAACATCTGACCATCCCAGGTCCGTGGGAAGAACTCGATAGGTGGATAAAAATGCCAAATCCAAATCTGAACATCTGGCTGACTCTGCAATTAACTGTAATAATAATCTTGGACTCTTAGATTTCAGCCATTAGCAAGCTCAGGAGGAGGGCTGTGGATTTAATTTCCATGTTATACTACAATGCACTCTTTATACCCATTTCCTGCACAGAAGCTGGAGTGTTTCCTACGAAGGAAGATCTGAGTCGAAGCACTCAGACATGGCTGGATGCTGAGATCAATCCTTGAATTCCTCTTGCAGCTTCTCTGAACACCCACAAATCGAAGTCCCGTCTGCCCTCTGCAGAGTAGTTTGGCCACTGAGCCCAGGGGAATGCCCAGCTGTTTCCTCAAATCTAGCCGTACTGGGTGCAATTTCTGCATTATATTTCTTGGCACCCAGAGGTGCTTAGTCTGCCAAGGAACTTGGTGACCCAGGAACCCCACCCGACCAGGAGCAACGCTTCAGCAGGAGCCCCAGGGCCACTGTGGTGACCACCAGAAGAGGAACTCTATTGGAAAGTATAGCCTCAGCCTTTTACTTGAATTAATTCTGCCTTTGTCGTCTCTCGAGATAAGCTGTTTATTTATTTAAAACATCTCTATAGCTGCCCATCTTATAACCAGTTCTAGGCAGTTCCCACTTGCTATACACTTCTTAGCCACACGCAAAATACTCTCAGCCCGTCTCTCCCAATCAGTCCCCAGTCCCATGGGTAGCTAAAACCCTGCCAGTGAGGCCACATAGGGGGCTAGCGATAAGCCCCTCCCCAAGTTGGCTTGGTTACTAGATGAAGCCAGCCTATGGCGAATCGGTCTCAGATTCAGAGAAGTCACTTGTTGTTAATGCAGAACAGCCTGAACTCATTTCTTTGGCCCGGTGAGTGGAAACTAGAGATGATCTGAAGGGAGGGTTATTATGCTGGCCACCCTCCATCGTGACAAAACTCATTTTGGAGTTGTTGCTTTCCCTACTGCGATGACAGGCAAAGAAAGGCTTTCTACTCGCAGAGGCCGATTGCTGACAGTCATCCCACAGCAACTGCCTCGGTGCCCTTACAGCAGGAAGCTGCAAGCAAAGGCTCCTCTTCTTTTATTCCGGCAAGGGACATCATGACCGCTGGACAGCCACTGGGAAGCAGACAGCAGTTGCTGCCAGACTTACCTTCTCCCAGCATGATTTTATTCTGTTTGGACCCGTCTGTCTACCCCTCGGCCCTCCGAGCCAGGGCAGTGCAAGAGAAAGTGGGAAGCATGGAGGAGAAAAGTGCTGGTGGGGGGGGGAAGATGCAAAGAAGATGGGTAGGACCCCCCAGGGGAAGAAACTGAGGAAGGACCTGGCTGAATGGATCGATGGATCAAAAGTGGCAATGAGAAGTTTGTACCTTCAGACTTGCAAGATGCGGTGAACACAATAAATCTACCTCATCTAGTTGTGCCTGGTTTGCCCGGAAGGATTGGCCAAGAGCTGGAGCCTGTGTGCAGGACGCCCCTGTTGCTGGGAGGGTCACGCGAAGATGGTCGGCCCTTGCTTTGTGCCAGAACTTTGCCTTGCCTCTTGTGGCTGGGGGGGGGGACTGTTGCCCATCTGACAGCCCCCAGCACTCAGGGCTGTGCTTGTGGCCCCCAGCTTCGGACGCTGTCCCCTTCTGCAAAGGAAGAGCTGGACGGACAGAGGGACAGACACTGTTGTTCGTGGCACAAAGAGCTTCTTGTGGCTGGTCATTCTGTTGATTGACTCCAGCTGCCCTCTGGATATTTATCATGCAACATTTCTTTTTCAGGGAGGGGGTTGAGAGAAAGAAAAATAATTGAGACAGGGCAGGGGAGAGCCTTTAGAAACAGATTTTACTGTCCCAGGGAGAGCATGACAGCAGCAATTTACTATTTTCTGCCCTCCAATTCTCTGAGCCCGCCTGCTGCCTTCTCACCCCTCCCTCCTCTTGTGTTCTGTGCCTGCGCCCCTCCCTGCCTTTGCCCACATCATCCTCCATTTCCTGATAACTTCACATCAGGCTAGTTCATCTTAATATAAAATGGTGGCTGTTGGAAAAGAAATGGCAGAAAAGGATGACAAGGTGGTGATTGGCATTTTGAGGGATGGGCAACTGAGAAACGGAGAGGGGCTCCAAGCCCTCATTTGCCTGTTTAAATTCAATCAGGCAGCCCAGAGATGGCTTCCACTGTGAATTTCGGATCAAGCGGCTGATCGGTTATGAGAAGAGACATATTCTCACCAAGGGATGGAAGGCTGCTGCTTTTCCCCACCAGAGCCAGCATTTCTGCCCCCTTTTCCCCCCAGCCCAAATGAGACAGCCCTTTTTGCCATGACAAACACAAGCTAAGGATTTCATGGACCAGCTCTCTGCCCTTGCAAACCGAGCCGGCAGCCAAGAAAATTTGGCTTCTTTCAGTTGCCCACTGCATGCCTGCCTTTCTCCCCTACCTGCCTCTGCGCTCTGGGAAAGGTAGAGCCAAGCGAGAGGTTTCTGGGTGGCAGGGCACCTTCTCCCTTGGCCTTCCCTTGGCAGGCTGCAATATCTTCCCTTTCTGTATCTGCTAAAAGCAATTTTCAGAAATTCTGCATAATGCAGAAAGAAAATCCCAATTATACTCATTTTTGTGTATGCTCAAACTGCATTGTCTTTGCTTCTGTCATTCAAATGGTAATTGTGATACCCCTCAAGGTTTTCATCCTTACCCCCTATTGACAGTGTCAGTTCGTTCATAATAAGAGTGCTTGGATTTTGCTTCTAGAAGACAAGACTGTTTAGGATGATGGGAGCTCTTCTCCCCTTGAGGCCCCCGGGGTGGTGGTGTGTGAGAGAGTCAGAAACATCAACACACAGCCAGATTTGTGATTTGAGGACAAGAATATGCCCATTTTCAGCCAAGGAGGAAAGCCAAAGAGGAGGGGGACTGATTCCAGAAGAGCCCTGGCAGAGGCCACCCTCAGTATCCCAGGGCCGGTTTCCTGGGCCTCCTGGGCCATCCGGCCTTCAGTTCCACACTGAGTGACCTCAGTTCCATGCTGAGGCTGGGCTGGTGCTGACCTTGCAAGTAGCTCAGCAAAAGGAGGAGGCCGGGGCAGCTGCGGGAGCTCCTGGAAAGACCGAATCGCATCAGCAGCAGCAAATGGCACTCATAGCTTGGTCCCCTGGGGCCTCAACTGGAGAGCTGCAGTCATTTCCAGGGCCCAGGTGGCTGAGGTGCCCTGCCAAGAAATTCTTTCCTGTCTGATCAGGGCACGACCGAGCCCAACATTAGACAGTTACATTGACAGACTGCAAGAAGTTGCTCAGCCTCCACATCAGGAGGCAAGTGCCTCCCCAGGTGCCCGTCGGCTAGTGCACCCCTTGGTGTGGTAGTTGATTGCTGCCAGGGTTGTGTTTATGGGCAGGGGCTTGTTTCTCCATGGCCGTTTCCCACCTCTGAAAAAATAAAACATTCAAGTCCAAAATTCTTCCTGCATTAAACAGTTTACATACATGATGCAGAAAAGGGGTGTGTGGGAATTGATCATTTTGCGTTCAGAACGAAGGGTTTGAGGAATTGTTTTGCCACACAACCCCCCTGCTTAGGAAGGAAACTGCACAACATATTCTGACTCTTGATGCAAACAAGAGCAGAGCAAAGAGAAACATAGGCAGCTGCTGCTGCCTTGCAGGAGGGAGGGCTCCCCCTTTCCTTGCTCTCTATAATATCCTCAGGGGAGGGGCGGAAGAATAACTAGCAGAGGTGGGGTGCAGAACTCTGGATGACCACTAGGCATCAGAGAAGAGCTCTTTGCTGCTGCCACAAACTGGTCGCCTAGACCAGGGCTTTTCAACCTTTTCACCCATTGTACCACTTTTAGGATATGGCAACATCCGAGTACCACCAGTTGCCTAGAAAGGTGTCAAAAACTTGACGACCCCCCCCCCAAAAGGAAACAATGATAAAATACAGGTAGTCCTCGACTTACAACAGTTTGCTTAGTGACTGTTCGAAGTTATAATGGCACTGAAAAAAAGTGCCCCCTGAGCCACAGCCGAGCAAGATACCTGCCTGCCCGCCCGGCGGCACTCTTTCTCCTGTCTGAGGTTTTCATTGTTGTGAGCATTTCTGTTGGGGATTGGCAGCGGGGGTGGGGTGGGGGGGGTTGGTTTTTATTCCCCCTGTCTGCTGGGTGGTTGCATCAGGTTTTGGTCACTTCACATGACCCTGGGACACTGTGACTGTCATAAATATGAACCAATTGCCAAGCATCTGAATGTAAATCACAAGACCCTGGAGATGCAGCAACATTCCAGCTGATCGCCACTTCTTCTGGGCTCAGCAGGAGCGTCAGGATCAGTGCTGAGCTCCAGCTGGAGCCTGGCACTGATCCTGGTGCTTCCGCTGAGCCCTGACAGCTCCGAAGAAGCACTGATCCTGGCGCTTCCACTGAGTCCTGGCAGCCCTGCAGTTCCAGCCATCTCTCACTCAGGCTTGTGCGGTGCTGCCCCTCCCCCGCTACCACTTTTCTAGCATGGTCGCGTACCACCTGCCAGGTGCCAATGTACCACAGGTGGTACCCGTACCACTGGTTGAAAATCCCTGGCCTAGACTTTTGAAGTCCAGACCTGGTAGCCTTAAGGAGACTTGATCTCTATTCTGAAAAGTAGATACAGCACATCCTGTGCCTGGGCCTGAGGAAGGAGGCTGTCCTCCTGCCTGGCTGCAAACCCTCCAGGATTTGCCCTGACCATGTCTCTCTCCCCCCCCCCCCGCTCCTGATGCTTTTTCCTCTGGAGAGGCTTTTCCCTTCTTCCTCAGTCAAAGGACAGGCGGGCTCCTCTGATGCAGCCTCTTAGGGGAGGCCAGCATTTAACCTGGGTGACTCCATTTTGATCAATGGGCTTTCCCAGCCCCTCTCCTCTGCAAGCCCCTCCCTCCTCATTTTGCTCTCTGAGCTCCAGTGGAGTCAGAGGGGGTCCCCAATTGGAGGTCTTTGTGCTCCCAGGCCGGAGCTGCCGAATGGGAGAAAGCACACTGGCTCTTGGTGCAGGATTGTTGTTGTTGTTGTGCAGGAAGATGCTAAAGTATGAGCAGCCCAGCAGGTTCTGTTTCTTTTTAAACTTGCATTCAACACAGTTTCATCTGTTGGAGACAAGCCTGTTGTCCCATCTCCAGGGCCCACTTTACCTGCAGCTCAATAGGAAATAAAATGATTTGATAATGGAGAGCCTCTGTATCAGTCATCATACAGCAACTGCACTACAATCAGAGGATTACCCAAAGCGAAAGTGTGTGCGTGAAAGAGGGGGAGGGAGGGAGGATCCTTTGTCTCAAGCTTTCCTTTCCTTTCTCCTGCTTTCCCCAACCTGGAGGCCTCCAGAGACCCTTCTTTCTTCTTCCTGTTTGGTTTTAACCCAGTTACCATATTGGGGCTACATGCCACTCGAAGTCAGTTAGATAATGACTCCGATGCCACTTTTTGACTACAATGGCCGGGGGGGGGGTCAATCATTGGTTGCTTTTCATTCTGGCTACAGCTCTATGTTTTCTTTTGCTAGTTTGAATTCCTGGAAGATGAGAGAGTTTTTAGGAAAGCCTTTTCTACTCCTTATAAGGCTGCAGAGAGGACCGGCCCAGCCTTCTCCTTGGGGTCTCCTGCGTAACCTCTCAAAGCAGCACTGATGAAGAAAGAGTTCCTCCATTTCGGCCCCTGGGCTCAGTTCTTCTCCTTGCAAGAGAGGCCTCGGCTAGTCAAACTGCTCTCCGCTCTTCCTGGGGCTCTTCCCTGGGTCAGTCGCCCAGATTACTCCCTCCCCCAAGTACCCTTGTGCTGCAAAACAGCAAGTTCAACGCTGGCCTTGCAGAAAGTGACGAAGAAGAAACCCCCAAAGTAGCTGCCCAGGTGGCTGCCGTGCCCTGGGAAGAGCCGTTCCCCTGAGTGGCAGCAGCAACTCTCGTCCGGGGCTCTTCCCAGGCAGAAGATTCAGCCTTGACCGGCTGGCGTGAATCACCGGGCGAGCCTTAGACAAAGGGAGGTGGCTGCTCCCTCAGCAGCAGCTTCAGAAATCAGGCGGGAGGGAGGCAGCTGCTGGCTTCAGAAGGAGAGCCCTTCCCCTCCTGGGCAGGGATCATGCCAGCCAGGGTTGTCAACCAACCAACTGCCTTTGTTCTTTGCATTGTGGCTAAATATCTGCCCTGTCCTTTGAGGAAATTTTGCACAGAGCTCAACTGTGGTGGGGGTGGGGGGAGGTCAGTCTGGCCGGAGAGCCGGTCTGAGTCTGGGGTTTGGCCTCTTGCACAAGGGAGGCCATTTTGGGGGGAAGGCCGAGGAGGATTCCGACTCAGGAGTCCTTTTAGGGAAACTCTCCCCCCAAAGAACCCTTCCTGATGCTATGCATGCCAAGGGGGAAAGAGGACCTCTGCTCCCCCATCGTTATCATTTCTCCAGAGAGGCCTAAACTACATAAGGCTTTCTAAGTGCAGAAAAACAATGATATAATTATAAAATTACACAGATATGGTGCCATTTTTCTTTTATGTTAGCCTTCATATCCTTAAAAATCAACAGGACAGCAATGAAGTACAGTAATTTAATATCAAATTACAGCCATATTGAAAAGCTTACATGAAGTTGAGAGCTGACAGAGATCAGGTTTTCAACAGGACTGTCTTTAATTGTGGCCATCAGCTTCCGCAATCCAGATCTTGGGGACGGAAGACAGATGTCATGGGCTCTCTCAACAGACCAGGCTGGATACAGCAGCCAAGATCCTTTGCCACACAGCCACCCCTCAGTCCTGGGAGAGGAATTCTACTGCTCCCTTTTAAGGGTAACCAACAGAGAAGCCTTAAGTTGTGAAGGGAACAGTAGAATTCCTCTCCCAGGACTGAGGGGTGGCTGTGTGGCAAAGGATCTTGGCTTCTGCAGACCCCTTTCCAGGCCAGTGGCCATTGACTTGTGTGCAGTCCACATGTGGAAGGAGAGTGTAGCTTTGCAGTGGCTACTTCTGTGAAAAAGTTTCCCTTCCTTCCTTCTCTGTCCCCTTTGCCTTCCTTCCACCTAGCTACTTGAGATTTTGAGTCCTTCCACATTCATATTCATCAAAGAAGACATCTGTTATCTGCAAATCTAACCAAAGCTGATTTTTCCAGATCTGCCAATAAACTTCAGAGATGAGACTATTTTGGTTTGGCCAAGGCTGGAGAAGGGTCAGGATCAGGAAGGCTTCCTGGGCTTGGGAAAAAGAGCTCCTCCACTTTGCTGAACTTTTTGGCACAAGAAGCCCCCTTTTTCACATAGCCAATGCTAAATGAAAACACATTTTGCCTCTCCTGCAGAACGAAGGCTTCCTGGCTTGTAAAAGAAAGGCCGGGTTGGGGCGTGGGGGCTTTGGGGATTTCCCTGGAGCGAAGGCAGAGATGAGGCACAATTTAGGGACTGGCAGCAGTGGGTCTTCTCTTTTGAAGCTGCGTTTTCAGAAAGTGTGCTTAGATAACTCACAAAGAAGCTCTCCTTGACTCTCCTGTGCAGGGCCAGCAAGAGACCCTCCCCTCAGGGCCCAGAACTGCCTGAGGCTGATGGAAGAAAGAAAGCTGAGCCTCTCATTGGAGCAGACCTGCTCAGCCATCTTGGGCCATCATCTCCTGGCCCTGAGGGACGGGAGCCTCTGCTGGACAGTGAGTGTGGCAGGCTATGCTGGCAGAAGCCGCCCAGATGAATGGCTTCCCATCAGACCCAGACACCTGCTATTTCAACGACCGTCTGTTGCTCGTCTTTGATCCCAAGAGCCAGTCTTCCCAAGGACGTCAGAGTTTCCGCAATGTACTCAAGGATAGGACTGGCCCCTCAGCCACATCTGCGGAAGACCCCTTTTGTTCTGGGCCCCATCCTGGCTCTGGCCCAGGAGGAAAGGAAATGTTATCAGAGCTTCAGCTGGTTTTCTCTTCAAAAGCTGCCTTTATATTTCAAATTAAATTCTTCAGCAATATTCATCATTCCTTTTGAAGAATGCTAAGCTACAACATCATATCTCTAGTTATTTATTACCTGTCTTGTGGCTTGAACAAATATGATTTTGTTATTCCACTCTGTCAAAAGACAAGCACATCTGGTTCTGGTTGGCAAAATTATGACAAAATCCACTGTACCTACAATGCTGATTGAAAAGTTTGCAGATGATTTCTGAGCTGGTGGAGGGGGGGGGGAGATGGATTTCCACGCAGCCCTGCAAAGTATTTCTCGCCCTGCCTCCCCCACCACCACCCTGCTGCTGGCCCTCCTTGCTCTTCCCTGGGCATTTGCCTCCTTCTGATGAAATGCTGCAGCAGTTGGGGGGGGGGCACAGGCAAGAGCATATGGTTCTCCTTAGTGTGTGGCAGGCTGGCCTGGCTCCGTGAGTCATGCAATGGGGCTGGACCCAAGTGGGGCAACACAAAGCGATCCTCCAAGCCAAGAGGACTTTGCAATTTGGCTGAAAGCCCATCTTTCCTCCCCCTCTGTTTCCTCAGTGCCCCCCTGCCCTTCTGGAGGAGGGAGCCAAGGACAGCTCAGGATTGGCCACAGCTTCACACATCTTGGTGGGGAAACAAGGGCACTCAGGGTTCAGCCTCCAGGCCACAAGCCCTGGACGTCCAGGTCTTTTCTTCTGTCTTTCTCAGCCCGGCTGAATTCCTCAGACTCGCCGGCAGTTCCTGGAGCAGCTCTGCATGCCACAGAGGCTGGATGGAGGCACCAGGATGGGGGGGGGGAACAGCGGCTACTTGGGGACATCTGGAAGGCATCCTTGATGCACCTTGTAGTGCTCTGCGCCTCTTGATAAATTTTCCAGCCCCCACTTTGGTAACAGAAAGCACATGGAAGCAGCGCTTGAGACCTGGTCAAGGGGCCTCCCTTTTATCTTCAAGAAGATTTGCAACCTGTAGCCTGAGCTACTGTATCATGATTTATTCCAGCCTGCCTGTGACAAGCCCCCCCCCCTGCCCAGCCCACCACTTCCCAGGACGCAGCCTCTCCTTCCGCCTCCGTTAATCGGAGCCAGACTTGGAGCCGCCTGGCCCTTGGACCTCACAGGCCAGCGGCTCCTCAGGATTCTCTTCTCCTGCCTTTTAGGAGTACAGAGGATTAAACCATCCCAAAATCCAGCAGTTCATTTCAGAAACATACAAATATTTTGAACACACCTGCGGTGAGCTCCCTGGGCTCCAAGTGCTGAGTGAGAGGGAGCAGGGGGGAGGGTCCAAGGAAAGCCCACAGAGGGACAGCCTCTGCTGGCCCTCTCCCCCTCCCAAGCAATGCCCATGGTCCACCTGCCAGTGCCAGCTCTCTTGGAGGTCTCCAGTCCCCACCCCACCCCTTTGGCCTTCCCTGGAAGCAGACTGGGGCACTTTCTGGCACCTGTCCCAGCTGATAGATTTCGAGCTGCCCTCGGCCACCTCCCCTCCTAGGAAATGGGAGGCCCAGACAGCCACCCAGCAGCCAAGTTCTGTTCAATCTTTAGACAGGAGACAAACTGCTTAAGATGGGATGGGTGGACTTGTGAGGTGGCTCCATTCACATCCTTTCATCTGTTATTCTCAAGTTTGCTTTGTTTTTTATAGTTTTTAATCTTTATACTGTATAACTAATGATGGGAGTTTAGAAATATAATTGTTCTTAGTTTTGTTGTCCACAGCTGGGTCACTTTGGGTGAGATGGGCGGCTATATAAGTTAGATAAGTAAACAAATGTCAGATAAGGGGCAGAGGGATAAACCAGTTCAAAAAGCAGCACTAGTGGCCGCTTCCTGCCCAGGTACTGCCCTTTCTCCTATGGGAGGCTTGGTTGAAGCAGACTCTCCATGTACAGCAGGAACATCTGCAGGTCTATGGGAGGGGGGAATCAGCCGTATTCTTGTGGAAAACAGAAGGACTCTTACGAATTCCAGAGGGTTTTAGCAGAGAGATTTATTGCACAGGTTCAGAAGCAGTAGCAACCAGCAATTCTGAACCCCGAGGGCGGGCTCAGACTTCAGTTTTATACTTTCTTTTTCTCAGGAACAAAGGAATACACATTGTGACACACATTGTAATACATTAGGTTCATTTCTCATGGGTATACAATGGAGAGAGTTTGCTACATACATTGTATCCAAGTGCAATGCGCATTAGGTTAGTCACATGCTACTAATGCAGCATTATTCCAGTAATTATGCAGACACATCATTATTTTAGTGATTGTTTATTATTCCACATTATTCCCCCCTTTGGAAGTTTTCCTACTTAAACTTCCATCATTCTATCTCCAATTCAGGATCTTTAGGGGGCAACATTTTATATTCCCATAAAGCTAACATTGTTTCATGTTTTGCAGTTAATTGGGCTGTACTTTCTGAGATCCTTCGAATCATTGCTACAACACAGGGAATGGATGGAAATTCACCTCACAAGTGCACCCATCCCATCTTAAGTAGGGAATCAAAATACATCCTAGAATTAACAAGACTGCTATAACTATGATGGTTTGTAGGCCTGGTAACTTTGGCCACCATCCTGAAAATATGTTTTCCAAATTAAAACCTTTCCAGGTTTGCACTGGAACGTGAGCTAGTTTGACCATTTTGTCTGTTATGTCCTTCAACACTTTTCCACTTTCATCTATTTCGATGCAACAGTTTGTTAGGTTGAATTTTCCACATACCCCTCCTTCTTTGGCCAACAGATAGTCCAAGGCTAACCTATTTTGCATAATATATGTCCTGGATTTCACATTTTCTTTGGCCAATTCAGTTAGTTCCTTCACAGTCTCATTAGTGATTAACTCTACCACCGCTTGTAACCTAATGAACCTGTTGAGCATATAAATAGGGGTACAGTATCCATACATTCCATCCTCAGCCCAAGTAGCCGGACCATAAACTAGGATAATGCAGCAAGGTGGCCATTCATGTTCTTGCCAAATGACTCCTGCGCATTGGGTGTGTGCACTTAGTTCCCTTCTTTGTCTTATATTGCCAACTTCATCATAGATGGGAACTCCAAGAATTTGCTTAGTTTTTAATGGTAACAGGAAAAATCCTGGTCGAATTATTCCCAATACACAAAATCCACACCAGTTCTTAGATAGTTGTCCGTATGCCATTTTTCCGTAAATCCAGTATATTCCATCTGGGGCTAGCAAAGGAGACTGGTATTTATGGGGTCTTTTAGATATGGCATCCCAGATACGTTAGTAAGGGCGTAATGATCCATAGTAGTGGTTTCGTTGGTTCCAGACCACCATTTACCATTTTCCCAAGTCCCTGTGCATAGGAGGTTACCTACTGCTACGCAAGATTCTGTTTTGTTCCTTGAGTAACATATATGTCCTACCAAGTTGGAAGTGAGAGTCCAATCACCATCTTTCCCGCTTGTATAGGTTAAACTAGTATTCTCAGACACTTCTAGTACCTTGGTATAATTTAACTCTTGTGCCTCCCATGGCCATTTTTCTCCAATATTTGTTCCACCACATACAAAACAGTTAGACATGTCTAAAGTATGGGCAATATCTTCACTAACTTAACAAAGGTATTGACTACATGTCTAGGTATTTCAGGAATATTTATTTTCTCCATTTCCTCATAATATGACCAAAATAATGATTTTTGTTCTGATCTTTTGGTTGCAGCTATAATTTTTATTTCTACCTCTGATATTGGGTCATAGCCATTGGTATCTATTCCTATCCCAAACATCCAATTTCGTCTTTCCCATTTATTTTGTTCCAGGAACCAACTGCCATTCTTGACTGTGAGAGTCACCAAATTACAGTTATCCGTTCCACAGGAGTCTGCTTTTGTATTATTCTTTTCAAACAAGATGTGCTCCATCTTCTTTGGGTCTTGAGTATGCCACTTAATACATGACCACCACTTACATCTGACCGAGGAGATTGCACACCTGTCTTGTGGGCACAAGTACTTATGGTTTGGGATATAGATGTGGATATAACTGATCCCTCCACAACCATCTATTGCAGCCCAATAATTAGCTGCCTTACAAACAACAAAAGTGACACTAAAACTGGAGTGTGAGCTGGATTGAGAGATCCCTAATAGTGCCTGGTCCCTATAGCTCCCTTCTGTTCTATGTGTTCGGATTTGTAAGGCCCAAAGATCAGGATCAGACTTCGGGTTATCAGACTTGGACCCCTTTTCTACAAATTTTATATGTAGTTCTATTGTATGTACAGGAGCTAGGGGAACTATCTTGGCACCCTTCTAGTTTCATTGTATAATAAATCAAAGTCTTAGTTATCTGGCTTCCTTGTTTTGTAATCTTGATACAGTTTTGACAACCCTGGTTTCCCTGTGTTTTTGTTCTTTCTTTGTGTGTGTGTATTCCCCATATTAAATAACTAACAGATATTATGAGCTGTAGAATCCTCATATCTTCCACCGTACGTAGAGAGACAGCTTCCGGAGTGTCTCAGCAAGGTTTGTTGTTCACACCGTGTGTTGAGAACCCATTGCCGGTAGGGTTCGACAGGGTGTATTTCTTGTAAATTTCAATACCAAAGTCTGCTTTTGTATTACTCTTTTCAAACAAGATGTGCTCCATCTCCTTTGGGTCTTGGGTATGCCACTTAATACATGACCACCACTTACATCTGACCGGCTATAATTTTTATTTCTACTTCTGATATTGGGTGTATTTCTCGACAGGGTGTATTTCTTGTAAATTTCAACACCAAAGTCTGCTTTTGTATTATTCTTTTCAAACAAGATTTGCTCCATCTCCTTTGGGTCTTGGGTATGCCACTTAATACATGACCACCACTTACATCTGACCGGCTATAATTTTTATTTCTACCTCTGATATTGGGTCGTAGCTGTTGGTATCTATTCTTTGTGTGTACTACTCAATAGTTTTCTATTAGAGGATTTCTGCGGTATGACCTCTCATGTAGCCATTGCACTGATTTGTGTAGGAATGTGTTTGTATATTCCCCATATTAAATAACTAACAAATATTATGAGCTGTAGAATCCTCATGTCTTCCACTGTGCGTAGAGAGACAGCTTCCAGAATATCGCAGCAAGGTCTGATGTTCACACCGTGTGTTGAGAACCCGTTGCCGATAGGGTTCAACAGGGTGTATTTCTTGTAAATTTTAATACTAAAGGTTTGTCAGTTTTATCCACCTTGTAAGTTACTGGATCGGCAGGTGCAGCTGCTTTCAATCTACTCCAGTGGACCCAGGATTTTCCCTCCAAGGTTTTCACTGCCAAAGAAGAACACATGACAGCAGTATATGGTCCTTTCCATCTTGGGCTCAAGGGATTGATTTCCAGTGTTTTACCCATACTCTATCTCCTGGTTTGAACCCATGTGTTGCCATGACCACTGGAGGGGGTTGTTGTTCCATCATATAATGGCATAAATTTGAAACAGTTAAATTATGAAGCTGTAACTGATGTAACAATTTCTATTGTTCTATTCCCCCCTTATGAGCCAAGTCCGGCCAGCCCTGACTGTCAGGTTTAATTAGACAAGGGGGACGTCCAAACATGAGCTCATAAGGGCTAAGTTTATTTATTTATTTATTTATTTATTTACAACCATTTATATGCCGCCCAATCCCAAAGGACTCAGGGCGGCATACAAAGTTAAAAACAGTCGTAAAACAATAAAATAATCCAGTCATACCGCGAGTCCGATCATATCCCGGCCCCCCGGGGACATCAGCCCCAGGCCTGCCGGAACAGGAGAGTTTTAACGGCTTTCTTAAAGGCCGGCAGGGTGGGAGTAGTTCGAACCTCGGGGGGAAGTTGATTCCACCAGGTCGGAGCCACCACAGAAAAGGCCCTTCCCCGAGGGCCCACCAGCCGACATTGTCTGGCCGACGGGACCTGAAGGAGGCCCAATCTATGGGACCTCACCGGTCTCTGGGAGCTGTGCGGCAGAATGCGGTCCTGTAAGTAACCTGGCCCTATGCCATGAAGGGCTTTGAAGGTGATAACCAACACCTTGAATTGCGTCCGGAGACCCACAGGAAGCCAGTGCAGCTCGCGGAGGATAGGTGACACGTGGGCGTACCTTGGCGCGCCCACAATCGCTCTCGCGGCTGCGTTCTGAACCAACTGCAGCCTCCGAACGCCCTTCAAGGGTAGCCCCATGTAGAGCGCGTTACAGTAATCCAGTCTTGAGGTGACAAGGGCATGAGTGACTGTGAGTAAAGCCTCCCGGTCCAAATAAGGCCGCAACTGGTGCACTAGGCGAACCTGTGCAAAGGTCCCCCTGGCCACAGCCGATAGATGTTGTTCCAAATTTAGCTGTGAGTCCAGGAGGACACCCAAGTTGCGTGCCTGCACTGAGGGAGGTAAATTTGCCCCCCCCCAGGACTAAAGATGGACCATCCAGTTGGCCTTTGGGAGGCAAGACCCAGAGCCACTCTGTCTTGTCAGGGTTGAGTCTAAGCCTGTTCACCCCCATCCAGACCCTCACATCTTCCAGGCACTGGCACATCACGTCGATTGCTTCACTGAAAGGACACGGGGTGGAGATATACAATTGGGTATCATCCGCGTACTGATGATACCTCACCCCGTGTCACCGAATGATCTCACCCAGCGGTTTCATGTAGATGTTAAAAAGGAGGGGGGACAGGACCGAGCCCTGAGGCACCCCATAATCGAGGCACCTAGGGGTCGATCTCTGTCTGCCCACCAACACCGACTGCGACCTGTCAGAGAGGTAGGAGGAGAACCACCGCAATACGGTGCCGCCCACCCCCACCTCTCCGAGACGACGCAGAAGGATACCATGGTCGATGGTATCGAAAGCCGCTGAGAGGTCAAGAAGCACCAGGATAGAGGAATAACCCCTATCCCGGGCTCGCCAGAGGTCATCGGTCAGTGCGACCAAAGCAGTCTCAGTGCTGTAGCCGGGCCTGAAACCAGATTGAAAAGGGTCCAGATAATTGGTTTCATCCAAGGATCGCAAGAGTTGAGACGCCACCACCTTCTCTACAACCTTCCCCACAAAGGGGAGGTTGGAGACGGGACGAAAGTTCTTCAAAACAGCTGGGTCCAGGGAAGGCTTCTTGAGGAGGGGCCTCACCACCGCTTCCTTTAAAGGTTGCGGGAAAGACCCCTCCATCAAGGAGGCGTTGATTATCGCCTGGAGCCAGCCTCGTGTCACCTCCCTACTGGCAGAAACCAGCCAGGAGGGGCACGGGTCCAATAAACAGGTGGCGGCATTCATTGCCCTCACGGCCTTGTCCACTTCATCAGGGGTCACAGGCTCAAACTCGCTCCAGATAACATGACTAAGACCAGCCCCTGGCAACTCGGCTGGTACTGTCCAGTCGGAGTCCAGGTCTCTCTGAATCTGAGCGATTTTGTCCGACAGAAACTGAACAAACTCCTCAGCTCTCCCCTGCAAGGGTTCCTCCGCCTCCTCCACTTTAAGAAGGGAGCGGGTCACCCTAAACAAGGCGGCCGGGCGAGATTCTGCGGACGCAATAAGTGCGGAAAAGTGAACACGCTTTGCCGCCCTTATCGCCACTAAATAAGTCCTAAGATAGGCTCTTAATAGTGATTGGTCAGATTCAGAGTTACTGGCCCTCCAACGTCGCTCTAGACGTCTCTTGTGGCGCTTCATCTCCCGGAGCTCCTCAGTAAACCAAGGCGCCCTCCGGGGACCACCACCACAGAGAGGTCGCAAAGGCGCAATTCGATCCAGGGCCCCGGACGCCGCCTCATTCCAGGCCGCAACCAGGGACCCGGACGAGTTGTGGACAAGGGAGTCAGGTATTTCCCCAAGCTCCTTCTGGAACCAATCTGGGTCCATTAGGCGCCTGGGGCGGAACCACCTAGTCGGCTCCATCTCCCTGCAAAGGGGGAGTGATGCTCTGAAGTCCAGCCTCAATAGGAAATGATCTGTCCATGACAAGGGCGAGATCTCTATTCCCCTTAATTCCAGATCATGTCTCCATTGCCCCGAGAGAAACACAAGGTCGAGTGTGTGACCACCCCTATGAGTTGGATCCTGAATTACCTGGGTCAGGTCCATGGTTGCCATGGAAGCCATGAATTCCTGCGCCGCCTCTGAGTGATCGCAGGTTAAAGTCCCCCAGTACTATAAGTCTGGGGAACTCCACCGCCAACCCAGCTACTGACTCCAGCAACACAGGCAGGGCTGTTGCAACGCAGCTGGGAGGTAGGTACATCAGCAGCAAGCCCAACTGAACCCATGAACCCAACTTCAATAGGAGGGACTCACACCCAACAACCTCCGGGGCAGGAATCCCACGAGGGCTCAAGGACTTCCGAGCGATGACTGCCACTCCCCCACCCCTGCCCTGTAATTGTTGTAATTAGTTGTAATTTAGTGTGGGGGGCCAGTCTGATTGCATACAAAACCATAGGCAAATCGTCTGGCCAATGGAGATGAGTTTCCAAACAAAATTTGTTAATAAGGGTTTTAATCATGCGATGAGCACGTTCCACCCTACCAGCCAATTGGGGGTGGAAAGCACAATGAAATCTCCACTTAATTCCTAATGAGCCGAGGTGGCGCAGCAGTTAGAGTGCAGTACTGCAGGCCACTTTAGTTGACTGTGTTCAGCAGGTCAGCGGTTCAAATCTCACCGGCTCAAGGTTGACTCAGCCTTCCATCCTTCCGGGGTAGGTAAAATGACCCAGATTGTTGGGGGCAATGTAAATATATATATACATTGCTTACTGGTATACACCGCTTAGAGAGTGCTTGCACTTAAAGCGGTATATAAGTCTCATAAATAAATAAATAAATAATAATGCCTGGGCTAAAGCCTTATTAATTTGGTGTACAAACTCAGGGCCATTATCTGATGAAATCCCAGAAGGGCAACCAAATCTAGGAATAATTTCTTTAAGAAAGATTCTGGCAACCTGTATAGCTTTCTTATTTACAGTCGGAAAGGCCTCAATCCACCCTGAATAGGTATCGATTATAGCTAACAGGGCTACATATTTCTTACTCCTAGGTATATCAGTAAAATCAACAATCACATAGTCCATTGGAAAATAAGCGATTGGTTATTGACCAGGTGGCACTACCGGTCCTTGCCGTGCATTGGTTTGGGCACAAATGGAACATTGAGAACATACTTGGGCCATTAGCGAAGAAGCAAAAGGAAGATAGAAAAATCGTTCAAGCTGCTGTAATAATGCAGTTTTTCCCAAATGATGTTGCTTATGGGCCTGAAAAATAAAGGGGTGGGCAAGCGCAAGAGGAACAGCAATGCGTCCATCGGGAAGGGTGTACCAGCCTTTAACCTGTTCGGCTTGTACATCCTGCTTCAACTTTTGGCTTTCCTCTTTTGTATATGTAGGATCAAGTTGTTCTAAGTAAGTGACATCCAATTGGAGGGGGGGCCTTCTAATGCAGCTCTTTTGGCTTCTTTGTCTGCCTTCCTATTGTCCTGGGTAATAAGGCTTGAGTCTTTTTGATGTCCAGGACAATGGATGATTGCAACTTTAGATGGCAATTAAGCTGCTTTAATAAGTCTTTTAATTAAAGTTGCATATTGGATGATCTTGCCTGTGGAGTCCAAATATCCTCTTTCTTTGTAGATTGCGACATGTGCATGAATTGTCGAAAATGCATATTTACTGTCCGTATATACATTTAAAATCATTCCTGCAGCTATTTCTAATGCTCGGGTTAGGGCATATAATTCTGCAAATTGTGCACTTGCTTGGCTAGGTAATTGTGCTGATTCTACAGTTGCAGTTTGAGAAACAATTGCGTAACCAGAGTATCTAATTCCTTGATCCATAAAGCTGGATCCATCGGTAAACCACTGAAAGTCTGGATTATGCAATGGTTGGTCCGTAAGGTCAGGTCTGCAAGAATATTGTAGTTCTATTGTCTGCATGCAGTTATGCACGGGCATAGTTGAATCTGGTAGTGGCATAAGAGTGGCCGGATTGAGAGTAGAGCACTGTTGCAGTGTAACTTGTGGATTTTCTAATAAAAGGGCCTATATCTTATGCATCCTTTGATTGCTAATCCATAAATGTCCCTTATTGTCAATAATTGTCTGCAGGGCAAGACTAGTACAAACAGCCACCGGGGCAGAAAAGGTTAACTTATTTGCCTCCTGTAGTAACAGCATAACTACTGCTAGAATTTTTAAACATTATAGCCAACCTTGCGCGGCCATATCCAATTGTTTTGACAGATAAACAACTGGGCGATTCCAATTTTCCTGCTTTTGGGTAAGGACTTCTAAAGCCACATTCTGTCTCACAAAAGTGAAAACAACCTAGATATATCAGGTAGCCCTAGAGCCGGTGGTGTAGTAAGGGCTTGTTGAAGGTGTTTCATTGCTTGGGTCTGTTCTTGTTGCCACAAAAGAGGTTCCTTTTCTGGTCCTTTTAAAACTTGGTACAATGGTTTAGCTGTGAGAGCGAAGTTAGGAATCCAAATTCTATAGAAGCCTGTAATTCCCAAAAAGGCTCTAACTTCCTGTTTTGTTTGGGGGATGGGAATCTGTAACACAGTTTGCTTTCTCTGGGGGCCCAGAGTTCTTTGTCCTTGTGATAGCTCATAGCCTAAATACATTACGGTCATTTGAACTAATTGTGCTTTCCTTTTGGACACTTTGTAACCACAGTCTTGTAACATTCAGAGCAGTCTGGATGTGTTTTCAAAGCAATCCTCCCTGTTTTGTCCAGTTATCAGTACATCATCCACATATTGAGTCCTCTTGTCTGACTAACTTCAAATATGCAAGATCTTGGGCTAAAGCTTGACCAAAACACGTAGGTGAATTCTTAAAGCCTTGTGGTAGTCTAGTCCAGGTATATTGGGTCTTAACTTGTCTCTTTGGATTAGCCCATTCAAATGCAAAAATTGGCTGGCAATTCTCAGCTAAAGGTATGGTGAAAAATGCATCCTTTAAGTCCACAACTGAAAACCATTTAGCAGATGCAGGTATTGTACTCAAAAGAATATATGGATTAGGAACAGTCGCGTGTAGGGTTAAGATCAATTTATTAACAGGGCGGAGATCCTGCACTGGTCTCCACTGTCCGTCGGGCTTACGAACAGGTAGAATTGCAGTATTCCAGGGTGACTGAATTTTTGTAATGATTTTTGCTATCAAGTATTTTCGGATTAATTCTTGAATGGCCATAGCAGCCTCTGAAGTACAATATCGTTGAGGCACTCTAACAGGATATTCTTGTGGTTTTAGTTCCACCATAACGGGCGTGGCATATTTTGCAAATCCGGGGGGGGGGGTTATCCTCTGTCCACAGGAGTGGGACATTAAATTGTTGCCACTTAGTACCTTCTACTTCTGTCACTATCATCAAGCGCCATATTTCTTCCACTGGGTGGGGCACTTGAATTAATTGCTTCCCATTGTCAAAGGAAACAGTTGCTTTTAACTTATTTAGCATGTCTCTTCCCAATAATGGGACTGGACAGTCTGGGACATATAAAAATTGATGTTTAATGATTCCTTTTCCCACTTGGCATGTTAGGGGTTCCAGGAGTGGTCGAAATTGAGTTTCTCCGGATACTCCCTGAATTTGGATGGTCTGGTTTGATGGCTTGCCAATAGATTTATTTAGGGCCGATCTGGTGGCTCCCGTGTCAACTAACATTGAGACAATCTATCCTCCCACCCGTATTTTAACAATCGGCTCCGGGGATGGGACCATAGAACCCTGTCCTCTTCAGTCTCCCCATTCCATGTCGGCTAAGCCGATCATGTTTTCTTCTCTTTCTTCCATCTGACTGGGGTAGGCTGGACGCCCTCTTCCCCTGAAGCTTCCCTTACAACTTCTTTGGAAAGTCCCTCTAAAACCTCTTCCTCGTCCTCTTCCATACTGGCAAGATTGTTCCCTAGGTTGGCCATTCCTCTGGGGGCACTCCCTTTGCCAGTGTCCTTCCCGTTTACAGATGGCA
This sequence comes from Crotalus tigris, assembly GCF_016545835.1. Classification (NCBI taxonomy): domain Eukaryota; kingdom Metazoa; phylum Chordata; class Lepidosauria; order Squamata; family Viperidae; genus Crotalus; species Crotalus tigris. Next base: position 1,396,615 of record NW_024100600.1, on the reverse strand, counting down.
CATTGGTTGGATCCAATACGCATTCCCCCCAAGGCCACTGCTAACATTTCAACCTTCTTTTTCTCTTTCTGATCTGATTTACGTTCTTCTTCCTTTTCACGGTTACGGAACACCTTCTGAGCTATTTCCATAATCTCTGCTATACCCTAATGCCCCTTCTGTGCATTGTAACTTTTTATCTCTGGGGCACTTTGGGTGATAAATCTTTCAATTAGGAGTGGGAGATTTTGTGCCACCTCCATATCAAGACCTGTGTTTACTTTATAAGCTTCTATCAGTCAGCTGAGAAAAGTGGTTGGTGACTTATTTTTATCTTGCCAAATACTAGTTACTGCAGCATAATTAACTGGACGAATTGCGGCTTCTCTCAGGGCTTCTAAACACAAAAGCCGGTAATTCTGCAACAAAGTTTGGTGTTGTCCATCGTTAGCATTCCAGTCTGGTCTTTCTTCTACTGCTTCGGTATTTCTGCTTGCCTGATAATTCGCTCCCCCATCGGGGTGTCAGCGGGCAAGTACTTTTAATTTTCCTAACCTATATTTTTCTCTCCCCTCCATATCCAGTAAAGTAGAAATAAGCTGTTGCATATCATCCCACGTGGAGTTATGCGTCTGAATAATGGTGGAGAATAGGTCTATTACTTCTTGAGGTTTTTCTGAACTTCTCTAAGAGAAGTTCCAAAACTTCTCTTAGAGGGGCTATCATTTCTTCTGTTTTTACCCTCGTTTTACTTCTAGTTCGACTAGAAACTGATGTTTTGCTGTTATCACTATCCAAGTCCTGATCTTTCTTCTGACAGTTTTATCTTTTATTATCTTTCTTTTCACACCGGCTTCTGGTTGAAGGTGGACTTCATTTCTTTCAACCGGAGAGGGTGGAATGACCACTTCCAGTCACAATTTGATGAACCCGTGCCACGAGTTTGGGATTCGCCGATCCCTCTTTGGGCTACCCTACGCCAAAGGTGGTCTATTCAGATTCACAAAATCTTTTTAACATGGCTGGATTTGGTCATGGGTCCCCATAATCCCTAGAAAAACCCTTTTTGAAATTTCCTAACATACGCTGAAGCGGCATCTGACCAACGCCCAGTCTGGTTTCCTGCCATTTCTCCCTAACACACTACCACCAACCTGGAGTGCCAGACGTTCCAATGTTCACTCTTCGGGAAATGCGATGGTTTAACCACCCACACAGTCCTACCTATTGAAGACTTAAGGACGCCGCCTTGTTTTCTAGGGGGTGATCAATCCCCTCTTCCGATCCAAATGGGATCAGATATCCCCTTTTACAATACTTGCCTGCAGGCGTTCCAGACCCTTCCGCGGATTAAAGACCCGTCTGCTACCCTCAGTGGATCCTTGACTGGAGTGCTTTGCTGGCAAGTGAGTTCCCCTCCCGTCCCATCGAAGTCTCCCCATAGACAAAGGCCACAGAGCCGGCTTGGAGGAGTCGTCGTTAGGAGAGGGGCTACCCACCAGGTCAGTCTGTCTGGAAGGTCGACGGCCTCTTCCTAAGAGTCATGGCGGAGGCGCCAAAATTCTTGTGGAAAACGGAAGAACTCTTACAAATTCCAGAGGGTTTTAGCAGAGAGATTTATTGCACAGGTTCAGAAGCAGTTAGCAACCAGCAATTCTGAACCCCAAGGGCGGGTTCAGGCTTCAGTTTTATACTTTCTTTTTCTCAGGAACAAAGGAATACACATTGTGATACACATTGTAATACATTAGGTTCATTTCTCATGGGTATACAATGGAGAGAGTTTGCTACATACAGTGTATCCAAGTGCAATGCGCATTACGTTAGTCACATACTATTAACGCAGCATTATTCCAGTAATTATTCAGACAAATCATTATTCTAGTGATTGTTTATTATTCCATATTAGTATCACCGGAAAGAGGGCTCATCTTCTTCCAAAGGAAGAGTTGTTTGTGCCCACCGTCAGTAGGCATCTCTTCCAAGAAGCACCCCCATCCCCATGCAGTGAGCTCCTGGGGGGCTGTGAGCCCCCCCTCCTTGGCTGGCACAGGATGCTCTGGCTCTGAGTTGTTCAGGAGGTGGTTGCGGCCACTGGGCCTCTCTTGTCCCACAGGGGTGGCCGGGCTGCCTAGGAGATCCTGGGTGGCTCTGCCGAAAACCATCCTTGCTTCCTTTCTAGGTGGCCCTATTGCTCGATTAGGTCCTTTCCCAGCTCAAATTTCAGAAAGCTCCAATTCTCTGTTCAATTTTGTAGTGGCTCAAACACAGTTTCACACACAGAAAGAAAATATAGGAGAGTTTTCTAATCTGCCTATAAGCAGCAGAAAGCAGGTTGGCATGCCTACTTTTTGAATTACTCCCACGGAAAGAGGCCCAGAGTCAGCCAGTCATTACCTGGGGGGGGGGCTGGGCTTCCCCAGTGAAGTGCCTGGACTCCTCGGGAGCAGGGCCTCTCCTAGTCAGCTCTGGGTGTTAATCCTCCCCATCTGACTGACAGGCTTAATCCCTCCCAAGTGGTGGTCCCAGAAGGTGGAGGTGCAGATCCACCAGTTTCCAGAAAAGACATGCAAAGGGGCTAGGGGCTGAGGGGGAGGCAGAAGCGCCTGGTTGAGATGCACTCCAGGGGAGAAGAAAGGCACAAAGAGCCCCATGGTGTCTTCCACGTGGGTGCTCCAGAAGCTGGTCTTCGCTGCCACCTCCAGTTCAGCCACACAGGGCTGCTGCTGCTGCTGCCCTCTGGATGAGACTGTGGGCAGCCCTTTGGTGGGCACCCAGTCAAGCCTGCCACTGCAAGAGGTACTGCTCAAGAGGAACCCCAGAACAGTCTTTTCCAGAAGGCGCAAGGAAGGCATTACCTGAGGAGGAGGAGGAGGAGGAGGCTTTCCTTCCCCATCAGGCTTGGATGGACTCCCAATCTAAAGCCTGAACAGAACACTGGGGAGCAGCAGAAACCCCACTGCTGGCAAGGCAGCCCCCCAACCCACCAGGGTCTGAATTGCAACTGCCATGGGCCCCAGACACAGCAACTGTTAAGCAGCCCCCCTCCTTTGTTATGCCTTCCCTTGCTTCATCCAGGAATTGAATTAGAGGTATAAAAGGGGGGTTTCAGGCAGGAATATATTTCCTGAGCCTGGAAGAGGGGAAGGAGTGGAGGTAATTGCCTGCTTCTCCATTGTTCTCAGCTGCCATCCAGAGATTCATAGAGCAGTTGTGAAGATCGCTCCCACCTCCCCCCCTTCCTCTCTAATTCTTCACTCCCCTTCCAAATCATCAGCCACATGTCCCCCCCCATCGCCCCCATCCCGCTCCTATTCCACCCTAGGAAAAAAAAGTAATTTGTCTGTTTTATTTATGATGGCATGAAGGTCTGCTGAGCCGCACATCAGATGACCCGACAGCGGTCAACCCTCACTCAACCCTCGCTCTGCCGGCATGAATTCGGGGCAGTTTAGAAGTTAACTCTTCCTCTGCCACAGGGCAGCACAAAGCCGATCCACGCAGTGAGGAGCAGGCAGCCAAGCAATTCTTGGCAGTTCCTTTTCACCATAGCAGCAGAGAGTCCTTTGGGCTCCATTGGGCAAGAGCCTGGATCTGTAGTGGCAACACAGCACAGATGCCACAACCCAGTGTGTCCCCACCTCACACAAATACAGTCAATTTTTCCCCCAGCCAGCCCAGAAATAATTTCAGGATTGAGGCCGGAGGATTCCTGCAGAAAGCAGCTAACCTGACAACAGCACCGCTTGTTTTCAATACCAGAAGGGACCCCCTCCCCTAATTGCAACTCTTGAGCAACCGCCATTCATTTCCAGGGAAGGACTGGAGAAGAACTTCCTAGGGGACGAAGGGGGCAGGAAAGCAGGCAACAGGGGCCGTCTGTCTGGAATCAAACACAGTAAAACCTTTAGAAGGAGAATGAGGTCGCACAGTTTTCCAGTTTCTGACAGCCGGGCTTCTGGGTGGCATCCCTGAGAAGCCAATGGAGGGCACCTAAGGTCATTTGCCCTCTGGGCTTAAATCCTGCTGAGCCTGGGATGGGTGGGAGGGAGCAGGGCTGTCCCCAGCCAGCCTCCCCAGGCTTGGCAGGGACTTTGGGGCCTTCAGTCAGCCATCTCCTGACAAGGGTTGGCACTTCTGTCCTTTGGCCACCAGCCATGGTCATTGCAGCAATCTAGGAACACAGCTGGGGCATTTAACTGGCATCCTTCGATTTTAACAGTCAGAACATTCTTGGATTGTAGGCTCAGGAAACCTTTATTTGGCTCAGAAGACACTATGGGGCAGTGTTTTCTACACAAATATGATTTCTAGCCATTTGGAAACATCACATCTTACCAGACTTGAGATTTACAAGTAAGAAACAGCAAGAGACAGAAAAATGTGCCTATAAAATGCACCATAAAGAAGTAGGCATGAAAATAAAGAGTCTAAGAATGTGACAAATGTACTTTCTTCCAGTTTATAGATTTTTGATACATTTCAACATTTGCCCTAATCGCCAAACAAAAGGAGGGGAGGCAAGAGGGTTTTTAAGAACTGTATTCCCACCCAATTTTCTGCAGCTTTGGGGGGGAGGAGTGCACAGCTGGACATGCAATCCTGAGCAGCTGTTTGTGTGTCTGAATTTCAGCCAAAGGCTGAGAGAAAAGGGACGGAAGGGGATGCGGAGAAGATGCCCTGTTCATTCTCAAAACAGCTTTTGGAGAGCCAAGGGCTGACTCTGAAAGGAAGAGGCTGTCCAGAATTCTTGCACAGTTGTTAAATTATTAGCACTTTTGTCACATTATTCACAGGAACACTGAAACAAATAACAGCAACATTGGCAAAGAGGGAAAAATAACTTCTAGTTACAAACTCTTCTTAACACTCAAAATAAAAACACTTATTAACCACAACAAAACCCTTCGTTAACTCTATTTAGCAAAAACAAACCAAAAGGCCTGTTGATATTAAAACAAGCTTTCATGTTTTGAGATTAAAGTATATTTTGTGCAAAACCTGATTCCAGGGACTTTTAGAAAAAGCACTGCTGTATTTTAAAACAAAAATTTGGCATGACCGTATCAACATAGTTATTAAACAGAATGTTCATAACTCTGTTGTCCACTTCATGGACTCCCAAGAAAAGAAAGTGTTGCATTACTAATCTGCCAATAAGGCATTAATAATGGAAACAGGTTAATTTCCACATAATGACCCCACCAATGTAATTGGAGTAATTGACCAAGCTGCTGCATTTTTCCAGACCCAAAGCAAAGCACCAGATGACAGAAATATTTTTCCTGTATTAGCTCCATCTTGAGAAGCCTCCAAATACAGACCGTATCTGCAAGTTTAGCGCTTTATTTCAAAACAGAAAGTTAGCTGAAGACTATCACCTTTCTTAGGCTGGGTTGCCCTTTGCCCTGAAAAAAATGCAGCAAAAGCATTCGGTGGCCTTTTTCCTCTTCTTCTGAACCGCTGCTGGGAGGGGGAAATTTATCCCAAATCATGAACCTTTATAGCCTGGTTGCAGATATGTGTAACAATTGCTGAAATGATATTAAAATTTCAAAACAAAATGAAAAATGCCAAGAAAATACCTTGATGCTATGGTTAAATGCGCCGGGCAGTAATTTAGCATCGATTGCCAGTCTGAACACCCGCAAAGAACCCCCAAACCGGGCAGTATCTAACTCAGTTATTGGGGTGACGAGGAGGGGGAGTCGCTCAGGTTTCCTTAGAGAGAGATGGGGGCGCGCGGCGTGCTTTGCCTTCCAGAAAACCTGCCCCGGGGGGGGGTGCGAAAAAGCTCTTCCTTCCGCGGAAGCGCCTCGTCCGCCTGACCGCGGGAAGAGGCGGGGGGGGGGCTTACTTGGCAGCGAAAAGCCGCTTTCGAGCGTAAAAGCGGCGGGTCCGTCGGAAGCCGCAGCCGGGAGGAGTGCTCGCCGCCCGGCCGGCCTGTCCCGAACGGCGGTCGGGCCCGGGTCCTTCGGAGCCCAGCTGCCCCCTTTGGGCGCCTGCCCCGCGAGCCGGGCGGGTCCCGCGGTGGCCGAGGGGCTTCCGCAGCCTCCGCGCCCGAGACCGGCCCATCTTCCCGACTCCCCCCCCCCCCAGCCGCGGAGGTGGCCGGGCGCTCCTCGGCGCCTTTGGTGGGGAGAGGCTGCCCCCTGCCGGCCGGCCGTGCCTGCCGGAGCGCCGCAGCAGAGCAGAGGGTCGGTCCCGCCCTTCTGCGCTCCCCCCGCCGCCCCATTGGGGGGGGGCCGAGGGAAGGCCACCGGGAGCGGAGCCGCCTCGCCCAGCCCTCCTTTCCTAGTCGCGGCTCTCGGCTTCCCGCACCCGCCGTTCTTGCCCTTTGCCCAAATCGGTAGCCGTGCTGGCCCGGCGGGTTCCCCTCTCAGGCCGACCAGGCGGCGGCCGAGGACCGCGCTGCCCCCGCATTGGGGGGGGCTCTTCCGGGCTGGAAGGAGCCGGTGCCGATACGGCGCCCGCCCCCCTTGGTGGCCTCAGCCGCAGCCCCGACGGCGCAAGGGCGGCCTTCGCGGGCGGGTGAGGCGCGCGGATCCGCGGCCGGAGACGGCCCTTCCCGCTTCCGGCAGCCGCGAGGTTGGGGCTCGCGGGAAGCTGCGCTGCAAGTCGGAGAGAAGCGCGACAGGATCGGCGGCGAAGCTTCCGCGGGATTCACTGCGCTTCTTTCGCCCGTTCTCCGACGCGACCCTCCGCGGCTGCTCCGCCCGACGGAGGCCGGTCCTCGGCTCTTTCCCTGGCGCTCGATTCGCCTGCGGAGCGCGCCGGGCCGGGGAGCGGCTGAGGCTCGCTGCTCCTGCCTGCCTTCTGCCGGGGCCTGCCCGTACAAGCGCTCTGGGGCCGAGCAGGCGAGGCAGGGCCGGGCCGATGCCCCCCCCCCACGCCTTCAAGGGAGCCTTAAGGGGGGCGCGGGAGAAGAGCTGCAGCTGCTGGACCCCGCGGCGGACCGGGCTGAAAGAGGCCGAGGCGCTCAGCCGCTGCGTCGTTGAGGCGGTTACGTTGTGCGCTCCGTACCGGGGATGCTTCGCAAGTGCTAAGCAGCCGCCGCCTCGGAAGGCTTTTTGCCCCGGAGACGGTGCCGCGCTAGCCGCCTGCGGTCGGAACGAGGATGCTGTGACCGCGGACCGCAACCCCAACACACTTATTTATTCCCTTCCTTAGCACAAAGGCTACAGCTGCTGAGCTGGCTCGCTGAAGCCTGCTCGAACCGCTCTCGTCCGGGGTGGGAATCCCGGGAGGCAGGTTGAGGGGAGGGCTCCGGTCCCAGGCCATTCCTCCTCCCCCGCAAAAGAAGTGCCTCTGAGCTAAGAAATGGGGGAGGGGGCAGGACTCTCTTTTGGGGCAAAACCCCTTCCCCCTCCCACCTGGGCCAGCAGCTCTGGCTGGACTCTGGAGGATCAATCCAGAGCACCCCTCCCCACAGCATCATCTCCACCTGTAAATTTTAGCACTATCATTTTCTTGCTTAAGCAAAGGCAATTCAGCATCAAAGCTGAAACAGAAGGGCCTCTGTAATGGAACTATGAAGTTTAATACTATTTTTGTCTACATAGACGCTGTGGTAATTCCTTGATGCCCAGCAAATCTAGTGGTAAGATTTCACAAATGCAACCCTATTTATGCTAATGCCTTTTTTTTCCACATCATGTGCCAAATAAAAATTAAGCAGTCCTGTTTTGAAAACACAGAAAAGCTGCTAGAAAAAAAAAACCCATGCAAACATTTTATCTTATCAACCACCTTATTTTCTAATAACTTAAATGTACGGCTAGTTAAATTACAACCTGCATATAGATTTTACAAAGTAAAATGTCAGCAAAATCCCTTCCCTACATCACTGCCGGTGATTAGCCCTTGAAAGGGCTCTGACCTCCAAGCTGCCACTTGGAGGGAAGCTGCCTGGCACAGCTGCATTGGAGGTTGGCACTTCCATCAGAACCCTGATTCTTGGGCTGCCTCTTCTGGCTGAACCATCTCCCACAACCGGGACTCTCCCGTCTCAACCGGGCCTGAAACAAAGCCCTGGAGAGCCACACCGAGACCACAGTGGCTAGAAAGCCACCTTTGCAGGGCTCTCAGCTGGCAGGAGGGGGGGGGCATGGCTTTCAATTGGGATGGGAGCCCCAGGCCAGGCCGGGTAAGGTGGCTGGCCTCTCCTGGGCAGTTTTTGTCTGCCTCGAGCGGCCTCAAGCAGTCCAGGAGAGAGAAGCTGGCAGCCCTTGCCAGGGCCAGCCCTAGTTCAGGCAAGGGCCCGTTTGTCCTGCTCCGATCAGCATCACCAATTAAAGGATCAAGCATGCCCTCAGCCTCCAGACCGCCCAGCCTCTGCCCTGCAGAGATCCACATCAAGGGTAGAGCAGTCCGTGGGGGGGGGGGGACACTTCTTGGGGCCAGGTCTGCTTGCTTTCATGGTCTTTCTTTATGCAGTGGCTGAAGCTGAATGCCAGGGAGAAAAAAGCAGCAGGGAAAACATTGATAAACACTGTAACAGTATAGCATCTACACTGACACTGTAACTAAATTGATAAATATTGAATAAACTACACCAATCAAAAAATAAAAACATTATTTATATTGGGCCCCTCCACAATAAAAATCAACAGACAAAAAAACCTAGCAATTAAAATTACATAAAACTAATGGTCAATGTAAGCCATATTGTGTTTACTGTCACAATAAAAATACACTTTATAATATTACTAAATCCTAAGCCTCCAGCATCTAGCAAAGTTTACAGCAGAACCATCCCACCCCAGAAGCTTTTGGCCACAGCATCCCGTGAAGCCATCCTTGAGGGAGAAGCAAGGCCAAACATCCCAGCGGGGGCTGTTCCTTGGCATCCCTGTCAGGAAAGGGAGCACCTTTGTTCCCTGTTCATTTCACTTGGTTCAGCGGATCAGTGTGAGATCTGCTGGGATGAAGACCGCTTCTGGGTGGAGGAGGGCCCCGAAAAGGCTCTTGGAGGGCAAACCCAGCGCTTTTCGGGGCCCTCCAGACTCCTGGAAAGCAGAGCGGTCTTCCTTTCAGCTACCTGCAGAGAGCGACACTCGGAAGCACTGAGTCCAGCTTGGCCCAAAAGGAGGATCTCCGGGAGACCCTTTGCGAACTTCCCCACGGAGCCTCCAGGGACCAAGCGAGGCAGCCACTTTGCAGCCCCCACCTTCAAGCTGAGCCTCTGGACTCTCCCCTCAACTCACACCAACCTGTGGAAGCAGAGGAGCCTCCTGTCTGGGCAGCTCGCTGGGGGCCAGCTTGAGCAGGGAAGGGGGCAGCCAGACTACCCTTGGTTTCTCCTATTTCCACCTCTGATCATTTGTCATGCAAATGAAAAGCTGTAATGGGAAATGTAAAGAAAACAAATTTAACAATATATTGAAACCTCTATCTGGCAAGAGATAAGATTGAATATTAGAAGGAAGGGTGCAGAAAATTAGCTGTCTGTACAATAACTGGGAGGGGAAGCTGTTTTATTTAGCCTGGAGGGATTTTGGTTGCAAACTGACTAAATTAAAATCCAGTCTATTAAATCCTGGATCATATGAGAAAATGCCTTCTCCTTGCACTTTTAGATAAATTTTCATTGATCTCATTTTACGCATGATTACATTTTTAATGAGTTGTGCAATATTTCCAAGCTAATGTTAAATCTGCTTTCTCTGTCTTACACCTCTGCTCCCCTCCCCACACACTTCCTGCCCATTGGATTAACACTTCTGATAAGAAGGCACATTACTAAGATGAAATAAATAACTTATAGCTCTGCAATGGAGTGATAATGTGTGAATACAAATATCCAGAGCTTGATTAGGTCATCTTCAAATTTATTGCCCAAAACATTAATTTTGTTTTACCTCATGTTGTCCATTCAACATAACTCTGAGCAATAGGCATGGTAATATATGAGGAATCCCATAGGCCTAATCTTTTTTTTCTTTGAAATCCCTTAACTAACCAGTTTTCAGGAACATTTTCCTCCCAATATCCCAATCAGTTCCTAACACTGCATTTTGTGGCCATTGCCCCAAATCCTGTGGAATTAATGATTCCTCCCCCTTTTTTATGCTGACCTTGAGCAGGGACCAAATCTGTTCTCAGATTCAGGGATTCTGATTTTCAAGAAGGAGCCCCCTTGAAGCCGGCCTTCTCCTCTGAAGCAGCACCACCCAAGTCCTCAGAGGCAATGGGGGGGGGAGGCCTCCTAAAACTCCCGCTTGGGCCTGTTGGCCTTTCAGCCATCTGTGGGGATGGGAATACCTGCCCTTCCGGCACCTTCGGAGGTGGCCATATCTCCCGGCCAGCAAATCTCAGCCTTTTCCCAGAAGAATGCTCTCCATCTTTGGCATCCTTGGGTTGGGGGCCATTAGGTAAGGCAGATTTAATGCCACTTTGGCCCAGAAGAGTTCACAGGAAAGCAAATGCTGCTTTCCCCCTCTTTCCCCAGATGCTAAAGGCATCTGTCTTTCTCTCAAAGTGGTTTAGCATCCATACCAGGCCACAGCCTAAAGAATGCTTTGCTTGGCCCACTGAGGAACAGAAATCCAACCGAGGAGAGCTGTGTGTTACACATATGGGGTTTATAATCATATTCCTGATCGTGATTGCAAGTCAGCTTCTGGGATCTCAGTCTTGGCTTGTCTATATTCCTGTGGGAGACCTGAGAATTCACCAAATTGCCAAACAGTTTGTGTTGCTGTGTTGCTTTTCTGGTTAAACTGCAAACAGACCTGTCTGCATTCCAGCATTCAGCAAAGTCAGCGCTTCCCTCTGTCCACCCACTCAATCAGTCAACTAAGGGGAGACTCAGGTGCCTGGCTGAGAGGTGAATCCTCAGCTAATCAGAGAAGGAGCCACAACAGATGGAGCTTCTTCTCTGAACCACCCTGCAGAAGGTGAAATTCCTTGCCCAGGAAAGCAAAGTTAATTCATACCCACGAGAGAGTGCATTTCAATTTTTTGATCCACATATTTTATAAGGGTTCCATATGGATAAGTATAGATATTCCATACTTATAATGAAATGTAACCATCAAGATCTCAAGCCAAAAAAGCAGGGCTCCATATGGCATCCATGCAAGCTTGAGAAACAAAACCAAAACAGCAACGCAGATGCTCTCGGGGTGAGATGCGGCTGAGCTGAGATTCGGCTACAGACGCTTCCTGTTGAGGAAAACGGACAGGTGGCCCAGGCCCCACCTCCTGGCCTGCAGGGAACGCCCCTCCAGTCTCAAGGCCAGCCTTTCTAAGTTTCTTCAGTCAAGGGTTGTCCTAGGGCAGAAGTCCCCAACCTTGGCCATTTTATGACCAAGCATGGCTGGCTGAGGAATTCTGGGAGTTGAAGTCCACAAGTCATAAAGTGGCCAAGGTTGGGGACCCCTGTCCTAGGGGGGAGGGAGGACTTCTGCAGCTCTTCCCTCTCGGGTCACGGAGGGAAGATCTCCGGAACAAGGCAGCGGGTGGCTTAACTGATCTGAGCCAGGGAGCTCAAAGATTGGGTCAGCCTTGCTGGACTGGGGCCACAGCAGACAGTTGTGCCTTCTTGCTGTTGCTGTTGCTCTTTTATTCAAATGTAAAATGCAGCCAGAAAGGAGAGACACCAATCAATTCTTTTGTAAAAGGAGAAATGTTGTTGACCAAATTGCACCCCAAACACTAATCATCACAGCTCTCTTATGCGTACTTGACTCTAGTTAACCTTTTTCTGATGCTTTTTAACATCACCAAATAAGGCACTAATATGGAACTAATGTGGGGATTATATTCCCGGTAGGAATAGCGGAAAGCCCGCAAGCTGTGCATTATCAGATCCTGGAATTAACTGCCAGAAAATGGCAGGAGTTTAGATCAGAATCTCTATGTTGGCCCAGGAAGTGCCCAGAATGATACACGTCTCCCTGGGTCTGCATGGCTTTTTTCCCCTTAAGCTGCTTTTTAAACCGCTAATCCCGAAAATGCTGCTAGCCAGCGTCCTGCATGCTTTCCCTCCTGGGGGCTCCCAAGGAAGGAGTCTTGGTCCCAGATCCCGTCCACCTTGCAACTCTGCTGTACTCCATCCACCTCTCCTGGCCAGCAGCCCCCCAGATGCTCCCTGTCTATTTTGAAGTGCTCTTGGGCTAATGAGAGGAACGACTGCTAATGCTGGCCCTGCTTTGTCTTTCCAGGTAGCCCTTGCATGCAACCCCCAAAGGCCTGCCCAGGAGACCCTGGCCCAGAAGAGCTTTGCCACAAGCCAGCCAGCTAGAGGCGGGCCCATCTCTGTCAAAAAGGAGATGTCCACAGCTGTCACTAGCAGCTCAAAGTCAGAGGGCAAATAAGGGTGGAGCGGCCAGTTGTCTGAAGGAGCCACGTCAGTTGGGAAGAATGTAGCGGTGACCCCCCCTGGGGTGGCACTCTGGAGGGATCTGCAGAGAGGGGATCTGCTCCAGATGTGGGCATGTTGAGGTCAAGAGGGCTCAGCCAAGGATGGAGGAGCCCAGCCATGTATGTGGCACGTCTTGTCCCGCTTACCAGGGGCTGCCAACCCCCATCATCTCCAGGGGCTTTCCCATGGAGCATGTGGGCCCCTGAAAGAGCAACACATGGGGGCAGGGTACCATTGTGACCCAGATGTGCAGGCCAGGATACCAACTTCATCTTAATCAAAACTCTTTACCAGGTGGAACTGATTATCGCCATCTGTTATGGTGCCCCTTCTTCTCTTCTTGCAAAGCAGCTCATTCTTCAAAAACGCAGTAGCTTCCTCCCTTACATTTGTAAATGCTGTTGACTATGGATAAAATCCATGTTTGCTTTGTAGTCAAGGCCTGACTTAATCAGGAGCAGATGTTCCACTCTGCTCTGCTTTGCTTGGCACTCAACCTCAGAGGGAAAAAATTCTTATTTTAAATTTAAAATGTAGATTCTTGCAGACTAAATAAAATGCCAATTTTTTATTGGAAGCAACACAGCCGCTGCAATAAGTGGAGCTGACATTTGCTTTTCCTACAATAATAATTTTGTTTTCTGGTGTTGTTTAACACAAGATGTTTTCCTCGCCAAAGGAAGTTTTCTTTTCCCCCTTCTCCAGAGTGATTTGCGATGAGGCCACAGACATTTGGAATTTATTTTTCTTTAATACTTTCCTGAGTTTATGAAATACTGGATTATACTGTATGTAGGGGAGAGTTTTCTGAAAGCATGCCATCCCTGTGGATTCATATTTCAAGGCACATTATCCTCTTGAATGCATGAGGAAGCCTCCTTTATTATCCTGGTATGGCCTTCTGGAAATGTGCAACGTCTCTGCGTTTGGAGGTGGCCTTTTTCTTGCTGGGTTCTTTCATATTTATGATTACTTTTGATGTCAAAGAAATTCTCCACCCCACCCCGCTCATGGTCCATTTATTGCACTGGGGGTAGCACAGGGCATCTCTCTCTCTCTCTCTCTCTCACACACACACACACACACACACACACACACACACACACACTACTTGCCTGTTTCCAGGTTAAGAAAACCTGAGTACATCTGTGGACTACCTGGGATAAGAAAGCCAGTTTGGTTTCCTGTGGAAGGCACCAAGCTAGAAACCAGTAGATGGGTAATTCAAGTCCCACCTTAGGCACAAAAGTTGGCTGAGTGATTTTGGGACAATCTCTCTCAAGGTTGTTGGGGGTGGGGGAAGGAGTATTAGATCTGTTACCCGCCTCAGGTTATTTATCAAAATAAAAAAAAGGTGACAGATGAGTCATCTGGAGAGAGGCCAGGTTCTGGCAGGTCCATCTTCCCAGGCTGATCTGCCCAGTGGTGCACTTGAGCGCCTTCTCTGCCTGGCCCCCTGGCTTGGGGAAAGGTGGAAAATCAGCCCAGGTTGGGAGGACTTGAGCTCTCCCCTCCCCCAGTCAGGGGGGTGAGGAGCTACCCCACTGCACACCGAGGATGGGAGATGGATGTGGGGCTTAGCTTAAACAGGCCACTTAGCGCTTTTGTTCAACTAAAGAATCTACAAAATGGGGGACCGCTTGGGGCTAACGACCTGTCCTGGGCTAGAATCACCACAGCCCCTCCCTGGGCAGCAGATTTGAGCTGGGTCTGTGGTAAAGGGGGAGCCTATCATAGACCATTATTTTATTACGGTACTGCATTAACTTTTTTGAAAAAAATATTCCCACTTCAAACAAAAATTTCATTCTGTACTTTACCCAAAGTACAGGAAAGGTTCAGGTCTTTAGGAGTGTTGAGCAAAACAAATTAAAAAAGCATAAGACATGGAAGCAATGTTTAAAAGTAAGGAGCATTGATAGAGCTGATAGAAAAGGATCCAAAGGAAAACTCTCCCTCAGTGAGCAGTGATTTATGTTTGCTCATCTCCCTTTATCCAGGGATCATTTCGCATCTGCTCTATTCATTGATGATTTTTAAAATATGTCTGTGCATTCACTCACATGCTGCCGGTTGTGGGCACCAGTGGACCAAGATGCTTGGGTCAAATCTCTTCCTCTATCAAGGCTGCATCTGAATGGCCTCCCAGCCATTTTACCTGAATATTTAATGGAAAGTGACCCATGTTTGTTGTGGAGAGAAGGAGGGAGGGAAGGAGGGAGAGAGAGAGAGAGGAGAGAGAAAATACTTAATTAGAAGGAATCCTGCATGATCACATGCTCCTAAATCCAGTGAATGGATCTGCATACCCCAGACACCACTCAGGGGAGCTTCTCCCGAGCAGCTTAGTGTTTCTCCATGGATTTCTCATTGGTTTTCTCCCCTGTCCAGGAAAGGGCCCCGTTGGGGCTGAGGGCCCAAAGGGCAGCCGAAGAGCAGCCAGTTCAAGAGCTGAATGCTTCAAGGCAACGATCCTGCCTGGAAAGTGAAATGCTTTCACACACTGATATCAACTTTCCAGAAATGTTGGTGCTGTTTGGGGAAATAATTATAATGACCTCTACACACTATGGTTACAATCACCACTGCTGTCGCCCGCTGTCATCCACTCATCCAGAAGAGAAAATGGAGGAGGGTAGGGGTGGCAGTGGGTCGATGCTCCATGCCTGGCAGTAAGACCATACACACTGGAAGTCAGAAAGATCTCACCAGACCCCATCAGGATTCTAGAGGAGACCCCACCATCCCTGAGCCCACCTGTCCGTCCGTCCGTCCGTCCGTCAAGGTCTGCAGAAGACGGGCAGACAGACAGACAGCCTGGTTGGCCCCTCTTGACTACCGGTCAGGCACCACATGATGCAGCAAATCAAATCACTCCCGGCCAAGGAAGAAAGGAAGGGTTGCCCCCCCTCGCTTGCTTTGTCTGGCCCAATAATGGCCCCTCCCTGGCTGAGAGGGGGAGGATGAACATGGAGAGACCCCTGGCCATCCACCCTGTCAAAAGAAGCCTGCAAGGCTTGTGCCTGTTACGCTGGGGATCCCGGTTCCATTGGAGGTGACTTTCCTGTAAGCGTTCTCACCCAAGTCGGCTGCACTGGGCTTGTTCCAGCTAAACATGTGTACAAATTAATGTAACATGGTTGGCATTATATCTTGCTTAAGCAATTTAATTGTCCATGTAATTTGGTAATTTTATAATGATATATTGTTTGTTATGCCAGTCAAGAATGCTTTAATTTGCTTCTCACTAGGGAGACGTTTACAAATATTTTTCTGGATAAAGAAAAATATTTAATTTAAAAGTCATAAATTGGCAGGCACATGCATACATTTAACTATTCCTGTTAATAATTATAATTTGTTTCCTACTTTATTATAAGACCAGTTTGTTTTTTAAAAAATGATGTTTTACAGACCATGATAAACCTCTTTGTAATGTAAAACAAACAAATGCAAAGCTTAATCAATTTCATGTTACTAAAACTGCCAGATCTGAATTTAAACCAGGATGAAGAAACTTTTATTCAAGCTTTTTAGTTGAGAGTCTAGAACCAGAACCATATTTTCTATTTCCAAAAGTGGAGTTTTCCTTCCAAATAACCCCCAGACAACATTTAAAAGCAGAGTATCTCACATCAAAGGCATTTTCTTTTTTCCTTGCAAAAGTTGCCTCTGCTGTTTTCAAAGTAAATTTCTTTTTCAGCATGCTGTTTTATTCCTGAAAATAATATTGCTCATGTCAACATTACTGTAGGCAGAGGAGAGCATCAGGAACTGACTACCTGCTCCATTTACAAGTCACCTTTTTTTTTAGATTTTTTTATTCCATCTTTATTATTTTTATAAATAACTCAAGGCAGTGAATATACCTAACATTCCTTCCTCCTATATTCCACACCACAACAACTCTGTGAAGTGGGTTGGACTAAGAGAAAGTGACTGGCCCAGCCAGCTTTCATGCCCAAGGCAGGACTAGAACTCACCGTCTCCTGGCGTCTAGTCTGGTGCCTTCATCAGGAGACCAAATTGTCTTTCTTTTCTGAGTGTGGATGAAGAAGGAGCGGCCAGAATTCCTCTTTCCCCAAAGATAACTGATCACAATTGAGAGGTGGTGCAAATTGGGAGTACACATTGCAAGAGCTGGGCTAATGGACAGGTACACACCCGATAATACAGGACGTAAGTAGCCAAATGCAGCTGCTGGAGTCTATTGGAGAGTACCAGGGTTTCTGCAGTATTGGAGTCAGGTCACCTCTTTACTGGGGCATATTTCCTTCCATGTTTAAAGGCATTAAGATCCAAAATGGCCCCTAATATTTGGCTAGAATTTAATATTAAAGCTGAGCTGCTCTGCCAATATAGTCAACATGTGTGGCCTTAACTGAGATTTTGAATTAATTATTCCAGTGGAGCTGGGCATTCTGGTTTACATTGTGGTGGAGCTCTTGAACCGGCTGCCTTAAGTGGGTGCTCCCCCCTGCCCCTCTGCCAGGCCCTTTTTGTAAAAACCAGCCCTTTGGGAAAAAGCCTGTTGTTATGTCCTCAGGAAGCTGCAGAAGGCCCGGGCAGACCACATAGTTGCCCGGGACCAGACAGGCTGTCTCCGTTTTTGCGCACATGCGCAAGGCGGAAAAAAAGTCTTGCATTGATTGGCTGATGCGGTCCCTGCAAGGGGAGTATAAAAGACTCCACGCCATTTTGTTTGCTGTTCTGTTGGTGAATTGCAATAAAGGAAGACTGGTTTTGTTATTCCGCTTCGTCTCAATGCCTTTTACTTGAAAATAGAACATTGGCGACGAAGGTGGGATCCACTGCAAGGAAAACAACAAAAAAAGCTAGGGACTCACCACGGAACTTCTGAAGCACTGGGAAGTTCGGCGTCTGGCGATTGCGACTCTGCCTGCCAGTACGAGAACGCTGGAGGTGAGCTTGGCAAGAGAGACCCCTTCTCACACCTTGCAGCAAAAGGCTTTGACGAAGTTCCAGGGCTGTAACGATGTCCAAATTAGGCCGTCTGTCTGAGTTTGATACAGCTCATCCAGAACGCTGGAGTTCTTACGTGGCCCAAGTGCAGAACTACTTTCGGGTAAACCAGATCCGATAAGACAGCCTCAAAGCTGCTACATTGCTGTGTGTCTGTGGGAAAGAGGCTTTCAATATAGCGGAGAATCTGGTTGCCCCAGCACCACTTGAGTCAATTGCCTATGTTGAATTAAAGAAGATGCTGCGAGAACACTTCGAACCCAAGCTCTCAGAGATGACACGCATTTGAGCAGAGGGACCAAAGGCCTGGTGAGTCTGCTGCCGACTTTATTGCTGCCTTACGACAAGCAGCTAGGCCATGTGAATTCAAGGACCTGGAGGAGAGACTTCGGGATCGTTTAGTTTGTGGCCTGAGAAGCCGGGAGCTGCAACAGAGGATCTTCGTAAAATAAGACATCTCTTTCCAAGATGCTTTAAGAGAAATTGCAGCCGAAGAAGCAGTGGGCGGAGCTGTGAAAGCCTTGCGGCTTGCCAGGAACCCTCCAGCAGCAGTTCCATCCAACAAGAGTTCGCTCGGGAAGAGTCCGAACAGGATCCAGAAGAGGAGGTGGACAGACTTCAGCAGGTAGCAGAGAAAAGGCCTCAAGAGTACAAAGAAAAGGCAACTTCATTCCCTCAGTGTTTTGGATGTGGAGGACACCACAAGTGCTCCAACTGCCATTTCTGCTCCGCCATTTGCCAGGCATGTGGTAGGTAAGGCCACATTGCCTCCGTCTGTTTGGATCACCAGAAGGTCCAGTCTTCAGAAGAATTGCTTCAGAAAGGTACCAGGGTCTCCAGCCAGCATAGGGTGGGCTTCTGTGAGTCACGCAGGAGCATTTTCAAAACAGGGGCTCACAGGCCATTTAGGAAGAAGCTTCACATTGATGTGAAGTTGCAAGGGGTTCCCTTGTCGATGGAGTTGGACACAGGGTCTGCTTTGTCAATCATTTCTCAAGACACTTTTAAAAAGATCTGCAGCAGAAGTGGCCTACGAGTTAAACTCAAGCCATCAAATTTAATCCTTACTGACTTCCAGAATTCCTGAGTCAGCGTGAAGGGGGAGGCCACGCTCAGTCAGCAGCTTGGAGGGTCGCCGGGTCTGTGGGGCATCAAAGTCCTGGTCTAGGGCCTGGCAGGCGAGCTGGCAAGCCAGCACACACACTAGCTCCAAGGTCAGAGCGGGCCAAGGGTCCACCCAAACACCTAAAGGACTATGTGAGGTTCCTGTCAAGTATGAGGGAGGCCTAATAGTTCTTTAGCAATCAGAGCACACTCAAAAGAAGGGTGTTATATTATGTTAAATAAAAAAAGAAATGCTGTATTACTGTTGTTGTTGTTGTTAATTGCGAAGTCGTGTCCGACCCATCGCGACCCCATGGACAACGTTCCTCCAGGTCTTCCTGTCCTCTACCATCTTCTGGAGTCCATTTAAATTCACACCTACTGCTTCAGTGACTCCATCCAGCCATCTCATTCTCTGTCGTCCCATTCTTCTATTGCCCTCAATCTTTCCCAGCATTAGGCTCTTCTCCAATGAATCCTTCCTTCTCATTAGATGCCCAAAGTACTTGAGTTTCAACTTCAGGATCTGGCCTTCTAAAGAGCAGTCGGGGTTGATCTTTTCTAGGACTGACCGGTTTGAACGCCTTGCAGTCCAAGGGACTCGCAGGAGTCTTCTCCAGCACCATAGTTCAAAGGCCTCAATTCTTTTGCGCTCAGCCTTTCTTATGGTCCAACTTTCACAGCCATACATTGCAACTGGGAAAACCATGGCCTGGACTATACGCACTTTTGTTGGCAGGGTGATGTCTCTGCTTTTTAGTATGCTGTCTAGATTTGCCATAGCTTTCCTCCCCAGGAGCAAGCGTCTTTTAATTTCTTGGCTGCAGTCCCCATCTGAGGTGATCTTTGAGCCCAGAAAAATAAAATCTGTCACTATCTCCATTTCTTCCCCATCTATTTGCCAGGAATTGAGAGGGCCGGATGCCATGATTTTGGTTTTCTTAATGTTGAGTTTCAAGCCAACTTTTGCACTCTCCTTCTTCACCCGCATCAAGAGGCTCTTTAGTTCCTCTTCACTTTCTGCCATTAGAGTGGTATCATCTGCATATCTTAGGTTGTTGATATTTCTCCCGGCAATCTTAATTCCAACTTTTGATTCATCTAGCCCTGCCTTTCTCATGATGTGCTCTGCATATAAGTTAAATAGGCAGGGCGACAGTATACAGCCTTGCCGGACTCCTTTTCCAATTTTGAACCAATCAGTGGTTTCGTGTTCGGTTCTCACTGTTGCTTCTTGACCCACATATAGGTTTCTCAAAAAACAAATGAGATGGTCTGGTACTCCCATCTCTTTAAGAACTTGCCACAATTTGTTGTGATCCACACAATCAAAGGCTTTTGCATAGTCAATGAAGCAGAAGTAGATGTTTTTCTGGAACTCCCTAGCTTTCTCCATGATCCAGCGTATGTTGGCAATTTGATCTCTAGTTCCTCTGCCTCTTCGAAATCCTGCCTGTACTTCTGGTAGTTCTCGATCCACATACTGCTGGAGTCTAGCTTGTAGGATTTTAAGCATAACTTTACTAGCATGTGAAATGAGTGCATGGTGCGATAGTTTGAACATTCTTTGGCATTGCCTTTCTTTGGAATTGGAATGTAAACTGACCTTTTCCAATCCTGTGGCCACTGTTGAGTTTTCCAAATTTGCTGGCAAATTGAGTGTAGCACTTTTACTGCATCGTCTTTTAAGATTTTGAATAGCTCAGCTGGAATACTGTCACCTCCACTAGCTTTGTTGTTGCTCAGATTTTCTAAGGCCCATTTCACTTCACATTCTAGGATGTCTGGTTCGAGGTCAGTGACCATCTCATTGTGGTTTTCTGGGATGTTAAGCTCATTCTTGTATAGTTCTTCTGTGTAGTTTTGCCATCTCTTCTTAATCTCTTCTGCCTCTGTTAGGTCTCTGCCATTTTGGTCCTTTATCATGCCCATCTTTGCATGAAAAATGTTCCCTTCATATCTCCAATTTTCTTGAAGAGATCTCTGGTCCTCCCTATTCTGTTGTTTTCTTCTATTTCTTTGCACTGTTCATTTAAGAAGGCATTCTTATCTCTTCTAGCTACTCTCTGGAATTCTGCATTCAATTGGGTGTATCTTTCTCTTTCTCCTTTGCCTTTCGCTTCCCTTCTTTCCTCAGCTATTTGCAAAGCTTCCTCAGACAGCCATTTTGCTTTCTTGCATTTCTTTTTCTTTGGGATGGTTTTAGTTGCTACCTCTTGTACAATGTTGCGAACTTCCATCCATAGTTCTTCAGGCACTCTGTCTATCAGATCCAGTTCCTTAAATCTATTTGTCACCTCTACTGTATATTCATCAGGAATATGATTTAGTTCATACCTGAGTGGCCTAGTGCTTTTCCCTACTTTTTTCAATTTAAGCCTAAATTTTGCAACGAGAAGCTCATGATCTGAGCCACAGTCAGCTCCTGGTCTTGTTTTTACTGACTGTATAGAGCTTCTCCATCTTTGGCTGCAGAGCACATAGTCAATCTGATTTCTATGTTGACCGTCTGGTGATGTCCATGTGTAGAGCCGTCTCTTGGGTTGTTGGAAAAGAGTGTTTGTTATGACCATCGTATTCTCTTGACAAAATTCTATTAGCCTGTGCCCTGCTTCATTTTGTACTCCAAGGCCAAACTTGCCTGTTATTCCGGTTATCTTTTGGCTTCCTACCTTAGCATTCCAATCCCCATGATGATAAGGACATCATTTTTTGGTGTTAATTCTATAAGGTGCTGTAGGGCTTCATAGAACCGGTCAATTTCATCCTCTTCAGCACCAGTGGTTGGGGCATAGATTTGGACTACTGTGATATTGAATGGTTTGCCTTGGATTCGAATTGAGATCATTCTGTCATTTTGGGGATTGTATCCCAGTATTGCTTTTCCTATTCTTTTATTGACTATGAAGGCTACTCCATTTCTTCTGAGGGATTCTTGCCCACAGTAGTATACCTGATGGTCATCTGAGTTAAATTCACCCATTCCTATCCATTTTAGTTCGCTGATTCCTAAGATGTCGATGTTCAGTCTTGTCATCTCTTTTTTGACTACATCTAGCTTGCCTTGATTCATGGATCTTACATTCCAGGTTCCTATGAAGAAAAAATCTTTATATATCTGGTGGTGAAAGGACTTTCCTTTCACCACCAGATATATCCACAGCTGAGCATCCTTTCGGCTTTGGCCCAGTCGCTTCATTCTTTCTGGCGCTACTAGTACTAGCCCTCTGCTCTTCCCCAGTAGCATATTGGACACCTTTCGACCTGAGGGGCTTATCTTCCAGCGTCATATCTTTTTGCCTTTTAGTACTGTCCAAGGGGTTTTCATGGCAAAGATACTGGAGTGGTTTGCCATTTCCTTCTCCAGTGGATCACATTTTGTATTACTGTAGGAAATATAAAAGATGTATGCCTTGGAGTCTGTCAGTGGGCAGGCGTAAGAGTATTTAGAAAGAACTACATGCTCATCAGGACACATGTATATGTATGCTGCTCTAAAACAGTAAGTATTTACTTATTGTTTTATCCAAGGGGGGAGGGGTGTTATGTCCTGTACCTGCTGAATGACTCAGCAGGCTCAGGAAGCTGCAGAAGGCCCGGGCAGACCACGTGGTTGCCCGGGACCAGACAGGCTGTCTCCGGCCTTGCGCACATGCACAAGGCGGGAGAAAAGTCTTGCATTGATTGGCTGATGCTGTCCCTGCAAGGGGAGTATAAAAGACTCCACGCCATTTTGTTTGCTGTTCTGTTGGTGAATTGCAATAAAGGAAGACTGTTTTTATTATTCCGCTTTGTCTCAATGCCTTTTACTTGGAAACAGAACATCTGCGATCCAATCAGGAGCTCTGTTCTGTGTTCCTGGACTTTTTCTCAGCCTCTGTGGCACCTACAAATTCTTCTTCCTGGGGCAAAAAGAAGAGGCACCCCCCAGCGCATGAGGCATCTGACGAGAAACCCTTTGCCTCTTTCTCTTAGAAATACGAATCAGCATAGTTCTTTTGGAAAGGTGGCAAAAAGTCAGAGCAATCCCTTCTTCACTGCTTTGAATTCATGGCTCAGGGCAACCAAGTAATAAATTGTCCTTCCCAGGTCAGGAGACCGCTATTTCAAACTACATATTTATCTTTCATTCTGACTAAGGCACTTCATCCCTCTTTCTTTCTTTTTTCGCAGAATATGCTCAATATCTCCAAGCTAAAGAATCAAATTTTCAGTTGTACCCTGCAATAAATAATTAGAAATGCTTTTTGTTGATTTGCTTGTTTGCTGTGATTGTCAGCAGCAGCAGCAGCTAGCAAAAGCAGCCTGATGATATTTCTGTTCTCTTCATAATTTCTCATTCTTGTAAAAGAAAGCAAGATAAATAGGATGGAAGAAAACATCTGTTTTTCCAATTCTTGTTTAGCATTCTGCTGGTTCCTTCAGTGCAGTTTCCCATACATGATTAACAGGAAACATAACTGCAAGTCTGTGTATTGTTTAGGGTTTGAGCCAATTGAAAAGCACACATTTGTATAAAAATAATCCCCAAACTGCTGCAGAAAGTCACAGGTTTTTAGGGCTTTAGAAAATGGCATCTAAAATATGCCTTGGAGTACAAAGAAACTGTAACTTTTAATAGAGACAAAAGATCAACCAAGACAGAAAGCATAAGAAATAGCACCCAAGTCCCTTTGCAGCCGGTATCCAGAGGGGCCGGCCTTTGCCTGGCCAAACTCTGCCTGGCTCTGTTTTTAAGCACCACCATAAAATTAGAACAAACAGGCTGAAGATGTTATCCAGGACCAACCGACAGAGCTTACACAATCCAGATGTGGACTCCACTGTAACCAAGAGAGTCCCAGGTTTGCTATAGTAACTGGTTCCACCTGGGACAACATTCCCTAGTCAGGTGCTCCCCAGATGTGTTGGCTTCAGACTCATAACTCACAGCTAGCAGGACCAACGCAAGCTGCTGCTGGGACCTCACTGCCACACTGTGGTCCTCCAGGGACCTCCTTCATTGCAAGCAGATGTTTCTTCTTTCCGTGGAGCACTTTCAATTGGATGCTTTAAAAACACATGGAAAACTAGGCATTCATTGTGATGTACTCTAATAAGAAATATGAAGACTGTATTGAATAATTTTTGTCATTTTTTCTTTTTTAACAATTAGGTAGGTACACAGTTTTGTTTTAAAGAAAATGTACACATAGATTTTAAAAACTGGTTCCATGAGCCAATTAACTTACAATTCCACTAATTTAACTATCAATGAATTGATAGTGCCTTGCGTATGATTCTCCAGGAAGCAAAGCAAAAGTGTGCTACCTCTTTGTTACAAAAGATAGTTAGCATTGCCTATGCAAGAATGAATGAATGAATGAATGCCAGAATAACTGAATTCTGTTTCCCAACACTGCATTACAGACTGGAATAACAATTCTTTGTTATAAATGTATCCTAAATCAGCATTATTTGAGTTTTCCTAAGAAGGGAAGATAGGTGTTTCTCCCACCCAATCTCAAAGGTGTCATGCAAATAAAATAAAAATTAAGAATAGGGGAATAAATAATCCTGGTAACTAATAGAAAGGAAGAAGTATGCTTGTTTCACTCAGGGCATCTGCTATTCCAGACCTATAATCAGCCACCCATCTTCACAGGCAGATGGGAGCTGCAGAAGGACAGCTACAAAAAGCCCCCCCTTGCCTCCCCATCTTAAGAAGGTTACAGAAGAAAAGAACTCATTTGATCATTTGGCTTTACTGCTGCAGAAAAATGGCTCCTGGTGTGCTGCACTCTATGATAAATGCGCCCCCTCCAGATTGTTATTGCCCTTGTAAATCACAGGACTGACAGCAGTTAATAAGAAAGCTTCTGAAGTTTGGCTTGATACAAATAAAGCTTCATATTAAAGAATTTGCTAGTCCTCAATGTGTGCAAAATAATTACAGGTAATTAGAAGTTTTAATTATTATAATTGCAGAAAGGGCAGCATAGGCAATAAGATAAACCGTCCTCTTCATCTGATTTCAGATAACCACCCAAGATGTTTGCCTTGTGCCGCTGGACCTGAAGCAGAAAACTGTTCCTCTGTTGAGCTGTCCTGCTGTGCTCGCTAGGAAGCTTTTGGCTGCTCCCTTTAATAACAAATAGAGCTTGGCATCCCTCCTGACTAGGGCAACATCACCCATGAACCCAGCTGTCCTAAAGGGACAAGCCACATTCAAGATTTGGAGGAGCCGTCTGTCTTTTCCTTACCTCACCCTGGGCAAAAAAAATGGCATTTCAATTCTAAAGGCATGTGCTCCGGTGGGAAATGCAATCTCCATGCAGAAATGGATTTTCAGGTATAAATCTCTGGCACGCTAATGTAATATTCTTGCGATGCCAGCCTGTGGCCTATATGTGCTCTTTGCCAGGTGCTCAGGTTACTGGAGGCAGCTCTGGCCATTGCTGGGCCTACTTGGAAAGAGCAGCACAGCAGTTGTTCTTGCTTGCTCCAGCAGGATCCATACCAACACACACACCCCTCACCTGAGGAATTGGTCTTATTATGGGCAGACATCATGTGTTTCCCACGTGGGAAACTGAGTTTAGCCCATTGGACTTTCTCTCTCTTCCTGGCAACGCTCTAATGCCACCTTGGAGCCACTTGCTTGTTAAGCACTCACCCTGGATCACCCAGCCATGTCGGGCCAGTTGACAGCTCACAACATGTCACAGACTTCCACCAATCTGCAGCCTGTGCCCAAAGCCTGCATGTTTATCTTCTTCATGCCTACTTCAGAGCGATTTCATTTATTGGGGGGGGGTGTATTAGGAAGCTGGGTGAATTATCCCTATTGCAAGCAAATGCAGCTTCCTTTTAGCTAAGGCTGGAAACTGAGCAGCCTTCCTTTCCCTCTCCTTGGCTCACAGCTGAGGTCCTCCACCAATGAAGAGTGTTTGGACAAATTAATGCAGTTTCTCTGGGAGCCCCCAATGCCATTAGAGTTTCCCATCAATGGCGCTCAAGTGTCTCTACGCGGTTTAATGTCAGGGTGGGTTTCTGTCCAGGGAGCGTCTTGAGTAAATAGCTATCCAGTGCCCAGCCCCAAGCGCCTATCCGCAACATCTATTTTCCCAGTTTGCCCTCCCCTTTAAATCTGCTGTCAGCCAATTAACTGATGAAGTCAGTTAATTGGGGGGGGGGGCGCAATCCCTGCAGGGTACCAGGACCCCTCGAGGTTGGGGGGGGTCGAGGCTGAGACCCTTTTCTCCTGTCCCAACAGCAGGTTGCACAGCGGCAATTGCTTAGTTAACAATGTCAAAAGTTTTTACGAACTTGACTGTATTTCATACCAACAATATATTTCTTCTTGATTACTCAGTAGTTAAAATGATTTTAAACCAAGGCAGCAAAATAAAACAGTTATAAAATCAATAGGTGCTTAAAACATGCCTTCTATTAGGTAATAGCATTTAAAATATCCGTAGTTTGTAATGGCACTTAAGAGATGCCCAGAAATCAATGTGCTAAATTACTTATTGAGCTCCTTAATTTGAACTTCGGGTTTTATATGTATATTGGTAAAAGGAGCTCCCTTCGCCTGGCTGGCCCACCGGCTCCTCCTGCTGGAAAGCGGCAAAAATCCTCCCAGTGAAAAAATAACTAAATCCAAAAAAGAAAAAAATATAAAATAAAATAATAAAAGAAGACATGATATATAAAGTAGAATCAACGCAAACCGCAAACGGCCATCGGCGGATCCAGGACCAGCTTTGCAAAAGCCAACACAGCGCCACCGCCTGGCCGGGTCCGGCACGACAGGTGTCCGCTCGGGGCCGCTCTTTCCGGCCCGCTCTTCTACTCGAGGAGGGAGGACGGAAGTGCTCTTGAAGCTGTCCCTCGCCCGGCCCCCCCGCGCCGGAAGCTCACAGGAGGCCCGCCCCAGATGGCGCCGTGACTTGGCCGCGGAGCACGCCGGGAGCCGCAGAGCCGCAGAGCCGGGAGCCGTCGCCGTCGCGATGCCGGAACTGGCCGTGGAGCGTGTGGTGGTGCACCCGCTGGTGCTGTTGAGCGTGGTGGACCACTTTAACCGGTGAGGAGGCGCCCGCCCGCCCGGCCTCCCCTGCCCTCCCCAGCCCGCCCGTGCTGCTGAGTCACAGGCGCGGCCTGACCTGCTCCCCGCTTGCCTCGGCAGGATCGGGAAGGTGGGCAACCAGAAGCGCGTGGTGGGCGTCTTGCTGGGCTCGTGGCAGAAGAAGGTGCTGGACGTCTCCAACAGCTTCGCGGGTGAGTGCGCGTCCCGCCCCTCGCGACCCCCCCAAGCTCCACCGCGCTCAAGCCCCCCCCCCCGCTCTGCCCCCGCAGTGCCCTTCGACGAGGACGACAAGGACGACTCGGTCTGGTTCCTGGACCACGACTACCTGGAGAACATGTACGGGATGTTCAAGAAGGTCAACGGTGAGTCCCCCCCCCCCGCCCTGGATGGGCCGGCCCCCCAGGGGCCCTTTCGAGGCTCCGGATAACCCCCCTCCGCTTCCCCAGCCCGCGAGCGGATCGTTGGCTGGTACCACACCGGCCCAAAGCTGCACAAGAACGACATCGCCATCAACGAACTCATGAAGCGCTACTGCTCCAACTCGGTAAGGGAGGCGTCCACCAGATGACGGGGGCTCCACTCTGCCTGGGGCGACGGGCCTGACGAGGGTCTCCCATTCAGGTGCTGGTGATCATCGACGTGAAGCCCAAGGACCTTGGCCTGCCCACCGAAGGCTACATCTCTGTGGAAGAGGTCCATGATGTGAGTCTCCCAGCAGGGCAGGAGCCGGGCCTTCCCCCAAGCCCCCCGCCTCCTCTGATTTCCCCAAGGCCCTCCCTCCCCTGCTGGGAGGTTTGGCTTCCCTTTTCCCTTTGGGGAGGAGCAGGAGTGGGGCTCTGGCCATCATGTAGACGTTTGGTTCCCGTTGTTTAAATGCCTCACTTGCAAAAATGCCCTTCCTGCCCAGAAGCAGATTCCTTGGCCATGACGTGCTTGTCTTCTTTTGGCCCTAAAGGATGGAACCCCAACGTCCAAGACTTTCGAGCATGTGACCAGTGAAATTGGAGCGGAGGAAGCTGAAGAAGTTGGTGTGGAGCACTTGCTGCGGTAAACACTTGGGAGGTTGTAGTTTGTGCTTTGTTCTTCCAGCCACATCAGAAGCCGGGGGTGGGTAAAAGACAAGTGCAAGGTCCAGCTCTCCATTGGGAAGCCTGGGTCTCTGTTTGGGGCCACCTTCTGGGTTCAGATTACTCAGAAGAGCCCCCTGGAGGATGACCGTGAGAATAGCCTGTTCTGTTGACACAACTTGCTTCCTCCTCTCTCGCTCTTCCAGCGACATTAAGGACACCACAGTGGGCACGCTTTCCCAGCGCATCACCAATCAGGTCCATGGTTTGAAGGGACTGAATTCCAAGCTCTTAGATATCAGGAGCTACTTAGAAAAAGTGGCAGTTGGCAAGCTTCCCATCAACCACCAGATCATTTACCAGCTCCAGGATGTCTTCAACCTATTGCCAGATGTCAATCTGCAAGAATTCGTCAAAGCCTTTTACCTAAAGACCAACGACCAGATGGTGGTGGTCTACCTGGCCTCTCTGATCCGTTCGGTGGTAGCGCTGCACAATCTCATCAACAACAAGATTGCCAACAGAGATGCCGAGAAGAAGGAGGGGCAGGAGAAGGAAGAGAGTAAGAAGGAGAGGAAAGATGACAAGGAAAAGGAGAAGGAAAAAAGCGAAGTCAAGAAAGAAGAGAAGAAGGAGAAGAAGTAGTCGTAATCAGGTTTTGTATTTGTAAATTAAAAGCATTAAATTGCACCAGGCTGCTCGAGTTGAAGATTTTTCCCTATCTGTGGCTTGGGGGGCACCGAGAGCCAGATGAGTCCATGGCTGCCTGAAATGTGCTTGCAGCGGCTGCTGGACAGGCCAGAATGTAACTGGGCCTTCATTCTGCCTTATGGGGAAAAGAAGCCTGGATCCTTTGCGGCCCAGGTGACACTGGTATCCTTGGGAGGCTGTGGGCTTCAAAGCAGGTGGGATCATCACCCACGGGCAGTTTGGGGGGGGGTTGTTTTTAAGCCAGGGTCCAGCTAAATTCAAGCTTCCGCTATGATTTTTACATCTTCCTGCCTGGAACATCTTCCCAGTTATCCATGCAGGATGGAGGACTGCTGTTGGGAAGGCAGCCCTTCTGCATTCTTGCTAAGAAGCTGAATGTTCCCTGGGTGCTGCCATCCTGCCAACTAAGGGTTGCTCTGGTGTCTGCTTCGTTTGGGGGAAACATGGGGCAGGGAAGACTCTTTCTGGTCTCTTCTGTGCTGAGGGGCAGCAAGAGGTTCATATTAAAAAAGCTGGAGCCCAGATTTTTGCACTTGTGATTTGCACCACCAGGTGTCAGCTCTATGCACAACTTGCTGTAGGAAGTAGGTGCTGTGGCACTGTTTACACTTCCTTATTTGGGAAGCATGTAAGGGTCTTGCCAGATATTTTTTTTAAGAGAGCCTTAAAATTGTTATTTTTCTCTACATTTCCTACTTCCAGCTTAGCCAGAAGAGCCTAAAGTTGATGTTCTGGTTTCATATGGAAGTTTGTTGGTTTTAGCTTTTTAACCGCTACAGTTTGTAAATTTAGCTTGTCCTAGATTTCTGCCCTAGAGTTCTGATTTTTGGTAGTGAAGAGAGCAATAAATGCTGGGGTTGGCCACTCCCACTATCTGAGTATATTCAAAATGTGTAAGCTGCCTTAAAAGAGTATCCCAATTCGAATCAGTTTTTCTCACTTTGCCATTGCATGATCTTGTCCCAGTCCATCACTGTCTTGCCAATCCGGGTGAATGACCTGAAGCTGGAGATCCGCCTCTTCGTTTCTTCCCCAGAGAATAGACTCTCTTTCTGGCCATGAACTAAGAGGGACCTATCCAAAGCTCTGGAACTTCACAAACAGGGTCAGGGCTGGTTTGAGCCAGGAGTTCTGACCAAGTCCCTCCATAGGGGGCAGATCAAAAAGTCACATTCCTGGGCAAAGGGGGAGGTCCACTTCCAGGGGTCCCGCTGAGCTTGAGGTGTTCCTGGGGCTTCCCTCCTCAAGTGGCTGGGAGAAAGGAATTGCAACTCACCGTGGCTGTGAGAGTGGAAGCTCCATTCCTTTTGGAGAAAAGTCAGCAGCCAGACCAACCCACCCCAAGGGTTTCGTCCATGGGAGAGGTGGCAAGTGGCACAGTTGAAGGACGCCCACCCTTCTGCCCAAACACCCCTAGTGCCCATGCTCCTCCAATCACTTGGCTTCACAGCAAGAAAGGACATGGGGGCAGGGAAGGTGGCAGCACCACCATAAGCAGTTTGAAGTTGGTGGGGAGCAAAATCTACAACTGGAATGCATGTTCATGGGCTAGCAAAGGGCCCTCTGCTGGCCTTTTGACTTCCCACCCGGTGCTGTAGAGCCCTTCCCTGTTCCCCCAGCGAAGAGCAGGATCCTGCCTTCGCAACAGAAACATTCAGCTTTGAGCCAAGCAAAATCTGGCTGCTCCTTTGCCAGGCACCTAGAGCCAAGGCCAGGGGAGCAGAGCCCTTTGTGCCAGACCAGGTTCCTCTCCACCCTCGGAGCGCATACATGGACACCTGGATCCTGCCAAGAGCTGCCTCACACACACACACACCCCTTCAACCTCCCTCTCTTCCTTCAGCTCCTGATCTCCCTGGACCTCTTGTTGCTCTTCTGCACTTAGGCAAGCGCCCACCAACCAGAAGACTTCACCAGGCCAATGGTGCTCTCTCTAGGCGCCTGCCTTGGAACAGGGCCCCTGGCAAAGCAAAGAACCCACTTGCCACTTCCAGCCAGAGGAAACACACAAGCCCCTTTTTGCACCAGGAGCATTTCCAGGAGCATCTGGTTTTGCCTTAAGAGGCTTGGCTGCTGACTTCCGGTTCCAGTTTGCGGCATCCCTAGTCGTACGGGGAGACTCGTCTCCTCGTTGGCTAGTTTTCCCTCCACCAGTAGACCCTTATGTGGGTCGAAAGTCGCTCTGGAGGGTGCAACTTCTGTCGAGGAGGCTTTGCTCGTCTATGGAGGAGCGGCGGCTTCTCCAGCTGTCCCAGCTATCTCTGAGGGCCGACGGAGAAGAAGATCGGCCAGTAAAATGGCCGATCACCCTGCCGCTTCAAACCGCAAGTCAAAGAACATCTAAGCTGTAAGAACCCACGTGAATCCAGGTGAAACTTTTCCTTGCTACTCTCTCTACTCTATTTTGGTTTTTTGTGCCTGTAAGAGCCTTGTTGGAATTATTTCCCTGATTTGAAAAAGCAGCTTCTACATGTTTGGGAAAAAAGGCATTGTATAAAAATAGAGCAAAATTTTAAAGACTATATTTTATTTCCATATTTTTGGGGGGTACAGAATTTTTTTTCTCTCTCTACTATCATCTTATGCTGGAAGATTATTTCATTTTTCACATTATACTTTAAAAGATAGAAAAAAGGAAATGGTGTCTGGAAAAGATTTTTTAACCTACTGAGGACATCTAGTGGCGAAAATGTAATACTGCAACTTCTGGTTACTCTTTGAAGATGGAATAGATCTGACCTTCAAATTATTTTTGAAGAGAAAAGATAAGCTGTGCAGCTGTGGGAATTGTGGGGATGGACACTGCCTAACTTTTATTAAATATAGCCTCCACAAAAAAGAAAAAAGAGATTCTTTTTTATTACTATCAAAATGGAGAAACCTCAGTTACAATTAAACTGTAAACTTATATTGGAAAAGATTTATGAGGCTACTGCAGAAATATGTGCTACAATGAAAGAGTTTACTACAGAATTAAGATCCAGAAATCTCACTTCAAACATTCAAACTGATGTCCAGACTACATCTGACTATTCTAAATCAAAACATACTAGAAGAGGAATCACCAGAGATAAAAGAGGAACTTATTCTATCTTATAAACTTTCCATCTGTAACTTTGAGGAACAGAAGAAGCAAAGACAGAGATTTGAAACTACAAAGCAACAATGCTTTAAGGATGAGAGAAATAGATGCCTAGTGCAGAGGATGGGATTCCTATCCTTTCAAAGATCGCTGCAAGCAACAAAAATAGATCTACTGGCTGAAAGGGAAGCTTGGTTATGGAAACCTGCCTAGAACAGAAAAAAAGCCAGAATCAGACTGAAAAGAGAAATTTAAAATTGTGTAATGAATTAAAAGGCAATCTTGGATTTATGGACTGTTTTAAGGATTAAGACTTAGAGTTAGAAGTAAGAAAAAAATATAGAGGAGGGTGATTATTAGAATAGATATTTTAAATAGATTAAGAATGTACCTTTTGGAATAATAGATTTATTTTGAAGAAAATTATTATGTATTGGAATTAAAAAAATGTTGATTTTTTAGATTTGGATGGTTTCAATAATTAATTGTTTTAAATTAGTAAAATGACCTTTTTGTTTGATAACATAAATGTGATAAGGCATGATAATCAATTGGAGGAAATTTGAATTTTGTTTGATTAATTGAAATGATTTAAGGTTTCACATTATTTTGTTATCTTAAAGAGATTGTGGGATTATATATGTATAGGGTAGATTAATATGTTATTTTAATTAGGATATCTATTGTGTAGTGGGAGAAGAAATAAATGAGATTGGTGATAAAATGAGGGATGTGAGAGATTAAGAATTAGAATATATCTGGAAGGGATACCTGAATAGATAACTTATTGATTTAAAGTTAAATTTGATTATGGTATTTGTAAACTGATGAAGTTTTAAAACAGGTTTAGCAGTAATAGAAATTTAACTTAGAAATGGAATATTTTAAACATATTATGCTATTTGAGGGAAATAGAGAGGGGACAGTTGTTTATATATGTTTTCACTTTTTGAATGTTTGATTACCCAAACACCACGATGTGTCCTGAGTACCTTTTCTTAAGAATTAAAAAACCAATAAAATGTGTTTTTTTTAAAAAAGAGGCTTGGCTGCTCTGCAGCTTCAGCGCTGGGACTGATGCCATTCAGAAGAGAGGCAGGTACAGAGACTGCCCACACCATAAACACGGTACAGTCACCAACAAGCAGAGTACAATGCAGGTACCGTGCCAGGAGTCAGTCCAAGAGGCAGAAAACTCCCTTGAGCTCAGCCTCCCTTCTTTTCCACTGTAGCTGCTCCCCCCTCCCTTTTCACTTGGAAATGAGTCACCTGCTGATTATGTCCTCCCCCCCCCCCAGCACAGAGACGCATGAGCAGCTGCGGATAGTTTATTGCACAAGAGGTGGCATCACTGAGGCAGATGGTGTGGTACAAAACTACTTAAGAACCCATCAAAAGCTATTGCAATTCTTTGTGTCCAGAGACATTTATATACAAATTTATATATTCACATATGTTTTTATACACATTCATACACATATCCTCCATGGAGGTCAAGGGCCCCCCAAGAGTGCAAAGTGCACAAGCCCACCCTTCCTGGGGCTGGAGCGGCCTCTGCTTCCCTGCCACAAACTCAAGCTGGGGCAATCAGTCACAGAATTCAAATATTCACACGCAGATCGACCACGAGGGAGTCCTTCAACTGTCCCTGATGCTGCCTGCTTTTGGGGCCCTTTGCTCAACTTGGCCTGGAGATTTCAAGGATACTTCCCAAGGCCCTGCTGTGGCCAGGCTCCAGACCTGTCTCTTGGCTGTGGCTCTCCAGAGGCCAGGGGCTGCGCCTTGACAGCAAGAGCTGGTCTGCAAAGAAGCCGAGGCTGCCGGGCACTATCTGGGAACAGGCAGGATTGCCCTGAGTCACATCTTCCAGGCTGGAGAGCAGCCAGTGGAAGCTGCCCCAACTGAGGTCTCGGGGCCAGCCAGTCTGTAGCAGTCCCAGCCCAGCTGGTAATATTAAGGCGGGCGGAGGGGGGAGGGTTGCTGAAGTGCTCTGTGGGTGAGGAAAGGCCCTGGCCAGAGCAGCTGGACAGAAGTTGGGGAGAGGGGGGTCTGCAGGAGACCCAAAGTGCCCACGATAGGAGGCTGAGAGGCCAGGAAAATGCAGCTCAGGAGGGAGCAGGAGAGGGACTCTGGGATCCAGCCCCCCCCCAATCTTGCAGGGGGAGCTTCCGCTACAAGATCTTGCTCCAGCGATCCCCAAGAGGGTCACTCCATGCCGTGCCCCCCAGGATTCTGTCCTTCCTGACAGGCAGGATGGCTCTTCTCAGGCTCCTTCCAGACACCCCTCACTCCTGCCCGAATCCTTCGGTCTCCTCGATGGCGTAAAGCAGCTTCTCCTTCAGCTGCTCGTAACTCTTGTAGGGAGGCAGATCCAGGCGGTTGAAGCTGAAAGAGGCAAGGGCTGGTTGGCAGGGGCAGCTCTGCTCCCTTTTGGGGGGGGCTTGCAGGTCCTGCCATGCTGACTCACCACGTGTGGCTGCGGGGCAGCCAGGTCTCCTTGCCAACTTTGTCAATGCAGAACTTCTGGGGTCCGTTGCTGCCTGATGGAGAAGAGCCATGAAGGAAATACACTGCACATCTGGGAACAGGATGCCTGACATTCCAAATGGGCCCTCCTTCTCCATTCTTCCATGGGGGGGGGGGGACAGACTTACCAATGAGCTCTGTGAATCCTCCAACAGGCAGGCGGCACGTCCCTGTCACAAACTGGAGAAGCCGGATTCTCTTCTCGTTATCCATCTCCTTGACCACCTGCAACCACCAGATGGGCGAGGAGATGGTAGATCTCTTGACCAGTCCTAGGGTCATTCCCCCCCCCCAAAGGATCCAAGGGCTGAGGGGCTGCAGAGCCCTCCTGGTCTCTCTGGTTCCTCACCTGCCAGAACCACTGGATCTGCTTGCTGCTCTTGGTGTAATGCCTGTAGATGGTGTTCTTCTGCCAGTCGCTCATGTCAATTTCTTGCATGCCACACAGCATCAGCTGGGGAAAAAGCAGGAGGAGACCTAGTCGGTGCCACCTGTCAAAGAGGCTTCCGGGAGGGAGCCTGAGGCAAGCTCTCTCGGCAGGCCAAAGAAAACTGCAACAACTTGCTGACCGATGAAGCCGAGGCCATGAATGAAAGATGCTTCCTTATGTGCATTTGCAGAGGAATAAAACAAGACCACCTGCAGTGGCCTTCCTGGACGGTGCAACGGCCCTGCCAGTGCTGGGAGCAGGGCAGGAGCTGCCAGCCTGGTCACGGGGGAGACTGGCCCTCGAAGGGAGGCTTGGAAGGCAACCCTCTCGTCCACCCAGAATGCCCTTCTCATTCGGAGTACTTTTAGCTCATCTGACTGACTGGCTATAGAGCCGGTTTGGTGTTGCGTTTAAAGCACCAGGCTAGAAATGGGCAGACGCATGAAAGCCGGCCACTCCCTCTCAGCCCCAGGGAGAAGGCAATGACAAACCACTTCTGGAAAGCCTGTCAAGAAAACCTCAGGCACCTCTGCAAGGTCAAAAGCTGACTCTGGGGCCCAAAACCCCAAACTGACCCTGAGCAACTATCAGCAGCCTCCCTCGGCCGGATGAGGCTGTGAGGCTTCTGGCTCTCAGGGCAGCTTCCTGAGAAGAGAGTGGCGGTCCCTGCTCCCACGTGGCAGCCTGCTCACCTCCAGTTCCTTCTCGTCAAAGTAGCGCAGCCACTCCAGAGGGGCCACCTCGTTGAAGCCGTCCAGGAAGGCCTTGGTCTGCTCCTCAACACCCCGGGTGAACCGCCAGTCAGTCAGCAGCCTGCAAGGGGAGAAGGCCACTCAGCCACCCCCAGAGCAAGTCACCCTCAGCCACCCTCCTCCCCCTTGGCAAAACCCGATGGCCCAACTGCTCGGCCCTGCAGGGTCCCAAGCACCCCCGGGGCCACCAGCAGGAAGGTCCAGAGGACTCAGCTCACATGATGTACTCCTCCTTGTTCTCCTCAGTGACCCGGAGCTCCTCCCCGCCCTCTTTCAGCTCGTGGGTGGTCACCTTGCCAAGGACTTCCATGTCCTGCATGAAGTAGAGCTCCAGGGCGCACTCTTCCAGGCTGTTCTCCCTGCAAGCGCCAGAGAGAAGCTGGGCTGGCCTCCTGGACGGGGCCCGGGGCCTCAAAGCACCTTCCACAAGGCCAAGCAGAACTCTGGCCAGCAACCCCTCCCCAACCCCTCCTAAACCCCAAGACACCACAGCGCAAGGGGCTTGGCAGCTAGGAACCCACCCCCTTTGCCCCCCTCCCTCCAGGAGAGCAAGAGGGTTCTGCTCTCTTGCAGACACCGAGGGTGCCCCTGCGCAGGGCCCCAGACAGGCCTCGGGGGAACTGACTTGATCCAGAGGATGGAGTTGTAGAATTCGGGATCAATGGACTCCAGATCCTTGAGGGTGGGGCGCTTGTTCAGCATCCGCTTGTAGAAGGGCAGGGTGAAGCCCGTGTCGATGAACTTGCCATGGTAGAGGGCCTGCAAAGAAAGGGGCCCTCTCAAGGCGCCAGTCCTGTGCCCGAGACCCGAAGGGCGGTCCAGCCTCTCAGCAGCTGAACTGGGCTCTAAGCAACAACTGTGCTAGCCGCCTTCTGTGTCCCGCCACAGAAGCCCAGCGGTGTCCCCAGAGCAGCCTGCCACAGGCCTGCCTGCCCAGAGCTGCCCACAGGGTGCAAGGGGGGGCAGAGCCAAAGCTTCCCACCACCGGGGCTGGTGAAGAGGGCACTGTCTCTTCCCTCTCTGCTAAGAAACGGTGAGGTTACGTTTGGAGAGGGAACACAAAGGCCACTGCCTGTGTCCCTTTGCTTCAGCAGTTAGGCCAGCCTCAGTTATGCCTGATTTGTACGCTAAAAGAAACAAGGCGGTCTTAAGCAGAGAGGGAATACTGTTTTTTTTTTTTTTTTAAGAAAAGGAAATGTTTTCATGCCGACAAAATGCACTGTCTTATTTTCCCGATATTTTTTTCTTTCCCTCCTTTTCAAAGCACCCAGGTCTTGTAGCCCCTGCTCCTTCCCTCCCTTGCTGGCAGCCAGACCCCATAACTTGACACCCCCCCCCCAGCCCTGCTTTTTCCCCAAGAGGAAAGGAAGGTGGCCCCCCAAAGGAGGCCCCACGAGCAAGCAGGCGGTGCTGGAAAGGGCCTGGAAAGGTCCACTTGGCCCAGGGGCGAAGCATCACACGCCACCCTCCCTGACTAATAAAGGCCATTCAAAGGCATCATCTTACAAATCATCTTTCTTTTATCAGATTTGTGCCAGTGGATTCTACCTCACTTGGCTATTCTAGGCTAAGGTGGCTCTCCCCCTCCGACGTTACCAAGTCGGGGAGCCCTTTTGCTCCAAATCAGTGGTCCTCCACCTGTGGGTCGGGACCCCATTTGGGGTCGAACGACCATTTCATGGGGGTCGCCAAACAACGCAGTCCGCCATTTTTTCCCCCCTTTTCCTTAGCTGTGCTACTCCCTTTTATCCTATTGGCTTTTGAAAGCCAATAGAGTCTAATTCTATTGGCTTTCAAAAGCCAATAGGAATTGTCCAGGCTGTCTCTGCCCTGCTGAGCCCGCCAAAAGTCCCATTCTGCAAACGGTGCTGCACCAGTTAGTAGTTCTCGACTTACGACCGGTTGAGTAGTCCTCGACTTACGACCGATTGGGGGGGGGTCGCAGCATTAAAAAGGTTGAGAACCACTGCTCCAAATGAAGTACCCCCCCCTTACAAACAAGTTGCCTCTGGAGGGGGCGCTCTGGGCCAGCCAGGCTGCTGCCCATCCCCACCAGCCCACCTCTGCCCAAAGCACTGAAGGTGGGCAGACATCTGGGCTTTAACCCCAGCCAGCTGGGCAGAACTTTGGGGGGCACGTAGCTTTGGTCCCCCTGCGGTTGGAAGGGAGGGACTGGCTCACCATGGCGATGAAGCGGCCAATGAAACGGAAGTAGGTGAGGTGGTCAGGGTTGATGGAGGAGGCAGGGTTGATCTGCAGGCAGTAGTTGTTCTTGGCGGCATACTCGAAGAGGCAGTACATGGGGTTCAGCACCTCGTGGGACAGGAGGAAGAACCACTCGCTGGGGAGAGAGGAGTGGCCGGTGAAGCTCCTTGTCCCCCACAGCAGCCCCCCCCCACAGCCTCTCCCCAGCCCTGGCTGCCTTGCGCGGTGTAGAGCCCGGCATCCCGTCCGTGGTTCTACCCTGTGGTAGAACAGCACCAGGTCACCTACCATAGGGTAAAACCACTGGCGGGCCACCGAGAGACACGTCAGGTGCCCCTGGCAGGGCCGGGTGTGGAGGGGGCCTCGCGGCAGTGGCAAGAATTCCTAGCGGCCATCGGCAGGCAGAAGTCCGTGGCTGCCCTGCTCCTTTCTGCCTGCTTCTTCCACACCTTCCAGGAGGACCGGATAAAGTTTTTTTTTGGGGGGGGGGTTGACCATCATACCCTGCCGACACTCACCGGGCAATGCCTCCATAGTCCAGTCCTTCTTCCCCACGCATGATGATGTACAGCCGGCGCCGCAGGTCGTAGGGCTTCATGTTCATGATCTGGAAAGAGAAGCCGCAACGAGAGTCAGACGGGGGGGGGGGGCAGACAGGGGTTCCCCCGTAAAGCTCAGCCTCACCTGTTGAAAAGAATCTTCAAAGAGCGTCTGCCGCGAGACGCTGATCTTGACGTGGCTGGGGAGGGCATTGGACTGTGGGGGAGAAAGGGCCGTGAGGGTCCAACTGGCTGCGCTGCCAGCCCCCCTCCCCCAGCTGTCCCTTGGCACTGCCCGTCCTGCTCCCCAAGGACTCACGTGGCAAAGGAAGCGAAACTGGTGAAACTTCCAGCGGAAGCTCCGGTCGTAAGCGCCTGGGGAGCCCCCCTGCTTGCTCCTAGGAGGGAAGACAGAGTTGAAGGTTCCCACAGCACTTGGGGCGCCCAGAGGCCCAGCTGTCCATGCAGGGCACCAGCTCCAAGGAGCCCCCGCTCGCTTCGCAAGGCCACGGGAGCCACAGAGTTCGCAAGGCAGGGAGGGACATGTTGTTAGTTGCGAAGTCGTGTCCAACCCATCGCGACCCCCATGGACAACGTTCCTCCAGGCCTTCCTGTCCTCTCCCATCTTCTGGAGTCCATTTAAGCTCACGCCTACTGCTTCGCTGACTCCATCCAGCCACCTCATTCTCTGTCGTCCCCTTCTTCTATTGCCCTCCCCTTCTTCAATTGCCTAGCATTAGGCTCCTCTCCAGTGAGTCCTTCCTTCTCATTAGGTGGCCAAAGTACTTGAGTTTCAATTTCAGGATCTGGCCTTCTAAAGAGCAGTCAGGGTTAGGGTTAGGGAGGGACATACCCAGACTCAAATCCAGGGCGGGGGTCTTTAAAGGTGGTGGTGCGGGTGTTGTGATCCACAAAGTATCGTACCCGCTCACTCGTGTACTTCATCTCCCAGCCGGGGGGCAGTGCCGGCTCCTGGATCATCCTGGCCATGGGAGGGAAGGATGCCCAGCTAGTGATTTGGCCGCATCCCCTCCCTCCCTCCCTCCCTGCCTGCTGGGCCCGTCCTGTCCTGTCTCGAGGCCCCTCCGGGAGCAGGCAGGACATGGGGGGGAGCACCCAAGCCTGGCCCTCCAGCCAGCAGACTAAAAGGGGCGCTAGGACTCCATCTGGCAAGCCACAGAAGGCAGTTCAGGCGTGCTGGTGTGCTACCCACCCCTGGGTGCGAGGATCTTCCCATTGTGTGGTGCGGGTGTTGTGGTTCACATAGTACACTCGCCCGTTGTCCTGCCGCTTCTCTGTAAGGGAAGGAGAGATGGGGAGACACTTCTGGACAAGAGTGCAGAGCCCCAAGAAGACCTCTGAAAAGATCTGGCACAGCTACCCCCAACAGCTTAACCAGGAGGGAAGCCGGGAGCACACCCCACCCCAAAGCCGGAGTTGTCTGCTGACATTGAAGGGCTCTGGTTCAGGCCCTTCCCTTCTTAGGGACCCCAGGACCCCCTTGCCTGAACCAGCTTAAGATGGGCCCCGAAGGACTGCCTTCTCTAACCCATGTGATGGACAAATGCCCCACCTGAGAAGGGCAGTACAGGCCCAGGGACGGGCGCTTAATTGCTCAGTCTCGGCCCCAGAGAAAGGCCAGGGGGTTGACTGGTTAAGGTCAAGTGGAGAGCAGGAGCACCTGGAAGGCCCCAGGGGCT
Organism: Crotalus tigris; assembly: GCF_016545835.1. Taxonomy (NCBI): domain Eukaryota; kingdom Metazoa; phylum Chordata; class Lepidosauria; order Squamata; family Viperidae; genus Crotalus; species Crotalus tigris. The sequence goes on along the minus strand of NW_024100600.1, from coordinate 1,357,102 downwards.
CACGCTAGTCCCATCAGGCTCAGGTTGCCTGCTGCGGGGCCCTCTGCACATGGTCTGTGCCTCTTGGGACTGTCTTGGCCACCAGAGCCTCGGGGCCCAAGGAGCACAACTGGGAGTCCTGCCGAAGGGCCTCGTGGCAGACCCCCTCCTCTCTCCTCCCTGCTTCTTTCCTCCAGGTCTGAAGGTCCTGCCATTCTGCTCTGCCCCCAGCCCCGCACCCCTCTCCCCTGCCCAGCTGAGAACGCTCACAGCACCCCAGAAAAACCATTTGGCTCTTCTGCCTTAAGAATGGGGGACTCCGACCCTCGGAAAGGCAGGGAACATTATTGATAACCCAGCTGTATTTTGCACGACTCCAGGCAGCGTACAGAATGCTGCTGCTTCCCATCTTCCCCACAACCCTGCGAGATGGGCTGGGCTGAAAGAGAACAGCTGCCCAAGGGAGGCCTCGCACTGAGAGCTTCCTGGACTCTGGTGCAGCTCCAAGCCATCTCTCACTAGGCTTCACTACCACAGGACTGTGGGGATCACTCCTGAGCAGGTGGGCTCCTGGTTCCCTGGCTTGTGCTGCACTGCAAGGGCCACAAAGCTGCCATGAGGCTGTTTCGTCACTCCCCCCCCCCAAGATTCCTGTCACAGACTTTGGGGCTCCCTCGGTCTCCCCTACCTGCACAGCTCTCAGGGATCTCCCAGGCAAGCTGGACTCATCAGTAACGAAGTTTCCACCTCCCCACTTTGCCCCACATGTGAAAAGAAAAGGGGTAAATGCAGGAACTCCAACAGAGGCCCTTCAGTGCAGGGGACAAGATTTTCTGGCAGATTTACAAAGGCAGGATTTGAATTCAGAGCCCAGAGCAGTCTGCACTAGAGGTTGAAGTACTTACCCCAGCCAGAAGGAAGTGGGCCCAAGGGGTCATTGTCAGCGGCCGTGCCGGAGGACTGGAAGGAGCAAAGCCAGTAGTGCCAGGCTGGTCAGGCTTGGAGGCAGTAGCCAGTGGCTCCTCTTCCACCCCTGGCGCTGCCCACTTTGCCCAGGGGCTCAAGGGGAGCCGAGCGGCATCTGGCGCGTCCTGCTCAGGGCAAGAGTGGGAGCGCCTCTGGCCCCGTGCTGGCTGAGGCGATGAGCCCCACCACAGCCCCACAGCCAGCCTCCTCCAGCCACACACAACAGGGAAAAAATATCGCAGGCCTTTCCAATGAAATCATTCCCAGCAGCCCGCCACGCCCAGAGCTTCCTGGCTCAGCCTGCCGCCCACCACCGCCTCCTCCCCCTCGCACGGAGCCGTGAAACCAGCGCCTGGGCGCGAAGCAGGCTCGGCCTGAGAGGGCACATTCATGCCACCCAGACAGGCGTCTCCCCAGCATCCCCCTCCGCCCAGGCCGGTACAAAGCACCTTTATGCAACTCTAGGGCCAAGGGGGTGGGGCGGGAGGTGCGGCACAGCTGCCAGCAGCAGCCGCCACAGCCGGTTGTTTAGATAGCCCCCTCCCCAGCTCTCAGCAAGGTCTCCAGAGAGAGCAGCCAGCCAGAGTAGTCAGAGCTAGGAGACTGAAAAAGCAGTCATTGTGCCCTAAAGGTGCGTGGAACTAATTCCCACCCAATAAAGGTGGGGGAGTTGAATCCTAGCCTACACTGTGAAGTTGCACATAGCAGCTTGTTAGGGACTTTGCTTCCCAAACGCCTAGCCACTCCAGCCCCAGGACTGTGGGGCCAATGAAGGGCACTGGAGGTGCCTTTTCAGAGCGACCTGCCACCAGCGTCCTTGGCCCTGTCACACTAGGGAATGGAGCCCTTCCTCTCTTTCCAACCCTTCCCTCCCTCCCTTCTCCTTCCTTCCCTTCCCCTTCCCTTCCCTTTCTCCCTCCCCACCTACCTAGCCCCCTGCCATGCACTGCACGGCTGCCCCTGCTGCCGGGTCTTCAGAGCTGGGCAGCCGAGAGTCCTAAAGAGGCTCCTGATAACCTGTGAAATGAGGCTGAATCTGGTGCTACTGAGCAACGCAGTTCAGGGCAACTCATTAAACCAAAAGGGCTTTTGGTTCCTGCTCTGCCGGCCTTCGTTTGACTGCCGTCTGGATTAAAGATGGCCGCTTCCCATATATGGGCCCCATCTCCAGGTTTCTTGGAAGATTCAGTGAAGCCAGAAAGATCCTGGGATCCTCCAACTTTGAGAATGCAAGGGGGGTCTGCCTCAACTGCGGGTCCCAACCCCCCTTCTTTCAGACCTGGTGTCAATTTCCAGCCGGGTCTTTTGCCTCTGAGAGAAGGGACGTGCTGCAGCGGTATCCCCGGGGGGGATGGTGGCCCCTACCTGGTAGAGGAACCTCTGGCTGAACTGCTGCATGGCGCCTTGGAGCTGGTTGCGCTGGCTCTGCCACTGCTCGTAGGTGCGCACGTACTCAGCTGTGGGGCGCTGCCACGTGGTGGTGCGTGTGTTGTGGTCCACAAAGTAGTACCTGCCACGGGGGTCCACACGTTTCTCCCAGCTACACAGAAAAGGGAGGCGGCCTTGTCAGGGTCCCCCATGACTGTGGGCGTTCAGCACCTCCAGGCTGCTGGCCAGGCCAAGGGGTGTTTGGAGCGGGGGGGCACCGCCCTCTATCTCCTCGCCTGAAGCCAGAATCTGCTGCCTTGGGTGCCGCAGGCGCATGCCCCGGTCAAGCCCTGCAACTTGCAGTACCTACCCTGGTGGAAGGGGGCGCTCCCAGGTGGTGCTCTTGGTGTTGTGGTCCACATAGTAGACCCTCCCGTTAGGCAGCTCTCGCTGCTCCCACCTGAAGGAAAGGAGAAGAAAATGAGGGGAACTGTGGGGGAACCCCCCCCCCCGACTTCTCTCTGTGGGTTTGGGAATCTCTTGGAAAATCAAGCTGGGCCTTGTGGGGACTCATAGCAAGTGCCTGAATGCAATCTCTGCCGTCTCAAATAGGATCCCCCTCCCAATTTTGTCTGGCCAGGGAGAACAACTGCAGCCCTTGACAGGCATCTCCCTGGTCAAGGATCTCATGCTCTCAAACTCCTGAGGAGTAGACTCTTAAATACAGCAAAGACAGCTGCTGCTGTCCCCCCCCCCACAGCACCTGCAAGCAAGCTGCGGGCCAAGCACAGCAACCCGGGCTGCTCGTCTCTCAGGCGGCTGCAGCAGAGGCACCTTACTGGGAGCAAGACAGCCAGGCTGAGCAAGAGGCCCAGCCTCGTGCCTGTACTGTGCTTGTGGCGAGCAGCATAATGCATCTTTGTGTGCAGCAGAGACAGGCGAATGGTGAGCGGGCGCACGCCCTGGGTTAATGGGGACGGCTGGCTGGCTGTCCCCAGACGCACTGTTGATAGGAACCAGATGCTGGGCTGGAGGACAGGAAATGGGGGCAGCCAGTAAGTCCGCTGGGGAGGGGCCTTCTGAATGGGGTCCCCAGGAAACCGTCTCCCCTGCAAAGCCCAGCTCCAGCACTTTGAAGCCCTCACTGAGGCCAATTGGGCTGGGCAAAGTGGGGTTCTGGGCCACTGGAGAAGAACGGAGGGCAAGCACAAGTCGGGGTGTGAAGCCACCAGGGACCCCCACCTTCTGGGGGAAAGGTGATTCAGGGATTGCACACGGGAGTCTTGCCCAGGGCCCCCGGACCACAGGGACTCTCTGCTCACCGCAGCCGATCCCCGGACGAGGCAGGGGATGAAAGAGCTTCTGAGAGGCTGGGATTTTTCCAGCAGCCTCTAAGCCAAACAGAACAGGGCTCACACAATTACACAAGGACACACTGAGAACCTGGCAGTGACACACCCACCCAGAAGACACCGTACTAGGAGCGCTTCCATTGGAAAATGTGGGAGGCTGGGCTCCAGGGGGAGGGGGGTGTCGGCAGGCGAAAGAGTCTTCTGTGGAGGGAGGCCAGAGCTGTGTGCCAGACTGCCGGCCTCTCCTTCCAGGCCTGCCCCAAAGCCCCCCCTCCTCCTGTCTGCTGAACAAACCCAAAGACGCTCCCTCCCTTCTGGCTCTCAAGGTGGAGGGTTCCTTGCCCCTTACCCAGATGGCAGAGTCTCCAGCACCTGGACTGCCCCCTGGGAGGACTGGCTGCCTGAGCCTGGCTCCTCTGCCTCTGCGGGGGGGTGAGCCGCACTGGGCTGGGGGGATCCTTCTGGGGGCCCAGCCCCCTCTTCCTCAGCCTCGGCTGCAGAGCTCTCAGTCTCTCCATTCACTGCAAAGACAGAACCCCCTACCTTGGCTCAATCGTGCCCTCGCCCACGGCTTCCCCACAGTGGTCAGAGGCCCCGGGTACCTCTGGGGGCTGCTGAACCACAATTCCCAACAGCTCCGGCCAGAGTGCAGCATCTGGAGCCTTACCACCACCACAATGCAACTATTAAGTTAGGGGCTGCTGGACAGGCATCTCCCCTCTGCCCAGGCCCACCTGCCCTGCTCTGGCTGCCCTCCAGGCCTCTGCCCAGCTGCTGAGGCTGGGTCTTCAGGATCGGGCTGTGATCCAGGGTGGCCACATTCTGCCTTGGGGCTTCCGCTGCCGACCCGAGTGCTCTGGGGAGGAAAGAAAGAGGAGATCACCACTTACAGCCCCCTCTCCAGGCCTGGTCACAAAGAGGGCCTGGGGTTGCCACTGCACCATTTGTTCAGTTCCTGTGACTCCTGGGCAAGAGGGGAGCTGGGCAGAATGCCCAAGAGGCCTCCATGCCCCCTCTGGGGGTCTGACGGGGCTCCTTTCGGGAGCGCCCTAGGAGATGGCCACCAATTCTCCCACTGGGCGTCAGCATCTCACCGGGTCTTGGATGGCCCTAACTGGTTGGCATGAAGAGGGTGGGCCCTGGTGCCTGGCCTGGGATGCACCGTGGGAGCCACGCAGGGGCTGGGCAGGCCTGGCTCAGAGCTGGAAAGCTAGCCTCCTCTGTCCCTGCTCAGCACCCTCATGCTGCAGGACCCCAAGGGCTACTCGACCATCCAGGGAAGAAGAAGGGAGGCCTCTCAAGCAAACTGTAAATCCCAGAATACTCAGCTAGGCAGGCTCCAGAAAAATGGGCTGTCCCCTTTCCTCAGCCACTAAAGAGCCATGTTATAAGACTGATGGCAAAGATCAAATAATACAATATAATCAACTCACTGACTCACCCGATGGGGGTGGTATGATCCCACACATCTAAAACGCCCTGGAACTAACATCAGGTTGGGCATAGGCGAAGGGGAGAGAAAACAGCAGAAACAAGCCCAGGGGCAGCGGGTGCAAGGCTGTCCCTGGCATGCGGTACGAGGCAGGCAGTCAGGGACGCACCTCCCCCCCACAGAGGCTGCCAGAAACCCAATGGCTCCTTCCGAAGGACGAGTAGCAGTGGCTGAATGTACCTTCCTATGGGCTCCTAACTTGGGCTCCTAAAAGTCAATTATCTTTTAATAGCTTGTGGAAGTGAACCAAGGCAGCCACATGGCAAAGCTTATGGAGCTTAAAATAGGACCAGGGAAATGACAGGGGTGTTGCTGGGGAAAGGCTGGGGTGGGCACCGGGCCCATAGAGCCAAGAGGCAGGGGGGCAACCACAGGCCAGGAGAGCAAGCCAGGGCCTCAGCTCCCCCATCCAAGAGCCCGCATGAGGCACAGAGCCACAATGCCAGAGGCCCAGCATGCGCAGAACAACAGAGGAGACTTGGGGGGGGGCAAAGAGCCCAATCAGCCAGAGCAGCGGGGCCTGGGCGATACATCTGCAGCTCCCATCCCTGACGCCGGTTCCTCACTCAGGAAAGGTGCAGTCAATGGGGCAGTCAGCCCCCCCCCCAAGCACACACACAAGGGAGTGCCCTGAGATGGAGCCCATGAACCCCGAGGGAGCATTTGCTGTAGCCAAATGACCCACAGGGCGTCTGGCCAGGGGCTCTGCAAGGGCCCCGCAGGATCACCTCAGCTAGGAGGGAAGGGAAGGGCAGCACACCTTGGGGGGAGCAGTAGGGCTGGCTCTCCTCCCCCTGCAGCCCAAGAAGCCTTCGGGCAACTTCTCCATCCTTGTGGCACACTCCCACCCAGAGCCTTACCTGGACCAACCACCAAGGCAGTTTGTGCTGGAGGCCTGGGGCCTGTTCTCCGGGGAAGCAGGTGGGCCCCCAGACTCCCTCCCGGCTCCCTGGGGCCCTGAAATTGCAAGAAATGGGGAATGCACAGCCAAGCCTGGCGAGCATCCTGCCCCGTCTCCCCCCCCAGGACTGAGGGCTTACAATAGCAGACCTGGAGAAAAGGTTCAGGGTTCTCTGGGGCACCCAGAGGCATCTCCCTTTATGCCTTGGGCGATTTTGCCCAGGGCAGCTCCCTGGGTCGGTGCTTTCCGGCAGACCTCAGAGCCCATTCCCAGAAAGCACCAGTTGCACTGGCAGCCCCTGAAAGGTGCCACCCTCGGCTTACTTGACGCAGAGCAGGAGCCTCTGCCCACCTCAGCCTCTGCCTCTCCCTCAAGAGCTCAGCTGGTGAGGCACAAGGCTCCTGTAGGCTCCCCAGGGAACAGCCTCACTACTGCAAAGGTGGACGAGGACAGGAAGGGCCACCCGTCCTGGGCAGCTCCTCCTCGCTCACCTTCGCCTGCTGCCACAGGGCCATTAGGCAGGCTGCCCGCCTCAATGCCAGGCCCATCCAGGAAGACCGTCAGCTCACCACCCGAGAGGAGGCCGCCTTTGCTCTCTGCCTGCAGGTTCAAGGTCATCGGCTTGTTCTCCACTGTGAGGGTGAAAGCCGTTGCCCATCAGCACCCACGATGCCTGAGCCTGCTTCACCCCAGGGCTCTGCTCTCCTCCTCACGGGCAGCCTGAGCAGAGCTGCCAGTTCTTGACCCCCTGCAGGATCCATTGCCTCCTCATCAGCCCCGCCTGTTCCCACCTGCTCTTCGAGGCCCAACTCCAACTGCACAGAACTGATGCTAGCCTGGCGTGAAATACCCCAAAGATGGCTGCCTTGCTCAGGACACCCTGCGGAGACAACCCCCCCCACCACCACCAGCCTGGCTTCCAGAAGGGAGCTCAGCAGGCTCCCCAGAGACATCTCTTTTCAGGCTGCGGGAGATGTCCCATTAAGACCTTCGAGTTCTGCTCTGCCCCATCGCAACAGTCCACTTCCCCACTGCTGCTACCCAGATCCTCTTTGGCCCCCGGAAAGATGAGAGGCCCCCCTCCAAGCGGAGGACTCAGCACATCCCCTCATAAGAAAAGCCCCACACGGGCCCCATCAAGGCCAGGCCCTTCAGTTGTCCAACGGGGGTCCCCAGAGAGGGGCACAAAGGCACACTGAGCCCTGAATTGGCTTCTACGCAGCAGAGCTTCCCTTGGCTGGGACTCCCACTGGGGGGGGGGGCAGGAAGAGGGAGTCTCAGGCAGTAGTCACAGCAGGGGGAGAGCAGGCCAGTCGCCTCCTGAAAAAGGGTCCCTGATGCACCTCCTAAGGCTGATTGAGGAGTCTGGGGGAGGGAGAGGCACAGATTCCAGAAAAGAGAAACGGAACCGGACTTGGGGGAAATGCCCTTACAGAAAGGAGATTTGGTTTAGAGAGAAAGGAAAAGAGTCTTAATTTTGGGCTGGGTGGAGAAGTGTTTGAAAAGGGTGCCTAAAAGTACACCAGAATTGCAACTAATCACCAATTAGTACATTAAAATTGCCAAAAAGGTGAAAAAAAGAATTTTAAAACCATAATTTGAGTTATATAATATGGCATTCTCTCTTCTTTAAATAGCGCTCAGATTCTCTTCTGGAAAACTGTGTTCAGTGTTGATTCCATATTTTAAGATCTGGAAATCCAGATGCGCTCCGTGGAAAAAGCTGGAAGTAACAGGTTGCACCGAGTTTGAGAAGCAGCAGCCCCCTTCCAAGTCTTGAAAGGCTGCTGAACAGCTCTGTGTGTGCAGGGAGAGAGAGAAGGGGCCCCAATACCCAGTTTTCCATGGGGTACAGTCCTGGTAGAGGGGCTGCCCTCCCTGGCCCAGGAGAGCCCCCACGCCGAGCAGCAGCCTGCACGTCTGTTGTCTGCAGAGATAAGCCAGCCTTTGCTCAGGAGCCTCCTTCCTTGCATCATGCCACCATTGGCACCGATTGGAGCTGCAAAAACTAGGGGGGGGGCACACTGGAAGGGGGCAGGGAGGGCTCTGTTTCTGCTCTTCAGTAGTTCACCCACAGAACTGACTGGTTTTCTGTTAACACCTCCCTTCCCGCATGCACACACAATCCTCCAGGTACAACCACAATCAGGAAATCAACTACCCCCCCCCCTCCAGCTTTGGCACAGGGCCTCCTCCCAGCCCAGCTGCAAGACAGTGCTGGGGCTGGGCTCATCAGGCCAGGCAGGAAAGGGAGACCCCTCCTGCTAAGGTTGGAGAGCAAAGAGGCCCCTGCAAGAGGTGCTGGAGGGGCCTGGATGTATTCATACCACCTCCTCTGCTCAAGCTGCAAAGGGCTGCCTGTCTCCCCCAGTCCCCCCCCCCAGGCCATTGAGGAGCAGAAGGGGCCAACAAGCAGCCTCAAACTCAAGGAGAAGGGGCAATTGGCAGGGCGTAGGAAGACCAGGACTCAGCTGGACCCCACGAAGCGGTTGAAGGCAGCTCCTGGGGACTCTGTTGCCTCAGTGTTTGGCTGGAATGAGTCACTGCTTAAAGGATGGCCAAGCAGGAGAGCCACCAGTGGTCAATTTGCCCACATCTGCTCTTCCCATCAAGTGGCACCTCTTGGGCAGAGCCTGGCAAGAGGGAGCCGAGCCAAGGGCCAGGCACTCTTTCAGAAAGGCCAATTGGTCTCCCCCTCCTCACTCTCCCTCACTGGTGCCTTCCAAAGACTTTGGGATGTGAAGTCCATCGGCTGTCCCATTCCTGGGGAAAGCTGGGCAGAAATGCCAGCTCTTCCCTTGGGAAATGCAGGCGATGGAGCAGCCAGGCCTCCTCATCGCCCCAAATCTCTCCTACTCTGGGTTACAGCAGCTGGAGAAGTGTCCACCGCAGAGCCCTGTGGCCCAGCTGGTGTTCAAAGCCTTTCCTTGCAGTTGAGGCCAGGCAAATTCCATTCTGTATCCAGCAGAACCGTCTCCATTTGCTTCCCCAAACAGCCTTTTGCCTTATGAAAGGAGCATTGTATCCAGAGGACGGCGGCTCCGGTGAGCAAGCAGATGGGAAAAGGGGAGGCTCACTCCAGTATTGCCCTCTGGCCCCAGCCACTAAGTGCGCTTCAGGGCCCAGGCAGCCCCAAAGGCCCCAGTGCTTCCAAGGGCAGCTATGGCTCCCAGAACCTCACACGAGGGCCCTGACTCAATCTGGTGCTCCTGCGCCAAGTGGTAGAGATCTCCAAGGTAGCAGGACCAACACTGCCAGACCAGAAGATTGGAGCTCCCACTCCTGGCTCTCCCCATTTTCTTTCAGCCCAGCCCACTCAGGAGGCGAGAGCTTCCTCTGCATGGGACCCGGGGGGGGGGAGGAGCTGGGCTGAACAGACTGAGTGCTGTGCTGCCCCTGAATGGAGACCTTTATGCAGCACAGCTGCCGAGGGCTACCTCAAGTAGCTGCCAAGGGGGGCAGCAGATGGCCAGCAGCCAGAGGAGGGATGACCTCCATCCTGGAAGCTGTTGCTGCCGCCATCGCCCCACTGCGGGCCTAGGAAGCCGCCCAGCTGCTCACAAGGTAGCCTTGTTTCTTTCCTGTTTCTGCTGCCAGGAGGCCCAGTGAGGCCAGGAAGGCAGGGCTCAGTGGAGCAGAGATACCTTTCCCCTTGCTCTGCTTCGACATGCTGGAGAGGTTGACGGACGCCACTCCAAGCAGCTCATTGCGCAGGGTGTGACAGCTCCAGAGCTTCAGATCCAGGTGGCTTTGAGAAGTGACATTCCTGGGAGAGAGAAGGATGGGCTATTGAGCCCCTAGAACCAGGCTGACAGGCAAACCATTAAAAATGGGGGGAAACCTAAGCAGGACCCAAGAGCAGCAGACAGAAGCACCCAGCATTCTGGTCTCTCTTCGATTCACGCTCTTAAGAGCAGACCAACCTGGATGCAGCGGTGGCAGAGGAATCAGCAACCCAGTCTTCCTGCAGGTCTGCCTGGCACAGCCCACAGCCCTGGGTCAGCAAGAGGCTGCTTCTATGGTAGGCAGCCCAGCTGATGCAGGAAGTATGGCTGAGGGAACAATACTGTCCCCCCCCCCCCTAAATGCTCAGGGCCCCAGTACTTACAGCACCAGGCTCTCATTCCAGAGCAGCTCAGAGCTCCCGGTCTGCTTCCCTGTTTTCTTGGCCTCATTGGCGAGTCCATCTACTACTACCTCCACAAAGGAGGTGATCCGAGACTGGTGGCCCTGGGCCTTGGGCTTTGCTGAAACAACTGTGGAAAGAAGAAGGGACAGATGTGACCGCCTACACTCATCCCAACTTCTGCCCCCCTCCTCCCCTCATTATCCAGGCCACTCTGCATACAGAAGCATTTGTCCTTTGAGGGCCTGGGGCAAAAATGCACACCAACTTTTGTTTCAATTAATTGGAAGCATTTAGACAAAGCTTCATAGGTGCAAAGCAGCCATTGTCTCGATGGACCAAACTGAGGGAGCACCCTCTAGGCACCCCACATCTGGAGCCAAATCTCCCTGGAAACCTCCCAGGTGGCAAAGTTGGGAGCAATGAGGGAGGGAGGGAGAGAGGGCAGGAGGGCATCAGGGCAGAGCCAGTGGCTGACCACTGTGGGAGAAGCTGCTGGGCTTTGGGAGCCCCCTAGTGGCACTCTGGGGGCATAGCAAGCAGCTGGCCAGCCTGAAGGGGCCACCCAAGCAGGCACTTCCATGGGCAAGGGGTGTGCCGAGGCCTTCCTCCCATCTATGTTGCATCTGCATGAGTTATTGGTTCCAAAAGACACAGAGTTATGGGCAAGCAGGGAGTGATCAAGTTTTTCAGGGTCACTAAACAGGAAGAATAAACATTACGCAGACAGCTTTCCAAATAATGTGTGTGAGCTTTAAAGAAAGGGGTGCATGTAAGGCAGTGATTCTCAACCTGTCTAATGCCGTGACCCCATAATACAGTTCCCCATGTTGTGGTGACCCCCAAGTGGGTGTGGCCACCAATAAGAGGGATTAGGACAGCTAGGGAAAAGGGAAAAAATGGCAGACAGCATGGTTTGGTGACCCCCCGTGAAATGGTCATTCGACCCCAAATGGGGTCCCGACCCACAGGTTGAGAACCACTGATGTAAGGGAAGAGACAGACACTTTGCACATACCCCAGTAAGGCCTAGGCTGAGCAACCCGAACTGCAGTGAATGGTTCGAGGAAACGTCACCCTGCACACGGAAGCCATGACAGGGCTGGTTTCCTGCTGGTTCAGAAACTGCATCTGCTCTTATGAAAGCTGCCAGGAGACGATTCTTGGGATCACAGGCAGACCTCCGGTCCCCCCTCCCAGAGGGCGCCGTGGGCTCCTCCACCAGAAAAAAGAGCAGCATTTCACCCTTCCCTTACGGCAGAGGAGGAGGAAGGCTGCCCTGCCGACACCGTAGCAGAGAAAATCTGTTGCTGGCTGTGAACTTTGGCCTGACGGGAGGCATTTCCTCCCCTGGCAGGAGGGGCCCCAACCAAATACGGGACGGGGGGCAGTTACAAGGGCAGCCTTAAGATAAAGCGGGACCCACCTTTCACGGTCAGCGGAGATTTCTCCCCAGCAAGCCCCTCGGAGGCCATCTGGTCATCAGGACCTGCAAGAGGCGGGCAACAGCGAGGCGCCTCAGCTCCAGGCTGGCCAGTCCGCAGAGCATCCCCAGCGCGACGGGCTCTCGGCCCAGCCCCGCAAAGAGACCTGGTGCCGAGGCCCCTGGGCCGCCCGAGAGCGCGGCGAGCACCGCGGGATGAGCCCGGAACCCTAGCTCCGCCGCAACTCGGGGAAAGGGGCAGCCTCGGCGAGCCCCAGAAGGGGCGGCGAGGTCCCGTCACGGCGCGGCTAGCCAGAGGAAGCCGGAGAGGCGCAAACCGCCCCGCCTCGCTCGGCGGGCCCGGGCGGCTCGGGCGCGCGGGGTTCGGAGGGCGGCGCCGCTCCGGCGGAGGCCCGAGGCACCCCTCCCGCCAGGGCAGAGGGGAGCGCAGCCCCGAGCGGACCGAGGAGAAGGGGCTCGAGCTGCGGCCGGGGCTGCCCGCAACCCACCTGCGGAACGACGCGGCGATTGCGACCTCCGGGGCCCCGCCGGCTCTGACTGGGGATTCCCGGCTCGGCGGCGGAGCGCTTCCGCCTCTGGAGCCGTCACGTGACGGCGGGTCACCGGGCACGGCCGGACCAGCGAGCGGAGCGTGGAGAGCAGAGCGGCCGCATGAGTAGGGGGGGCACCGGACATGCGGCACTTCCCCCGGCGTCAGTGCCGCTCTAGCGCGTCGCTACTCTCTGGCCGGGCACAGCATGGTGCCCGTAGAGCATCTAGTGGCCGATGCCAGCGCGCTCCTGCGGGCGGCGCCGCTCCAGGTACCGAGAAGGGGCCGGCGGGGGGGCGGGGGGGCGGGCCGGGCTAACTCGTTGTCCCCGCAGGAGATCGGCAAGCGCGTCTACACGACCCGGGAGGTGCTGGCGGAGATCCGGGACCGGGCGGCGCGGCGGCGGCTGGCGGGGCTGCCCTTCCAGCTGCTCCTCCGGCAGCCCTTCCCCGAGCACGTGCGTCTAGGTGAGTGCCCCCCCTCGCCGCGGCCTTCGACCACCCCCGCCGCCGCCTCTCGCAGCCCTCAGGAAAGCCTCTTGTGCCCGCAGTGACCGAGTTCTCCCAGCAGACGGGCGACTTCCGCAGTCTCTCCGCCGCCGACATCCAGATCCTTGCCCTGACGCTGCAGCTGGAGGCCGAACACGGCGGGGGGCGCCCCCTGCGGACGGAGCCGCGGCCCCAGGTGCACTCCCCCCCCCCCGCGCGCCGAGGGCGATGCAGGCGGCTGCCTGCGAGCTGATCTGCTCGTGCGAGGAAGGAAGATCGGTGGGGAAGGGGATGCTGAGCTGGACCGGGCGCTACGGCTGCCGCCCGCTCAAGACTCCCCGTGCCCTGAACGTTGCAGGTACAGCTCAACTCAACAAACCGCCACCCCGAAGCACCAGTTGATGTTCCTGGCTTCCATGTCCGCACTAAGGTAATTGTGGGAGTTAGCCACTCCGGGCCTCAGTCTGTCTCCATGACGGCATTGTGGCAGGAGAGCACCTTTCCTTCTACTGATGCTGTGGGAAGCCCTGGTGATGGGAGCTTCTGCAGAAGCTCTGCCCTCCCACTAACCCTCCCCAAGGCAAGAGGCTGGAGGATGCGGAGAAAGGGCTGTTTCTTTGCCAGTTACTGGGGATAGCAGCTGCCTTGACTGATAGGTGCTGTACAGGACCGGCATCGATTGAGATTCATTTTGTTTTGCACTTTCAACCACAAGACAAAATGCCCAGGAAATGAGACGATCCCCTTGGTAGTGGAAACAGATCCAGAAGATCCTGTAGCACTTGCAGAGCCTGAGTTTTCTTCTTTCCTGTTCTGGAGGAATCCTCTGCCTAACATAGAGGAGGACCTGGAAGGCCTGTTGGTGAGAGATCCACTGTCTCCCTTCTCACACAGCTGGGGCGGCTGCATGACTGGCACACGCAGGATTCCTTGACTCAGTGGGCTGGGCAGGTACCGTGTGCATAGATGCTGCCTAATTGTTCTCTCCTTCACAGGAAGCAGACCCTCTTCTGTTAGAGGCGGAGGACCCTGAGGGCCAACAGAGTAGTGAGGAGGACAGCAGCAAGGAAGATGGCTGGATCACGCCAAGGAACATTGAGCAGATCCAGCAGAGCACTTGCTGGGGGAGTGAGCCTGCCAAGGTGCAGGTTGGCTGCGTCACCACTGACTTTGCTATGCAGGCAAGCAGGCGCTCTGTGAAACCCGCCAGTCCCCTGTTCATCCCTGTTGGGCCTCGCCATGCTCTGCCTCCTCCTCACTTGCCTTTTCCCCGTCTCCCCCAGAACGTTCTGCTGCAGATGGGGCTACATGTGCTGGCATTCAACGGCCTGCTGATCCGGCAGGCCCGCAGCTACATCCTGCGTTGCCATGGTTGCTTCAGGTACGTGGGTTACAGGTGCACAAGCTGGCTACTGGCTGGGAAGCCGTGGGGCATTCATGGGGCTGATGTGCTGCTCTCTAGGACAACATCAAAAATGACCCGGCTTTTCTGCCCCCACTGTGGGAACAAGACGCTGAAGAAAGTGGCCGTGACAGTGAAAGACGATGGCAGCTTCCACCTGCATTTTTCCCAGAACCCCAAAGTCCTGAACCCACGTGGCCTCCGGGTGAGTGCCCCATCCTGGTGGTCTGCTTCTGCCTCCCCTTTCCCTTCTAGGGGGGGCTGCTTCTGCTCTACCGCCCCCCATGAGAAGTACTGGGCTGGGAGCAGCCGAGCTCCCTTAGGCAACCACTCCCTGCTTGCTAGCCCCAGGCCAGAGAACCGGTTGGGCAGAGCAAGGCTGCTCAGGGCCCTTGCAGCCCAAGGAAGGCCACTGCCTCCAGGGGGGTAAGGGCCTGCCGGGCTTGTCTCCACAGCACTCTCTGCCGGCTCCTCAAGGAGGCAAGCATGCTAGTAATCCCCACCTGACGGAGGACCAGCGCTTCCCCCAGCAGCGGCTCTCCCGCAAGGCCAGGCAGAAGACCAATGCCTTTGACCCTGATTACGTGGCTGGAGTTTCTCCTTTTGCTGAACACGACATTCACAGCCGGGCAGCCAATCTGCAGATCCGGGAGGCAGCACTGGGTGCAGGCAGAAGGCGCCTGAACCCAAATATGAGTCGCAAAAAGTTTCTGAAAAACAAATGAGGGAGCGAGGCCAGACTCAGCCCTCTGGCCATAAGTGAAAGGGCTGTTGTGAGGCAATCCAGAAAGGGCTGCAGGGAAAGTGGCTTTTGGACAAAGTTGACTTGGATTCTTGAGAAGCAGAACAACAGTATTTGAAATAAACCCTGGCTTTTCTTCAGTTATGGCTGTTTTTTAGATGTGGAGAAAATAAATTTGGCTTCTTTCAAGTGATGCTTGGTGTAGCTGATGGAAACTTCCCTACAGGGACCCTTCTCTGGTTTCTCCTGTGGTTAGACAGCCCAAGCAGCAGAGAGGTCCATCATTCGTCTTCCTTTTTTTCATCAACAACCCAGAATGGATTTGGATAGCTGGAGATGGGCCAGTTTTGTGTTACTTTTCTCCCAAGATGCTCAAGGTACGCTCCGAGATGTTTCAGTGTAGCTGTTCAAGACTAAAGTGCAATTCTTCTGTCAAATGTGCATCTTGGCTTTCCTAACATTAGCAGATGCTAGAAACCTCCCTTGGGGTTCTGGCTTTAAAGGTACATATGATGAAACAATCCTTCTGGGAGACTCAGCAAATTTGTTTGTCCTACATTGTTTGATTTTGTCCCTTGAGAGATCACTTGCAGACTGAAGAAAAGAATTAAGCTTTCTTCTTCTTCCAGCAGAGTTTCCTGTGAAAAAGAATCTTTTGCAAACTTGCTGTATTTCAGCAGCTACAGGTAGTTAAATGCACAGAATCTGGAAAAGGCAGTGTGCTTTTCAGAACATGCTAATGCCCAGTTGCCTGGGTTGGTGTGCTGGCCTTTGAACTCTGCAACCATTTCAGCCTAAAAAACAAAGCTCTTCCCGTAGCTTTTCTTCTGACTGGGGTCTTGTGTGAGCTCAGGCCACAGAGTCCCACCAGAGTTGGGTGCAAAACTGGTAAGGCTTCGCAGGGGCCACTCCAGCTTCCTGGGCATCTGAAAAGGACACACCCTCACCAGACAAGTCCAGCTGGATTTTCTGCCTGGCTCTCTTCCCTCCTCTTGACCTTTGTCCTGCAATGAGGAAGGAAAGTGACCTTGAGGGAAATAGGCCAGAAATGTTTGGAAGGCAAATGCCTCCCTGGTTTTCTGGACTGTAAGGAGGACAGGACGGAAAGCCTGATCAGACTGGCAAGAGTCTCTTACAGCCCCTCTCAATAAAGTGTAGTTCTAGTCTTCGCCTGGCCTACCTAGTGGGACTGAGCAGTGGCTTTTGTAGTACAATTTGGACTTGAATATTTGAACTGGATGATTACCACCTCTAACCAATTTAGCTGATGTGGGTGGTTATGTTATGATTTTCACCTCTGAAGGAGAAACTGCAGATGTGTAACAATAGTCCTTGACTTCTGGCTGTAATTGAGCCTGGAGGTTATGGTCATAAGTTGTAACTGTCATAAAGCGGGTCATCACAAAACAGGACCCTTTTGTACGACCTGTTTTGTGGTGATTAAGCAAATGTAGTTGTTAAGCAAACCTATTTATTACAGACCCTTTTTTTTGCTGGAAACCAGAAGTATTTCTGGCAAAAAAGTAAATTGTGACTGCAAGGTCATAAATGCGGGCCAGCTGCTGAATGCTAAAAGTGCCTTGTGTAGTGTGTGTGTGAGAGAGGGGGGGGAGGGAGGGAGGGAGAGAGAGAGAGAGAGAGAGATCAAAACTTTGAACCTGGGCCATTGGTCTCTTGCAGGTATAAGCCTGAAAGCTTGGAAGAAGAAACTTTTGGCCCAGGTGACTGACTCAGATTGGACCCTTTGGAGTGGGGGGGGGAGGTGTTTCTATCTTCACTTTGAACTAAGCCTGGCTGGGCTGTTATAGGCTTCGGTGTGCAGGTTGCTCTGGCCTGTGTTTGATTCCAAGTTGCAGGGCCAAAAGCCGCCGGCATCCCCTTTGCCTCTCAGCTGATGGGAAGGGCTTTTGCTGCACACAGATGCCTGTGGCACTCTTTACCTTCCCACCTATATGGAAATCTGGCAGCAGAAATCTGTTGTCACTGAAGCTGCTCCTGCGTCCTGCATAACCTGGTGGGATGTTTCAGTGGGTTGAGGGCAGTGGGTGCCAGTGGGTGAGGCACCCAGAACAGGACCATCTTTTAGCTGGCAGGAAGCCACCTGTTTATGGTGAACAAAGGCCATCTGGGGCCCAAGTTCTCCTGTTGTGGATACCAGCATGGTTGCCACCAGGGCCCGCAATCCAGGGGTCCCGGGGGAGGCGGTGCCTCCTTGTTTTAGTATGCCGGGAGCGGTTCCTTCCAGGTTCTTCTATCCCAGCTGCCCCCCTTTGAAGGAGGCAGAGTTGATGGGAGCCAGCCATCCAGGCGAGTGGCAGCCGCATTCGAGCTGCCGGTCCCGGGGCTAATCAGCCACTTCTGTCCTCTGGGACAAGCGTCCTAAGGACGGGAGAGGGGCACCCTTAGCGGGGAAAGGGCGGCCGAAGGGCAGAGGGTCTGCTAACGCGCCCTTTCCGGAGACCTCCGAGACGCCGCCCGCACCCACTGACTCGCCGCGGCCGGCCTGAGAGCGGAGAGCCGAGGCTGGGGAGGGGCCGCCCAGCTTCCGACGGCAGGCGGAGCGAGGCGCGGGAGGGAGCGCCGCCTCCAAAGGCCGGCGGTCGCGGACGAGGCGGAGTCTGCCGGGCCAGTTTTGGAGCGAGCGCCCGCTGGACCCCGACGCGCTGCAGCTCTCCGCCACCGGCCGCTGCTAAAGGCGCTTCCGCGCTCGCTCGCTCGTTCTCTAGTCCTGCCGCCGCGGTGCCCCGTGGTGTCCATGGCTGGTAAGTCTCCCTCGCGGCGGGCCCCGTCGCCCAGCCACCGCCCCTCCGGAACTCCGCGCTCAGGCAGCGCCGGGGCGGGGAGCGGGCGGGCTGCGGTTCTGCCCGGGGCGCCGCTCCTCTGGCTGCTGGCGGGTGGGGGGGAGGGGTGCGAGCGAGCCGGCGCCTTCCTCCTCCTCCTCCTCCTCTTCCGGCAGCGAGACGGGCGCTGATCGTGCTGGCCCACCAGGAACCGGCCTCCTTCAACCACGCCATGCAGCGGGCGGCCGTCGAGGCGCTGGAGGGCGCCGGCTGGATCGTCGCCGTCTCCGACCTCTACGCGGAGCGCTTCGACCCGGTCCTGTCGCGCGCGGACTTCGCCGGTACTAACGCCCCGTCCCGCCTCCCCGCCCTGCCTGGCGCGCTCCCCGCCGCCGCCTAACTTGCTGCTCGCCCCGCCGCAGGTGACCCCGACGACCCGCGCAGCCTCAACTACGCGAAGGAGGCCGGGCTGGCCTGGAAGGAAGGACGCCTTCGAGGCGACATTCTGAGCGAGATGGAGAAGCTGGCAGCCGCCGACCTCGTCCTTTTCCAGGTGGGCTTTTCGCGCCGCGCCGCGCCGCGCCGGCCGCCCAGCCCCGATCCCTTTTCCGCGCGGCCGGCGCATCTGGCGGCCGATCGGCGCCGTCCGGGCTTAGCCGGGGCGCCGCAGAAGCCCCTGGGCCGAGCGCTTCGCTCCCGCGCCCCCCGAGCCGCCTTCGTTGGGCCTGGGAGCGGGTCAGAACCCGGCCAGCCCCGCCCGGCCCTGCTTGCCTAACGCCGCCCGGCCCTGCTTGCCTTCCAGTTTCCTCTCCATTGGTTTGGCCTCCCAGCCATTCTGAAAGGCTGGTTCGATCGGGTCCTCGTCCAGGGCTTTGCCTACTCCTACGGCGCTATGTACGACCAGGGGCCCTTCCAGGTAGGCGGCTGCGGGCAGGGGGAGGGAAGCGCCGCCTCGGGCTGCTTGCAGGGAGCTGGCCCTCCTTGGCTGGGCAGGGTACCAGGAAGGAGCTGCACTCCCAGCCCTAGACGGAAAGAAGGGGGGCGGCAGGCGGGCATCTGCCACACACACCCAACTGGTATCTTGCTGCTGCCGTTTTCTGGCCACTCCAAAAGGCCCACCGTCCTGTCCCTGAGCCTCAGTGGGCCTGTCACTAGGGGCTGGCGGGAACATGGCAGACCAGACCAGTCCGGCAGCTGTGGTGGCAACAGGACCCTGCTGGTCCCTCTCCCTCCAGGGCACAGGTCGGCAACCTGCGGCTCCGGAGCCGCATGCGGCTCTTTGGGCCTTCCCCTGTGGCTCCCAGCCTCCTCTGCCTTTGCAGAGAGAGACAGAGACAGAGAGAGGCAATTGCGCTTCCCTGCTTCTCTCTCTCTCTCTCTCTCTCTCTCTCTCTCTGTGTGTGTGTGTGTGTGTGTAAAAGAGAGTGCACTCACAGTGTTCTCCGAGGAGCTGAAAAGCTTACAGGGCGGAGCTCCTCCCTTTGCTGCGTCTCTGCAGGAAGCAGGAAGCAGGAAGGGCAGGAGAGAGCTAGCTAGCCCAGCTAGGCTGACTCAGGAATTCTGGGAGTTGAAGTCCATGAGTCCATGAGTCATAAAAGAGACAAGGTTGGTTACCCCTGAGATTGTTGGACAACAGCTTGAAGCTTGCCAGGTGAGCAGCAGATAGGAGGGGGGGGGAGAAAGAGAGAGAGAGAAAGAGAGAGAGGGAGGGAGAGAGAGAGAGAGGAAAGAGAGAGAGAGAAAGAAAGAGAGTGGGGGAAGAGGAGTGGCAGACCAAAGGCAGATAGAGAGGGAGGGAGGGAGAGAGACAGAGAGAGAGACCCTTTTGACATCTAAAATGAAGATAACACTGCATATATCCTTTTTTTACCTGTGTGTGTATGTAATTTTATTCTCTTAAAGCATTCTCTTGGTGATCATTGTTTTAATAGTATGGATATTCCCAAGAGTGATATTTTTACTTTTATTTTTAGTGTGTGTGTGTGTGTACACACACACACACACACACACACCTATAATAAAGGTAAAAAAGGATATATGCAGTGTTATCTTCATTTTAGATATCAAAAGGGTTTTGCGGCTCCCGGTGTTTTGTTTTTGGTGGGAAACGGGTCCAAGTGGCTCTTTGAGTGTTTTGGGTTGCCTACCCATGCTCCAGGGGAAGCGGGGCTGACCGCCGTGCCTGACTGTGCTTTGCCGGCCTACAGAAAAAGAAGGCCGTGCTGTCCTTCACCACTGGCGGGATGGGTTCCATGTACACCCCAGCAGGCATCAATGGAGACATTAACATCCTGCTCTGGCCAATACAGGTGAGGAAAGAAGACAACAGCTCACTTCCTGGGGACGGATAGCCTCTTGTTGAAATACAGGCCTCTTGAGTTTCCAAAGGGAAGAAAAGTTTGTGTGCATAAGGCGGAATGTAGTCCAAAGTCTCAGGAGGGAGGGGCTCTTTCCCAAAAGCAAAGAGAATTACTGGTATGCAGGAATAGGGTAAAGGTGGACACACACCACACACACACACACAGCATTTTACAGGTGATTATCTACTAGTTATGCAGGCAGTTGATTTAGTCTGTGGCAACATTTCTGTCTATAGTCAAACAACAATAAAGGAACTACTCTGAAGTAACTGCTCTTGGTTCTGTGGACCTGGCAACATGTTCAGGGTATGGGTGATTCCTCCAAGACAAAATGCTAAGATGGTGCATTTGCTTTATGGCACTTATGGTTCTCACCCATGCAGAATGGCACCCTTCATTTCTGCGGCTTCCAAGTCTTGGCTCCCCAGATTGCTTTCAGTATTGGCCAGCATACTCCGGAGAATGTCCGCTCCCAAATTCTGGAGGATTGGAAGAAGCGACTGAGAGCCATCTGGGAAGAGGAGCCTCTCAGCTTTGCCCCAAACAGCCTTTTTGAGTTGAATTTTGCTAAAGGCTTTGTGCTAAAGAAAGATGTCCAGGAAGAGCGGGAAAAGGAAAAATACGGGCTGACTGTTGGCCAGCACCTGGGGAAGCCATTCCCACCAGACAACCAGATCAAGGCCCAGGAGAAGTATTTGCCCCATTGAGAAGCTGTGTAGGATTGCAGTGGCCATGAGCCCACCTCACCCTTCTTCTAGAAATTAGCAGGTGCAGGGAAAGGGGCCTCTCAACTGGGCCTTCCTGAGTGACTGCTCAGCCAAGGCAGTGTTGGGTCATTCAGGTAGGTTTTCCAACCAGCTCTGTTCTCTTGGTGGTGTAATTGTGGGGTTCGATTGCCTTCAGAGGTTGCCTGCCGATGGAAATTAGAGAAGTCTGCTAGCACTGCTTCAGCATTCATGTTGCCTAAAACCTGGAAATCTTTTCTCTTTGCATATTTAGGATGCCGTCAATGTCAATGCCTGCTTTTTAAGATCCAAGTCTAGCTGCTGAGACTAATCTGTCACATACTAGGTATGAAGTGATAATTGCCCATCCTTTTCTGTCTGTAAATGTTCTTAATGAAATAAAAGCCCTGAATATGTACCTTGCCAATGTTCTGTGATTAATTTGCTAGACTGTGTGGAAGGATGTTATGCATTCCACAATAACTAAGCAGCTTACCTCTAGGCAAGTCAAGGTAAGTTGATTCTCTTTTATATACACTCTTTAATGAGGTCTGTAGTTGTAGGTTGCTTTAGAAATGGCCATTGGCCTTGCAGAAGAGACATGCACAACCAAAAAAGCAGAGAAAAGCAGTCCCTTTAGTTGTGTGAGACACAGATTGATTGACTCAAGTTTCAGAATGCAGAATTAATAGAGGACATTAATGCAGAGGTGAGACTAGCTTTTTGTATGGCCTTCGATCACAACTAAAACCTCAGTGTCCAAACTTGGGGCATTCCCATTTCTATTTAAACACATTATGGGTTATCAGGAACATTTTTCAGTCTGCACTCCATAAAGCAGAACAAAGAGTTCCATCTCTGTTTCCACCTGCCAGGCAATCACAGGCCATGTTCAGAAGATCATCAAGCGTAAAGACTATTCCCACATAAAGGTTTCCCTCCCCCACCCCACTTTGCCAAGATCTGCACTTCTCCCAATGCTGTTCCCAAAGTAAGCATCCTCAGACAACCCCAAAGCTTTTTGAGGAATGGAATAGGAATAATAGGATAGGATAGGACAGGACAATAGAATCACAGAGTTGGAAGGGATCTTGTAGGTCATCCAGTCCAACTCCCCACCCAAGCAGGAGTCCCTATACCATTTCTGACAGATGGCAATCCAGGAATACCAAGTATGCAGCCCAAAGTGGCCATCAGCTGGAGCAACTGAATGCAACAGAAAAAATGAGGCTCTGGAATGAGTTCACGTGGTGAGCCTCTTCCTGCAGTCTCAGTGTTCTTCAGCTTCTGAGCCTGAGAGGAAGACACTTCGCAAAACTCAGAGAATTAATGCTATTAAACGGAAGATGTTGGAAAGAACAGCACGCCAGTTATACATTATGAAATGAAAATTTTCAAAGTTTTATTCTGGACTGCAGCTGTGTACAGAAATATAGTTGCAAGTATACAAATGTCCCAATAGAAGCAAAATATCTCTTTAATATTCAACAAGTTATCACAGAAGAGCTAAAAAAACAAATGCAAACGAAGTACCCCACCCCAGCCCCTTCAATAGAATAAATTGAAAATTGGTTATCAGTGCTCTGAGAAACCCACCGACACAAGCCAGGGATACACAAATGCACAATGGGCCCAATCAGGCTACATTCACATTGCAGGATCTGGAAGGGACTGCTCAATGGCTGCTTGATTTCTGTCCCGCCCAAAGCGAAGCAGGAACACAGGAAATAAGAGGAAGGAAGGGGGGGGGGCACTGGCAGAACGCAGCCTCTGTTTCCCATGATCCACGCAGCTTCCCTTGTAAGGTGACCAACACTTGGGAAGCTGGAACTGAGAGATGCAGGGAGAACATCTCTGGCATTCACAAAGCTTCTAGCTCCAAAGACACTCCATTTCCACAGAGTGGCCTGACAGAACTGATTCTGAACAGCTGGAACAGCCCAAGCCAGTTGCTGTATTTATGGTAGAGAGGAAGGGAGGATCAGCCTGCTTATTGCTTCAGGACATGCAGAAGTGTAGCTGAAAAGAATTTAGTGCTTTGGGAAACCGCCTGCTTACTATGACTAAATCAGGAGCTGCTTGCAATGATTGGAGGCCACTCCCACCTCATGAGTGACTATTGGTTTTCAAACTGAGAAAGAAATAAAGTTTATCTCTGTGTGTGTGTGTTTGAGTCAGTCTTGACTCCTGGCACCTGCTTGGACAAGTCCCTGCAGTTTTCTTAGCAAGATTTCATTCATGGTTTGTCTCTGCCTTCTTGTCAGGATGGAAGGAGAGTGACCAGCCCAAAGTCATCTGGCTAGCTTTGTGACTATGGTGGAACTAGAATTCAAAATCTCCAGGTTTCTAGCCTGAAGTCTTAAACACCAGAGTTTAAGACAGTTTTCTAGTGAGATATTACTATGTCTAATATGAATTGCATGTTATTTCAAGGTAATTATGTTAAGGTATGGAATGAAATTAAGGAAGATTTACTAAGAAAGGAGAAGTTGCAACTTTCACGGCTTGGAAGAATTTCTGTGAGAACAATAAATACATTAACTAGAATAATGTTTTTATTTCAAACAATCCTGATTTAGAAAAATGCTTCTTTTAAATCAGTGGTTCTCAACCTTTCTAATGCCACGACCCCATAATACAGTTCCCCATGTTGTGGTGACCCCCAACCACTTATACATCACCGGGTGCCAGGGGCGTGGCCAAAGAAAAGGGGGAAAAAATTCCGGACAGCCTTGTTTGGCGACCCCGTGAAATGATCATTTGACCCCAAATGGGGTCCTGACCCACAGGTTGAGAACCACTGTTTTAAATAGTGGCAAATAATTTTATCTAGATTTGTATGGCATAGCAAGAAATCAAGGGTTAAATACAAAATTCTGTAGGTTGCAAAAGATAGGAAGCATTAGGATTGCTCGATTTTAAATTGTACTTTATAGTCTATTATTTAATTTGGATGAAAGGATGGGTCTTGCTGAGGAAAAAAAAGAATGCTTGAAACGGAGGGTCATGATCTGAGGTTTGTTTGCTGTAGGTTCTTACTGTAGCGTAACAATGTGGATTTTAATTATGTGAAAAATAATGTATTGAGAATATGGAATAAATACGAACACTGGTTGGGCCTGAAGATACCTTTATTGACCTTAGCAAAGAAGCATTCTACAGAACACAAGCAGCCAATATGAAGAAATAGCTAACATGAGACCTATTCATACAGGAGGATGGAGAAATTAAGATGAACAGAGCAACTGAACTCACAGGGATATAGCTTTCAATGGTTTATATACATAGAGTTAAAAAAAGGTTTAATGTGGATAAAAAGACAAATGGAACTGAAAAATATAAATTGGAATTTGAAACTGAATTGTACAGAAATGAATATATAATAGGAAAAATGTATAAACTTTTGTTAAGATTTGAAATGAAAGATGAACAAGTTTGAAGATAGCATGACAAAATGGTCTATTAATTTTGGATATAATATAGAGATTGATATTGGGATAAAATCTGGGTAATTGGTGTTAAATTTACATTATGTTATAAATGTAAGAGAATTTTTTTTATAAAATGATGTATTATTGGTATATGACACCAGAAAAGTTATCAAAAATATAAAGGTATTTCAAAGTAGTGTTAGAAATTTATAAACATGAGGAGATATTTTATCATGCACGATGGACTTGTGAAAAAGCCAATACACTTTGGATACAAATTCACACAATGATGCAAAGAATCTTTAAAGATTAATATTTCAAAGCAACTAGAACTTTCTTTATTCAGTCTTATGGAAAATGAATTAGGAAAAACTCACGGCAGACTGATCTTATATGTGGTAATTGCAGCAAGATTATCATATGCACAATTATGCAATGGAAGATTAATGAAATCCCCACAGTGGAAGAATGGATTGTGCAAATGTCAGAATTTGCAGAAATGGCAAAACTTGTCCTACACACTATTTAGTCATTAAAAAAAACCTTTTTGAACGATTGGAAACCTTATGGACTTTTGCTGAAAAAAGAAATGAAATTATGGTTTATGGGTTTTAAGATTAAGCCAGGCTTGGACTAAATAAGAGTTTGAGGGTTTATACATTTTATTATATATCTAGGGAGGGATTATTAAATAAAGTATCTGTTGAAAAGAAAATTGGAAGTCTTTAAATTTTTTTCATTTCCTGCATTTTCTTTTTTCTTTCAATTTGCCTTTTATTCTACAAGTAGTCCTCAACTTTCCATTGCTAAGAATGACAATTGTTAAGTGAATCATGCTCAATTTTACAACCTTTTCTGCTATGGTCGTTAAGCCAATCACTAAAGAATGAATCACAAACTTGTTACCTGAATCTGGCTTTCCCCACTGACTTTGCTTGTCGGATGATGGCTGGGAAGATCTCAAAGGGGATCACTTGACCCCGGGACACTCACTGTCAGACCTACCTGCCAGTTGCAAGCACTGGAATTTTGATCATGTGACCATGGGAATACTGTGACAACTGTGTGAGGATCTGTTGTAGATCAATTTTTTCAGCGCTCTTGTAACTTTGGTCATTAAATGAAAGGATGTAAGTCAAGGACTACCTGTATGGCAAAATTCTTACTATAAACTTTAAAAGGGCAATGTACTGTATTTTAAAAGACCACACTTTCTTTTGAACTTTAATCTTCTTTCTGGGTCTTGTAACCACAAAGACCTACTTAATTGTACAAATGAGTTCCATAATCCCTCCTTCAGCGAGGGAGTTTGACGTAAAAGACAGGGACTATCTCCCCCCACAACAAAAGACTGATCCTTCTTCCTGGTGGACTTTCTCATTCTTCAGTGTCCCTTACATTTCTTGCCCTGAAAACAGTGAGGTGGGGAATGAAGCCTTTGTGCAGAAACACAGCAAGTTCCAGCAACCAGGCTGGGTTGCTGAAGCAGCTAAATGCAGAGCTTGCCAAGGGAAACTGAGTCTCTTGTGGCCTTTGCAGGCTCTGCTTCCTCCGTTCCCTTTGCCCATAGAAAGCAGGAGCAAAGATGCAGGACCAGCCTCTGCCAGCTACTGAGCAGCCCCTTTGCTCCAAAAAGATACATTTGGTAACCAAATCACATATTCAAAATGTTGCACATTTAAATATTGACCTAAACTGGACCAAGGAAAAGTAAAAACCAGCCAACAAAGTATCAATTTCACCATTTTGCACAAGCAGCAGATGCTGATGTTACGGGATGTGGCCAGGAGAACCTGGGGATCTGGGCAAAATCTTGGTTCAATGAAGGATTGGTCCCAGGTGTCTTGGCATTGGCCCCAAGCAGCTCACCAGACTGCCCCTGCTCATTCCCCCGGCACCCTTCAGAGAGGACAGGGGAACCTCTTGACAAGGAGCTGACCTCAGACTGTGACACATCCCCCCCCCCCAAAAAAAGCAAACTGACTTGGGGCCTTTCTGCACTCTCCTCACTGCCTCCCCATAATTCCCTCAGCATGTGTGTACCTCTCTTTCTCAGCATCAGAATTAGGTTCAAGGTATCTATAGGATTTACAAAAGAGGGAAAGCAGAGGGTATTAGTGTTATAAATTAAAAAGCCTGCAAAAACATTAGACATTAACAGAGAATAAAAGCAGAATCAAATCCCAGCTCTTAAGAAGTCACCCTAAAGGGCTTCCCCGCCAAATCCCCCCGCAGCAGGAGATCCGTCCTTCAGGCATGAAGCTGCCTTCACGGCCAGCCAGCACTGACAGAATGGCCAGACAAAGGAACACCTGTAACAAAAATTACAGAAATACTCCATGAAGATTTAACAAATCCCGTCCTCTTTCTCCCATTACCAGATGCCATGTGGTGGGAGAAGAGACTATAAACTCACACGTTTGCCACAAAAATCTGTGGCAAGAAGAATATATGCGTGTGAACATATATAATGTTTTTATATATGCCAATGTACTCATCTAGTACAAATAGCAAAATAGTTTATCATTTACTAAATACAAAATAGAGCTTTCCAAAAAATGAAACACACATTAGATATAAACCATCCAAAACTTGAACGACTGAAAACTGTATTCAAAATTAAATGACCCCGAGTAGATCTCTTTCTGAAAAGTTCCCTTCATATCGGCAAAAGAGTCTGTACTACTGAAAATGTAACCCAAACCTCTTGGGACAAAACACACGGACCACTAACAGAAGAGACAGACTGGCACAGCATGAGGAAGAAGCCCCACACAGGGGCGCACGAGGGAGACAAGCGACATTCTTCTCAACACAGAAGACAAACAGCCAGGACGTCCCTGGAACAGCCCCCGAGGTCAGCAAGAGCTGCACAGGAACCTTCTGGAGTGGCAGAGACCCCACGCAGCGGTGGATGTGCAAGAGACCTGTGCAGGAGGTGAGCCCCAGGAGAGCCTGCTAGAATGACATAGTCTGGACCGCACTAGCTTTTTACCAAAGGCCTTTGGCAGGACCAAGGCTGCTCCTCCGCCTTGGAGTTCAAAGTGGAGCTTAGAGAAGGTCCCAGGTTCCCACCATGGAGCCTCCATCTCCCAGCAATGGCAAAAGTGTCAAAAGCAGAATATTTAAATAGGGTGGGAAACCCTAGGGTGAGAAGCTTTAAGAAGAGTCAGACATCGTTTTGATCAAAGCAGGTTCCAAAAAGAGCCCGTTCCTTAGACCAGCAACTGGTTTCTTCTGAGAAGGGAGAACAGCCATCTGCGCCCAACTCTCAGCAAGCCCCAATCGGAGGCTGCCTCCCCTGCAAGGCCCCTTTGGGGCCCCTCAAACCACCGCAGGAGCCCCTCCCCCACCCCAGAGGCTCCTTCATTACTCTGATCGGAGCAGCTGCTGCTGCAGAGCCCAATCCACTACCTGACATGTGCAGCATCAAGCCATGACCCTGGGTGGGATTCACAGCATACACAGAAGACTTGTGCTATACTACTCAAGCCACATTTTTCAATGGAAACCATTCCCATACTTAGCCACAAATCATGGGAAGCCATCAAATGACTGAGGACACAGGAAATGCACCCAAGGAATCGTGAAAACCAGAAAAAGACGGGAGAGGGAGATGGAGCCCAATGTCCTTGCCCTGTGCTGACACATGATAGCCATGCTCTGCATCCCTCACAGAACTTGGGATGGAGATAACAGTCCAGCCCATGCCTGAATAATACAAAACCTGGCTCCCCCCCCCCAACACACACACACACACACTTCAGCAGCACTTCCAGAGTGATGTTCTTCCAAAGCAAGGATGAAGATGTTGCTTTAGGCCCTCTTTCAACAGAGAAGAGTTAACGCTACTTTGCTAAACTCCAGAATCCCTAGAGCTAAAGGAGTCTTGCAAGTCAGTCTGTCCAGTGCAGGATTTCTGAATGAAAGAAAGAAAACAAAAAGACATTTATAAATAACACAAAGACTAACCCTTCCTCACTTGCATTCAGCAGCCTTCAACAACTGGGTTTTCTCCATGAAAAGATACTCAGCGAAAGGCTGCCATCAGTTTAAAAGTGGGTACAACCCAGCAATCTTAGGGGTTCATGTTAAATCCCCTATGATGGCAGCCACAGAAGCTGAAGCTTATGAGAAGGAAAACAGATTAGAGTCATGATCCTCCCGGCTCTTCAGGCTGCTAAGCAGGCTAGATTTATTTGTTTGTAAAATTTATTAGCCACCCATCTTACCACAAGGCAAATCTGAGTGGCTTACAATATTAAAAGATAAAACTATACAAAACCATATAAATACAATACTATAGCAAAATCCAGATAATCAACCTAGCTATGTGATGAGGAGGAAGGGAGATAGGACGAGAAGGGGATGGGAGCTGTTGTTAATCTATCCACTACCCCTAAGATTGAAGCCCCCCCTTTGGAACGCCAAGCCAGCTGGCAGAGCCAGGTCTTTAGGTCAGGAGGGTTGTCACTCCAGGGGGCCAGATGTTCCAAAGGGCAGGCACAACGGCAGAGAAGGCTCTTCTCCTGGACCCCAATAGCCAGAATACCCTGGCCGATGGGCCCAAAGCATGCCTCCTCTGCCGGCACAGGTGGGGTGGGCCAATCCCAGTGGGATGAGACGGTTCTTCCGGTAGCCTACATTCAAGCAGCAATCACTGCTTCTCTGAAGGAGCTCATGCTGTGGCTTTGAAAGAGGCAGCAGTGCACTCTTCCTGAAGAAGTATTTTGGCATGGTTTCCAATCTTCATTTTGGGGGGAACGGCGGTAGAGAAGGGGGAGGGGGAAAATGGAATCAATGACAGAAGAGGATGCAGTTTATCTGGGTCCCCTTCACTTTGGATTGGGGCCCAATTCAAAGATGGAACAGGCAATGGCAACCCCAACAGATTCTCTCTTCCTGGCGCCCACTAGGAAGCACCTCAAGGAAGAAGGTTGCTAGAAGTTTGTCCAGGGCCTTCCTTAAACAGTTTTAAATAATATGTTTTACCCTAAAGAGTATTAAAGATGCTTTTCTGAAATCTGCAGCTTTTGTTTCTTGAGTTCATTGTATGGGGCTTGCAAGCGCCTCATTCTGATTGAGGGCGACCATTATAGCTAGGTGTATTTCTGGCTGCATTTGGGGGTTCTGTTTTTTTTTCTATTATTCAAGGAACGCCCAGACTTAATTAGCCAGAGCTGATGTAGCTAATAAATAATGCTAAATAAAGGACAAGTGTCTAGCCCAGTGGTTCTCCACCTGTGGGTCGGGACCCCATTTGGGGTCGAACGACCATTTCACGGGGGTTGCCAAACAACGCAGTCCGCCATTTTTCCCCCCCTTTTCCTTAGCTGTGCTACTCCCTTTTATTCTATTGGCTCTTGAATAGAGTCTAATTCTATTGGCTTTCAAAAGCCAATAGGAATTGTTCAGGCTGTCTCTGCCCTGCTGAGCCCGCCAAAAGTCCCATTCTGCAAACGGTGCTGCAAGTTGTCTGCAGCGAAGGCAAGCTGTCTGGAAGTTTCCACCCCTCCCTGCTGAGCAACTACTAAAAATGTAAGTAAAAGAGGGCCAGGGGTGGGAGGCCGGTGGGCACAGGGAGGGTTGCTGGCGCACGTGGGGCCCGGCGGGTGCCTTACCTCCCTTGGGCTGGGCCAGCTGGTGGCCCAGCTGGTTGTTGGCCTGCGCCATCTCTGCCGCTTGCCAGCTACGCCTCGGCCGGCGCTCCGGGGCAGGGAAAATCCTCAACTTACGACTGGTTGGGTAGTCCTCGACTTACGACCGGTTGGGGGTCGCGGCATTAAAAAGGTTGAGAACCATTGGTCTAGCAATAATGACTAAGATGATGTATTATGGTCAACACACTCCATCCATGCTCTTTTCTTAGCAAAATCATTCAGTGGTAACCAGCACCTTTGGATATAAAGCTGCCTTTCTCTCCAAAAAACAAGTGACTGATTCAAGAATTAGGCCTGTGATCAATCGGCTCACAAGGTGAGCACTAATCCCGTCTCCTTTCCAGGCAAATAACAGTACAGAGAATGCTTCATGCTCTCCAATTTCATTAATTAAATGAAAAACTTCTGCAGCTCAAGAAAAAGGTCCTAACTTACCTCACTTGCTAGAAGGATCCAGCCATGGCATTGTTCCCCTGATTTTGTAAGGATACAAGCAAGTCATCAATCTTCTTCATATTCTGATTGGTGGTCATTGCAGAAGAAATCTGAGGACTCTCTGACATTTGCTGGGACAGGAGAGCCGTGACGGATGGCTGTGCCTCATTCTGTGCTTGCCTGAGGGTCATCATCTGCTCTGACATGGAACTTGGTCCAGATGTTAAGAGCTGACCACAACCTGCTGAAGAAACAAGGTTCCAACAACACATCCAGATCAAGGCTGATGACCAATATGGTCTTGCAAATATTGCTCAGAGCCAAGTGTAAACTTGCTGAGCAGGGAGAACTAAGCAGGATCATGAATCTGAATGCCAATTTCAACCCAAGTAGCGACAATGCCCATAAGGCCTCACAGCACCCTGATTTGAGTTAATTCTGTATTTGTGTTTTCATAGCTCAGGTACGTAAAATGGAATACCAAAATTAGAGGCAGACAAGCAAGGAAAATCTAGCGCTCTGAACATCAATCTTTACACTCAGACTTACCGTCTTGGATGCCAAAGAGGAATATCCCAGAGGTCTGTGGGGATGAGGTGGAGGAGTTCTGCAGCTGGTTGATAGAACTTCCAGCAGAGGCACTGTGAAACAAAGTGGCTGCCTGCTGCTGCTGCTGCTGCTGCTGCTGCTGCTGCTGCTGCTGGGGGGGCGATGAAGTATCCTGTATATTTGGCAGGTTGCTCTGTGGGGAGTAGAGAGGGGGTTGTTGCAACTCCTGCTGGCTCATGTTGCCCTGCAAGGCAGACATGGAAGCTGATGATAGGAAGAGGGTGACCGGCTCCGAGCCATGGAATAAGCTTGGTGGCGGCTGTGGTGTCTCAGCTTGGGTGGAGCCTGAACTCCGGCTCTGGAACTGCATGGGCTGCTGCTCTTGGCTCCTCGAGGCCAGGCTACTCTGGGGGTGGAAGAGAGGCTGGCTCTGCTGTTGTTCCTGACTGGTCATCGTGCTGGGACTGGAGCTGAACAGCAGTGTTGGCTTCTGAGAGGTCACAGAGCCCATGGTGTTCTGGCTGCTGAACCGGATATTTTGCTGCTGCTGCTGCTGCTCTTGGGTAGAGGCACTATTCTGAAGAGCCACAAGCGAATGCTGAGCTTGGAAAATGCCCCCATGCTGGTTGGGAGGCACCCCAGAGGGAGGGAGGGGGCCTAGAGTTACTTGGGCCTGGAAAAGGGCCTGATGTGTCGACTGGGGCTGCTCCTGGGCAAGCAGAGGGCCCTGGAGGTGGGGCTGTTGGAAGGAGGGTTGCTGCTCAGTCCTGGCTGGGCCTTGCAAGGGAGAAAGAGAGCTTTGTGTGGCGAAGAACGGCATCTGCTCCTCCTGCGCAACGGAGGAGCCCATTGTATTTTGGGAAAGAAACAGGCTGCCTGCCTGCTGGTCCGGAACCACTCCTAGGCTTCCCTGGGAATGAAACATTGGCTGCTGCTGCAGTTGCTCAGAAGAAGAGGCTGCATTCTGGCTATGGAAAAGAGAATTGGGTGTCTCCTGAGAGATGCTCTGGGTGTCCCCGAATAGCTGAGGCTGGGAGTGGGCAGCTGGGGGCAAGAAAGTGCCCGCCTGGAGAGAGAGCATCTCTCCACTCTGCTGGAAGAGCCCCCCACCCTGCTGCTGGGCTCCGGCACCTTGAACGGCAGCCATCATGTCCTCCGAGGAAGGAAAGAGGGCAACCTGAGCCTGGCTCTCCCCACTGTGTTGTATTTGGACCATTGCCTGAAAGACGCTGCTCTGCATCTGTTTGGCTTGTCCTGAAGCTTCTTTGCCTTCCACAGAGCTTGAAGCCGGGAACATGGCAGAGCCGCTGGTGGGCACTTGCTCCTGCTGCGGCTGCCCTGGAGTGCCTGCATTGTTGCTTGAGACACTGGTGGGAGAGAACAGCTCACACTGCATTTGCATGTCTTCACTCACTGACAGCCCACCTATCAAATGGGAAGTTGGCGGGTACACTGGGGACTGCTGGATGCTTCCATTTCCCGAGGAGGAGGAGGAAGAGGAGGAGGTGGAGGAGGAGGCGGAGGAGAACAAGTCGGACGGCATGCAGTTGGGGGCCTGGCAAAGGCCTTGCTGCATGTCGATCACCATCGCAGCAGACGTCTCCATCACTTGCGGTTGCTGCTGCGGCTGCTGCTGGCCAGCCAACGAAGTCTCCGGCATGGTCTCGTTTCGGCTGGGGAGAAGGTCTTCTGCCCTCGAGTGAACGGTGTCCGATGAAGAAAACATGCCCTGGTTGACACCATTCTGGATTTGGCTAACCTGCTGGAAAATTTCTACATTGAGCTGCTCTTGAACGTCCTCACCCTCAGAGCCTGAAAAGAGGACAGACGACAGCTGCTGCTGAGCTTCCAGGACTTGCTGAACCAGGTCAACATTTCTGCTGTTGCCGCTGCCACCAGGGCTGGACTGAAAACTCCCTGTCTGCAGCTGCTGGATTGTACTCTGAAGCTGGCTAACCCCACCGGCCGAGAACATGCTTGAGGAGATCTGCTGCTGCAGTGCCTGGCTGGACTCCTGAAGGGGAGGAGGCTGTTGGGGGGTCTCCGTCAGCTGGGACAAAGCCATGGCTGTGCTGTCTGACTGCAAAGCCTCTCTGGAGGAAGGCTCCCTCAAGGGGAACTGGGAGGCCTGCTGCAGGAGGGTATCACTGTTCTGCAGCTGGCTCGGAGCAGAGGCGGCTGGAAAGCTGCCAGACTGCACGACGTCTGGAGCCTGAAGGGTCGGCATAGCCTCAGGAGGATACTTTGGTTGCAGGGGCTGCTTTTCACTCTCTGGAGCCAGATGAGAAGCAGAAGAGGTGAAAGTGCCATTCCCCAACATGCTGGATATGGTGGTCTCCAAAGTTGTTTGAGATTGCCCAATGGTGCTGGTTGTCTGAAGAGAAATATGCACACACCGGCAGTAAGATTTAGAATTTTTACTTTTCTCTGCCTAACCATAATTCAGGGAGAAAAATAAACTATCCTGAATTCTACAGAGTATTCATTCCTTCATTATATACTTTTCATTTAATTTTTTTCCAATTTTTAGAAATCCATTCCTTACACCCTTAATTTGCATGGTTATGAACACCACAGCAGAGGTTATATTGTTTTGGAAAAGGTATGTTCCAGTTAAACTTCTCCTGTCTATTGTAAAAAGTGAAATAAATATTCCTACCAAACTTATCACAACAGATGTCAAACAAATGTTCTAAATAAAATTTTCATAATTTTCTTCTTTTCTTATAAAAGACATATGTCCAGAACCATTTTTTAACTGCTGCTTACATTAAAAGCAGGAAGAGACATTTTCTCGGCCACAAGTTCCATTGGAGCAGCCTCTTCATTCTTAACGATACTGTTTGGCCTGAGAGGAGTTACCAAGGCACTGGGGAGAAGATTTATTTGGTCCAGCTGGCAGCCATTGGAATTCGCTGCAGAAGACAAAGAGCAGAATTCACTCCGTAAGACAACCCCAGGAGGATGAAACTCAAAAATACAGCATCTACTAGAGAGAAGAGCCTGTTAGAAGGGAAGACAGATAACCTTTCCTGGCAAGTCCTGGCTATGCAGTCTGTCTTTGCAGTAAAAGACACTCCTGAAACCCAAGTGGCTGCTACACACAAAAAAAACCCATGGCACCTTGAGGGCTGATACATCTATTATGGTTGAGCTTACCAGCACAAACACCTTAGCCTGCTTGATCAGTAATCTCTGGCCTACTGAAGCTTGCTTGTTTATTACATTTATTACATGTATATCCCCACACAAAAAATCATTCTCAGAGTTAAGTATTTAGACTTTAGTGAATTTTTGGAAGTCAGCCAGGAAGCAGACTGAATGAGAAACAACACATATTAACAGTAAACATCTGTAGTCTGAAAGTTCCCAAATAAGCCAACTATGACGGCCATTTTTTCAATGTGATGTCCTCAGCAGTTTTATGAAGTTTTTGGCTGAGGTGATAAGGAAGGCTGCCGTCCAGAATTACCTTTGGCTGCATCATCAAAAGAGCAGGGCTGGGTTGGGCTGGATATTTCCTGCTTCACGTTCACATTCAGAGTATGAGCTGCTGCTGAAGAAACAAAATGTTCAGGAGAGATGTAAGCAGGGAAATTATACGCCAAGCTTCCCGATTTTTCAGATCACCAATAAGCCCAAGTTACACATTTCAAGAACCAAAGGCCAATGACTGAAACATTCAGCACAGCTCCTTGAAATCCGTGGTAGTTGCGCACACCCTCTTTCCCAAACTGCAAGCACTGGCCAAGATGTCCTCAGGCCAATGATTCATGTTCCCTAAGCGGCTCCCTGGCCAAGCGGGGCAAACTTAGACCAAGACACCTTGGTCAAATATTGTGCTTTTTTACATACATGTATTTGGAGTGTATGTAAATTGTTGTATGTCATGTGATCTCCCAGCATTGGTCACGACAAAAATCCCAACAGAAACAGATGTAGTTATTTGCTGGTCATGATAAGGTGGCACCTTCACAATTAGATGATTCTGAAAAGAAAAAAAAGTGGCCTCCAGTCTGTGACATTTGACATAAGAAAATCTAGATTTTTATCAATAAGGGCCCAGATACATTGGCTGTAGCTGTTCCTACCACTCCTTCATTGCATAAATCTAGCATACAAACAAAAACTTGCTGGTGACTTCCTTTGCTGGAGTTTATCCAAGGGGGGAGCAGGGGGAAAGATGGAGGACTCAGAACAAAGTCAGTTAAATGGAGAGATGAAACTACGGTTATCTCTACTGAGCTCTCAAAGGCAAGTAAGTACATTGCCACTCAATCACACAAACTCTGAACATGAAGAAATCTGACTTTCCAAGCTAAGCAAAAGTTCCACCAAAGAATCCAATCCTAACAACCAATGAGGAGGAGGAATGCTGGCTCCCTATCAAAGATCTGCCCTGTTCTTTGGACTCCGAGAACAACTAGTTAGTTAACAGCCGTTTCTGTGAGGACATCAGAAGCCAATCCCTCTCCTCCACCTCAGAAGTGAAGATGATTTCACTGAGGTATGTATGACTCAATGTTCAAACCTATGGCTTTACAGCTATGTTGCTCCCTAGAGCAGCCTTCAGGAGTCACAGTGGCAAGAATGCAGTACTGCAGGCTGACTCTGCTCACTGCCAGGAGTTTGATTCTGATTGGCACAAGGCTGACTCAGCCTTCCAAGGTCAGTAAATGAGGACCCAGATTGTGGGGGCAATATACAAACTGCTTAGAGAGACCTGTAAAGCACTATGGAATGGTACAAGTGCTATTGCTGGCCTTCCTCTAGCAGAAAACAAGGGCTACAAAATAATTTTACATTTGGATCTTAGATCTTTGTTCTGAATGCAGATTTACTGTAAGATTTGTTTACATTACAGATTTGCATTCAGCCATAAAGCTTTCAGAAAATTTATCCTTCCCATTAAGTACAGGAATAAAATGCATGTGCATGCCTATCTGAACCTCACTTTTAAAACATAACATAAAATGGGATTGTTTTAATAGTAATGCCTAAATTAATGTTCTCAAGATCAAATGGATAAGTACATCCCTAAGGAAGCAAATACCTGATGAAACAGCTCCATGTCAATTTCTGCCTCGGCTTTCCAGGAACTTTCATCTGTTTGAAAGCAAGGCAGGAAAATTATACAAAGATACCAGTAAGCTGTCGAGGAAGTCACAAGACCAATAGCTCTCACGCTGGCCATTCCCATCCCCCTGGAACTTCATTTGCCCAATCTAGGCACATACACCTTGATACCCACCAGAGATATTCTCTTGGAAGATCACTTTGGTTCCCTTCAGAAAATTCTTGCCGATCAAAAATACTTCTTCTTCTCCTTTCACTGAACAGCTATGCAGGCTTTTCTTGAGGATTTCTGGCACGCCTGCAGGTTGAGCTATGCCAAAAAGAAAAGGAGATTTAACTGAAAACATCCATACACAATCAGCTATAAACCCAAGGCCTCTAACAGCCTATATGTGGAAAGGACAAATGCTATGAAAAGCTTAAGCAAACATCAGATTCAAAAAGTAAGACTCCTTTTCCTTTTACAGGGGAAAGTACAGCACAGTTCCCCTGGGAACTCATGGCCAGCTGTTGCCATTTTAGGAACACACTTATGAGGTAAGGTCCTAATGTAATATTCAAAATCTATTTGTCCATGTTTTATTCTCCATGTCACTAAAATAGATCATTTTATGCAGATTCTCTCAAGTTCTGTTTCAGTAAATACTAAAAATAACTTATGATTTTGTTTTTGTAAAGTTTAATTCTCTGTAGAGAAGCAGGACAGCTCAACAAGTAAGGGGGCTTTGGTCATTAGGGGCCCTGCCTCACAATTTGACTCTGTCACTTACTGCACAGAACGGGCGAGGACGGAGTCTGTAGCGTTAGAATAGAACCATCTTTCCGCGGGATGTTGACACGGAAAACCAGTCTGGCTCGGGTGCTTTTTTTCTTAGAACCAGCAATGCCTATTCGGGCTTCGACATCTGCATTCCTCAACTTCAGAATTCCAACACAGTCCACCCTAACAACATAGGATTAATTTTTGCATTATTTTAGTCCTGCCAATACATGGGAAGTGGCAAGCTTTTCAAGAGATGCAGCAGGTCTGCAGTGACAACAGAAGCAACCACCAAATCATCTAATTTCAATATCCTGGAGCTGTGGTGGTAAAAAAAACTGGGATGTCCAGAGGATCAAGCATTCAACTTGACTTTAGAAAATATGGTACTATGTAATATAGACCATCACTAGATATTGCTGGATAATTCATTTTTCCATCAATAAAACATGAAAATAGAACAGACACTTAGGAGATGAAAATATATCACTGCATGCAATGGACATAAAGGACAGCTAAATGATGGAAAGAGTTCATTCAAAAGAGGCTAGTTTTTGTAAAAGTATTGGAATAACCTAACAATGTTTTTTTGTTTTTAAATACCTGGAAAAGAGTACAATAACAACAATAACAACAACAACAACAATAATAATTTATTAAATTTATATGCCACCCAACTCCCAGGCTTCTAAAATAATGTGTTCAATCTGATTTCTTTGTTATAAACAAAGGTCCAAAGAGTTTTAACTTGCCACACAATATGCAATTATATAGAATGAGATAATGACAATGCAATTCAGATTGTCTGGAGAAGTTTGTTATCTCAAGCCCAGTACCCGGCTGTCAGTCTATGCCTTGGAGAGGTCCCCACAGTGCAGAGACAGGTTAGTCCACCATGTTTCCTGACGGTCAGAACAATTAATCAGTGGAACAACTTGCCTCCAGACATTGCGAATGCTCCAATACCAGAAGTTTTGAAGAAGAGACTAGACAACCATTTGTCTGAAATGGTATCGGGTTTTCTGCCTGTGCAGGGGGTTGGACTAGAACAGTGGTTCTTAACCTGGACAATATTGCCCCCCAGGGGGCGATTTCATTTTTCAAGGGGGCGATGGAACGAAAAGGGGCGACGCGGGGGCGAAGGAATGAAAAGGGGGCAATATGGGGGTGATGCAGCGAGAAGTTTTGGGGACACCTTTGAGATTTTTTCATACAGTGAATCGCTGTATATCTGTCGTACCAAAACATCAGATGATCGCTATTAATGGATTGAATTGTGTTTTCAAATGTTCCTCCAGCTAGCTTCAGTACAGAACGCTGTACATATGTGAATAGGCATCGCTTATCTTCATGCGCATTGCGCAGCAGCCTCTACCCATACAGTGGCGCGCCATTGGCCAGAATATTGGAGATAGGGGGAAAAGACTGGAAATAAATTATTTGCATCGATATATCCTGATGACAATTTTAAAGAAAACAAAAAAAGTGTTTGCATAAATTGAAGAATTATTTCCTATGTTGTGATTGAGAAGTTATGTTAGGGGAGGCGGGCGATGACAACTTCCTCATTGGCTCAAGGGGGCGATTCGTTCAAAAAGGTTAAGAACCACTGGACTAGAAGACCTCCAAGGTCCCTTCCAATTCTGTTTCCATCCAGAATCCAAGAGCTTCCCTACCCACTTTTCAAGCAACGCTCTCTCTACAGATATATGCAGAGAGATTTAAACATAGAAAGGGACTGTAAGGACCCACCTCAACTTTGCATCTTAAGAAGATAGAACTCTTGGCATAATTCTTCCAACAGGAATCCTTTATTAAGAAGAAGTGGTTGCAGGCGTGCTAGACAGGACTTGAGGTCCAAGCTCTCCCATTCAAGGTTTTAAGGGGTTCCCCAGTAGTCCCACCCAATCACCCCCTCCTTCCAGTGATAGTTTCAGGCATCACAATTCCACCCCTTTTTTTTCTTTCTTCCGTCTGGATGGAGACTTCAGATAAACTACATGAAAGGTAAATAACCTCCTTTGTTATGGTAAGGTTCTTTGGTGCTAACTACATTCAAACTCTTTGAGGTTGCAATAAACACATTCAGTTCCTTAGAAGTATACTGAAGGAAGTGAGGGCCATAAAGCCCTTTTGTTCTCCCCCTTCTCTCCCTCTTATGGCAGAATCCAGAGAAGGCAGAATTGGGGTTTTCTATATTTGATAATTAAAGATGAAATATAATTGGATTCTGACATCCGGCCCCTCTTAAAAATAAGAGAGATCCACCAGGGGTTCGCCCTCCGAGCTGTCATCTGAGACATCCACCGGCCCTGTGGTGTAGGCTGGAGTTCTTTCCCCTTGGTGAGCAGAAGTGGGGGGTTCTGCAATTTCCATCATTCTCATGGCCGTTTCTTTTGGCTTACCTGAAGACTTTCCGGATTTGTTGATTGGGGATCTGTCTGGGTTGTGCTGGGGGGCTTTGGAGTGGCATTCTACAGCTCGATGCCCTTCTCTTCCGCACTTGAAACACCCCATTTGCTTCTTGGCTGTAGCCGATGATTTCACCGGTTCGTGTGTCAGCTCAGGCGGGGGGCGGCTCCATTGTTTTCCTCGGCGGTGCCTCTTCAATATGTCGATCTCTGCTTCCTCTGCCAAGACGTACCATTCCTCAAGTCGGTGTGGGTCCCCTCGGGGCAGGCAAGCGTCATATAGATCATAGTTTAGTCCGTCTTTGAAATGGCTAAGGAGGATGTCTTCTGGCCAATTCAGTTTGCTGGCAATGGCCCGGAATTCTTGTGTATATTCGGCCACCGGGCGTTTGCCTTGCCTCATGGTTTTTATCCTTTCACGGGCTTTGCGATCAGCCAGGGGGTCTTCAAATCGTCTTCTCAAAGAGGACATGAACCGGTTGAAGTTACTGAGTTCTGGGGCATTGGAGTCACCACCCAATCTGCAGCCGGTCCATCCAGGGCAGATTGCACGATCCGGATGCGGGCTTTGTCGCTGGGAATGTCCTGCCCGTATTCCTCCATGTAGCTGAGGACTTGGGTTAGGAAAAACCCCAAACGTGTTGGCTCCCCTTTGAATTTCACCTCCAACGGTGGACATCTTGGAATGGATCGATGCCTCCGTTGTTGGTGGTAGTGTCTTCCGTCCAGATTGCCATCTGTGGTCCGGTAGGGGGTGGGGGCTACTGGATCAGTAGATGTCCCCGGGGTTGCAGGTTCCACGTCCCCCTCGGTGTCTCTCCCTTTGCGGCTCCAGGAGCTGGGGCGGCCGTAGGGCTCAGGATTCTCCTCTCCTAGGGAGCTGAGAGTTCTCTTCATCAGGTCAATAGCTTTCTCTAGGATCCAGTCTGAGTACGGTGCCCAGCTTCCTCCCTCTTCACTTGCGTGCAGGGATTTCTCCATCTCCTGCTTCCATTCTGGTTGCTTGGTCCCCCGTCTCAGGGTCACCTTTCTTGATTCCTTTCCCCACTCACTTTTCTTTCCAACGCCCATTGACCAGCGAGGCTTGTGGTCCCGTGTCTCCACCACTTCTTTTCCTGAGGAATCTGACCTCTCGGATCCCAACATCTGACGAGGTTCCAATTTGGTCAGCGGCTCTCTTTCCAGGGAGTTTTCCCCCTCTTTTGCTCCATTGTCTGACATGGTAAATTTTTGCAAAATCCCCCGGCAAGGGTCTCCCTTCCAGGTGGATTAATTTTGCAAGTCCTGTCTAATGTAAGGACCCACCCCACTTTACATCTTAAGAAGACAGAACTCTTGGAATAATTCTTCCAACAGGAATCCTTTATTAAGAAGAAGTGGTTGCAGGCGTGCTAGACAGGACTTGGGGTCCAAGCTCTCCCATTCAAGGTTCAATATTTGATAATTCAATTCAATATTTGATAATTAAAGATGAAATATAATTGGATTCTGACAGGGACAATATTCCAAAACAAGGAAACAGAAATGGCATTACTGATTCACTTCAGGGTACAGATCTATTTTCACTGTGTGGAATTTTGTCAACTGGATGAATGCTCATCAATGGACCAACCAATCACCATTTTGAAACTACTTTGCTTCTCCCTCTTGTGAGAATGAACAATTTGTAAATAAATACACTACAGCATAGGAAAACAGGCTTTCCTCAAGCAAGTTTTAAATTTCCCAAATGAAGGAGAATTTAGGGCCCAGCTAAAAGCTCCTTCATCATCTCTGGGAAAACAAAGCTGAGGTGGCGCAGCAGTTAGGGTGCAGTACTGCAGGCCACTTTAGCTGACTGTGTTCAGCAGGTCAGCGGTTCAAATCTCACCGGCTCAAGGTTGACTCAGCCTTCCATCCTTCCGGGGTAGGTAAAATGAGGACCCAGATTGTTGGGGGCAATGTATATATATATATATACATTGCTTACTGGTGTACACCGCTTAGAGAGTGCTTGCACTTAAAGCGGTATATAAGTCTCATAAATAAATAAATAAACTCAGTATAAGATGTCAAACAGGACCAATTTACAAACATGAACTTGCGGTGTTCTAGGTCAGTGGTTCTTAACCTTTTTGAACGAATCGCCCCCTTGAGCCAATGAGGAAGTTGTCAATCGCCCCCCTCCCCCAACATAACCTCTCAATCACAACATAGGAAATAATTCTTCAATTTATGCAAATGCTTTTTTTGTTTTCTTTCAAATTGTCATCAGGACATATCGATGCAAATAATTTATTTATTTCCAGTCTTTTTCCCATATCTCCCATATTCTGGCCAATAGCGCACCATTGTATGGGTAGAGGCTGCTGCACAACGCACATGAAGATGCACATTCACATATGTACGGCATTCTGTACTGAAGCTAGCTGGAGGAACATTTGAAAACACAATTCAATCCACTAAGAGCGAGCGATCTGATGTTTTTGTACGACAGATATACAGCCATTCACTGTATGAAAGTCTCAAAAGTGTCCCCAAAACTTCTCGCTCCATTGCCCCCATATCGCCCCCTTTTCGTTCCTTCGCCCCCATGTCGCCCCTTTTCGTTCCATTGCCCCCCTGAAAAATGAAATCGCCCCCTGGGGGGCAATATCGCCCAGGTTAAGAATCACTGTTCTAGGTGACAACCACTATGGGAATGTGAAGCTCGATGAAGGACTTCAAAAGAGTGGCTATTTTCAGAGCCAGCACTAAGTTTGCCTATCCCGTTCTGTTAGGTTCAGAGAGGCCCTGAATGAAAGGCTTGTATGGAAAAGCAGGGACAGACAGACTGCTCTGTGAAGTTCAAGTAATTTCAGAAGAGATCATGGGAAGGCATTTTTGTCAAGAGCAATCAGAATACAAATAGATTGCCCAGAGCGCCTGTGTGTGTGTGTGTGTGTGTGTGTGTGTGTATAATAATAATAATAATCAAAAGAGTTGTTCACTTTTGCTGATAAAGTGGAAAGCTATTAATCACAACCAGGAAGCAAGGAAGCGACTGCAGGTTGACTATGAGAGACCAGATGCTTTCCTTCTGATTCACATGGCAGCCTGAGAGGGCAGAGAAATCCTCCCAAAGAACCTCCATACTCCACTGTATTACAAATAAATTTAGTTTTAGCCAAAAATGGATTTAACACCACCCAGAGTCATACTGTTTGTGTTGGGTGGCTTAATAAATCTTATTAGTAAATAAATAAAAATCCCAATGTCAGATTTGCTCTCATGAAGACATTCTTCACCCGGAAACTGTTCCCAGAGATGAGGCAGGATAGAAGTCTAACAAGGGAAACAAAAGCAACAGCAGGGCAATGAAAAAGGACTCACGCCAGGGTCATGCTATTACTCGGATCCAGGCCCACTTCGATGACCGTGGTGCCCTCGATGTCCACCTCTTTGCAGGGTGTGGTGTTCCGCCCTGTGACCCTGCAGGCCTGATAGAATCCATGGGGCTTCACCCGGCCAGAGTCATTACCCACAAATATCTGTAACGTCACAGGATCATTGTGACCTTCCAGCTGGAAACACAAATCAAGATTTAATGGACCATGTGAAGCACTATTAATCTGCCAACAATGCAAGCACAAACATTTTTTGAATACCGAGCACTGGCTGGTACTACTGAGCAGAACAGATGAATTCTTTGGATTGTAAACATCTTGATATTTTTAGTTATATTCTATCAAGCCCTCAAGTTGATTTTATTGTATTCATATTTTGATCATATATATATATAAATGTTCTTTCTGAAAAGGAAGCACTTTCAAAAGTCTGTTTTGGACAGGGTCGACTTTTTATATATTATATACTCTCTTGTAGAAAAGTGCTTATGATGAAGTCAGAAACCACAAGTATTTAACATTATTCTTTAGAAACTGTGCATATATCCAGGGGATCTAAATATTAGCTTGTAATTAAATGAAACACATCTTCATTTTGCAGAGAAAAAACTACTAGACAACTAACTTGTTTAAGTGTCTATTTTTCAGTCAGTTGCTCCAGAGGGCCACTGCACTTTCTGCTCTATTGTTTGTGCAAAGTCAACGAATATGTGGAACCAATTAAGGGACATCACATATTTTTTTTCATCCATGTTTGCAATTTCTCTAGGAGACTGAAGTGAAAAATCAGCAACAGTAACCCTCTTTCATTCAGGACAGGCCACACAGATGGGTGCTCTGTGCAGTCATTTAAACCGGAAGAGCCAAGAGTAGCCCCTGCTCTATATTTACACACCTTCCATCCAGCTAGAAAGGCTTCCCTGTCTTAAACCAAGAAACATCCATTCCTTTGCCTGGAACAACAACGTAACCACAAACCTGAGGATTGGAGGGCTGTCTACCTAAGTTCTAGTAACATCTTTCATCCTGAGAAATCTGACTAGCCTGCTCTCAGGAACTCAGTAAGGCCAGGAAGAAGAGCACCCCCCCCCCCCAGGCCTTCTAGCCCCTCACTCCCCTTCTGGCATACCTTGATGGTGGGGAATCCCTGCTGGGTTCTGTCTTTCACTGAGCCTCGGCTGCCCTCAGTGAGGTAGCGAGCTCTGTGTTGAGTCTCCGGCTGTACCAGGATCTTCAGCTCTTTGCCTTCACTTTTACTCAGGTACTGACCACATAACATAGGGCACTTCTTCCCTCCAGTCGCCTTGGGGACTTCAGAGGTTCTGAGGTGTTAAAGCAGATTAGTACACAGGTTACCAAAAGCTTTCCTTCCAAACAAGCAAAGTGGCCAGGAAACCAGAAGACAGAGACATACATGCAGACCTGCACCATTTCTCTTTTTCCCTTTCACAAAAATTGTGTCATTTAATTAAAATATAGCCAGAAACCTAAAAACCTGTATTTTAACTAGTAAGTAGAGGACAAAATTTATAGTTATATTTTAACCATAAGCAATTTAAACAATCTGCCTGAATTCACCACCTTGTGTGAAATGCCAGTTCCTAGAACATTTTACCTAGCATATGTTCACAAATGTCACCTGGTTAAAACAAATCCTTACCATCTCTAGACCAAAGGCTTCCTAGGCCCTATTGCTATATATTTCAGGTAAGTATATGTTTAAATAATTTTTCAAACCAATGTTGTTAGATTAAAATATAATTAATTTCAGCACTGCACTGACTGTGTGACACAGCTATCTAGGCTGTAGACGTTTAGGCTGCTGAATTTTTTT
This sequence comes from Crotalus tigris, assembly GCF_016545835.1. NCBI lineage: Eukaryota > Metazoa > Chordata > Lepidosauria > Squamata > Viperidae > Crotalus > Crotalus tigris. Next base: position 1,312,927 of record NW_024100600.1, on the reverse strand, counting down.
AATATATCAGGTCGACCCATTCACATGGCATTTTCCATGTATTTTAAAATGAGAGAAACTGACATTGTGGTATTTAAGTAAGCTGGATTGCAATTATTTCTTTCTTTCCTTGACAACAAATATATTAATGGAAAGAGTTCATGCCACCAGGCTGAAAAAAACTATATTTGATGTACCTCTCCAGAGCTATTTGAAGACTGATCACATGTCTGTTTTTCTACTGGCAACATAAATAAGACTTTTCAGAAGTAAATGAGTCAAAATAGCAATTAGTTCCCATGCATTCAAAGTGAAATGCTGCATTTCTGTATTATCTAGAATGAAGCTTCAGGCTTGCTTTGCTCCTGATTGTGCAGGAGTTCAAGTCTGCAAAGGCAATATGGCAACAGATCAGAGTGGTTTATTTGCTTTAGAGCCTCTGCCCTGTCTCCCTATGGGAAGAAATAAATAAATGCAAAATGATTACACCACAAGGGGAGTTCCATAAATAAAACCTGTTTGAATAAACCCTAGAGCAGTGGTTCTCCACCTGTGGGTCGGGACCCCATTTGGGGTCGAACGACCATTTCAGGGGGGTCACCAAACAACACAGTCCGCCATTTTTCCCCCCTTTTCCTTAGCTGTGCTATTCCCTTTTATTCTATTGGCTTTTGAAAGCCAATAGAATAGACTCTCTTGAATAGAGTCTAATTCTATTGGCTTCAAAAGCCAATAGGAATTGTCCAGGCTGTCTCTGCCCTGCTGAGCCCGCCAAAAGTCCCATTCTGCAAACAGTGCTGCACCAGTTGAGTAGTCCTCGACTTACGACCGGTTGAGTAGTCCTCGACTTATGACCGTTGGGAGTCACGGCATTAAAAAGGTTGAGAACCACTGCCCTAGAGGAACCCATGAAAATAACTATTCAGCCTGACTTTGGATGTCACAAACAGGTCTGACCCGTTATTTCCCGAATTTCTGGGACAGTAAAAATGAAGAAAAAGCTTCTCTCAACTAGGTTTCGGGTCCAGGTATACCAGCCACCTGAGTGCAGAAATGTTTTATCACGACACTTCTAGCTTCAAGTTCAGGAACACAGTTACAGTAATTGCTAGCCTGTAAGTGGGCCATAGATTGTGCAGGACCCTTCTAGACCAAGTGGATGATAGTGGTTTATTTTATACCATTTGGTCCCCTGCCTTTTTTTCTCTAAGCATCCTACCAGGCCTGAAAATCTAAGCTGGCTTTTTGTGCAAAGTTTCATTAAATTAGAGTAGGATCCCAGCATCTCATTTTATTATTCTTTTCTGCCTGATACCTTTGGTCTATCAGGCATCTAAAATACAAGAAACTGATGTTTCTATTTCTGTTCCAAAGACAACCAGTACTGGGTGAGATATGTTACAAACATGTGTGCAATGTGTTGCTGTTAAGCCTCCTAGCTAGTCTTTCATGAACAATATATGTATTATGAAGTAAATTATGTTTTACAAGTCAACTTCCAGGTTTCAAGCATAGCATGCAATATTTTTAAACTCAAAATTCTGCCTTATTTTGTTTGGGCACTTATGAATAAAACTTATATTGTGTCCAATAAGAATGCTCAACAAATATATTCAATGTTTACTACAGGCTACATAGTAGCAGTTGCACAGGGTTCTAATTTCAAAAGTGGTTTAGACAATAATTGCATTTTGAAAACAACAAACTTTCCCATTTTATGAAAATATATGCAAATATATAAGAGCAGCCTACAGGATATAGGCACCACTTTTTCCATTGGCTTTTATTGCTTTAGAAGTGGGTAACAAATAAATTCCCGCTATCCTTCTTTAGAGAACTCTGCATAATTCAAAATCTGACCTCCGGAAGGCCTTGTTGTGCAAACAGCCCCTCTGCTGCAGACGCCAACCTCTTGATGGCCCCAGCCAGGGTTCGGGGACCTGTCCTCTGAAGTAGGAACTCTGACACACAACAGAACCCCAAATGTGCATGAAAGGAGCATTCTCTGAAGCTCAGCATTAGGGCTCCAGAATCTGCTCTACAGAATTGTATTGCACATTTTTGCCTTCTGAGATAATTACATTGATAAATTGATCATGATTATGAACAGCTTATCATCCCCATCTCTTCAATCAGTAACGAATCAGCCCCCCTCCCCAATTAGGTTTCATTTATCAGAGATTTCATATGCACTACAGGATACCAGGATTCATTCTGCTGCTTGACCACAAAACTCATTAAATAACCCTTGAAAAAAGCACCGATTCCTAATTCCCCTAGGCAAGGGGTTCTTGGAAAACACCAGGGCTGTGCAACACTTTGAACCCGAGTGACACCCGTGATTCGGAGTGTGCACACCAGAGTGCAGTCCTGGGGAAAGGCACATTTAAAGAGATTAGTGCATGCCCAACCACATTTCTCCTTTCAAATACGGAAGTGTTGCACAACTTAAAATAGTATAACGCAGCCTCTGAATCTCTATGATAGGAAGGCATTTTGTTTTAATTAACCCAGTACTATATTTTAGTAGTTATTTAGCAGCTGAAGTGCATTCAGTTCTGAAAAAAAAATCCACAACACTGACTCCTTGTATTTATTCTACAAAAATAGTGAACAGCATCAATTCAATGGGCTGATTTCTAAGTTGATATTCAGAGGACTATAGTGTTAATTTTCAGAATATGAACTTATTTTTTTGAAGAATCATCCCTTCTAATGGCCTCTTTTAATATACTCTGAAAAAGACTTTTGATAATGTGGATATCTGCAGAACCAGCAGTTTTCACTTTAATGTTGTCCTTGCAGGGCTTTTATAAATTTTGTGTGAGGAGAACAGGTCATATAAGACTATGGGCCACATTGTATAATAAGGCCTCCACAATCATATCCTGGAAAGCTGTTTAGTAGCAAACCTCACTCTGGAAAGTCTCTTATGATCTATCTCTTCCAAGTGGTATTTCAAGTATGGAACCAGACAACAGGGAAGGCAAAGCAAGATGGCGTTTCCTTTACACGGCAAATCCTTTTTCCCCATAATTCAATATTTTGTAACTCAAGGACAACATGAAATAGACTTTTCTGTAAGAAACAAGAGAAGTCCTTCAAAGAAGGAGGCAAGAAACTCAAAAGATTTCTCTGCATGACTTTGTGTCCACATTCGCATGCAGTAAGCCAGAGTGGTAAAAATTCTGATGTAGGAGGAACCATATACAACATCATGACCCAACTGCTCCTCTTGCCACCGGCACAGATAACAAGCCCTGACCATACAGCCAATGGCTTCCCTCTTCTTAAATGCAAATCTATGCTTGTCCACCTTGTTAAAATTCAGAGCAAGAAGCCATGATTTGACCTAAGCATGTAACACTGGCTTGCAAAGAACTGAACAAGCTAGATTCCTGAATACACATAAATTATAAACAGAGCTTTCCATGTTTATTGGCCGACATGAAGTACCAAACAAAATGGCGCCCCAGGGTGCTGCCTGTTCCCAGGAAAAACAGAATTCTTTACAAGTGTCACTTAGACTTCTACGCAATGCAATAGGCTACAACAGGGGTCACTGATTTCTCAGGCAAATGCACCTCATCTTGCCCATGGCCAACACTGAGGATCTTGTGATCCTCTGGATTCCAAAGGAAGGCGACGACTACCATTGGGTAGAAAATCAACAATTCCCTGCCATAATACACATGTGAACTTTCCACTGATGAAGTGGGATGCAAACCAGAGTTTCTAAATCGAGATCCAATTAAATGAAGAGATGAGAAACCACCACCCAAGCAGGCTGCAGGCAACATTTACGCATACACATACACACAACTGAGAAGCACAGAGCAAAACAGGATAGAGATTTATTTCTGAAAGATCAATTACAGAACTGAGATGACACAAACACAAATTTGGTTCATCTTAACATTTTAGAAAGAATATGAAAGGTCAACATCAGCTGTCTTTAATTGAGGCAGAGAGTGAAACAGAAGCAAGTGAAGTACGGACTTAAGTCCCCACAATTATCTCTGTTGCAGAAAATATGCAGGAGCTGATTCCAACTTTAAGGACTCTGTTTTAAACTGTTTCTTACTGAAAAACTTCCCACACACTAATCATGTTCCACAAGGAAAAGCTGACAACTGTTCCTGTTCAATGATGCTAAACTGGCCAAAAACATTTAGCATAAGAAACTATTAAATGTGATTCAAAATATCAGCTCTCCCATCCTTCTCAGTGAAAATATGAGCTGAACTCTAGAGAAAAATCAAGGTTATATTTTTACTTTGTCTGCTTTAACATATGTTGATAGAACATAAAGGCAGATACCAACCCATTTCCTGCTTTCAAGTTGCTTTTGCTCTCCGTGCCGAGTTGAGAAAGGACATAATGAGGCGCTTTGGCACTGTCAGCATCAAAGATGTCCATGGTCGATTCTTCACAATCTCGTGGTTTGATCCCTGGCCTCTGCTTTGGATTTCGTTTACGAGATTTACGTGGCACCTCAGTATTATCATTGTAGGAACTGGTACTCATGTTACTGAAGTTAGAGGGGGAGTCTTCCATCCACATACTGCAGCTCTGCTCAGACTCCAATCCGCACCCCTCATCCTGGCAAGACATCTGGCTGTTGTCCAGCAAATCCTCTGGTGGTGGTGAGATGTACAGAACTGTGTGTCTCTTCGGGGTGGACTGTGGTGGCTGCTGGACTGTGTTATTGGTTAACTGCTTGTCACTTACCCCACAGTTACTTACCCCCATGGCTGAGGAGCAGCCCTCCACTTGCATAGCTTTGCTGTCAGTGACTGAGGTAGAGTAAATGGTGGGGCCGGAAGTGGTGGTAAAGGAGCTGCAAGCACCGCCCACGGAGGAAGAGGGAGCTGAAGAAGCATCTGTGGTGTATAATCCACAAGTCAATACAGGGTCCCTAATCCCAACTCTGCTGGCTATAGCAGTCCCTTTGAAGTAGCGTGATTTGGTGAACCGATTCTTTCCCCAAATTAATATTTTAGAATTTGGCTTGTTTTGGAATTTAAGTGCTTCAAGTAATATAAGGCTTAAGCAACACGTTAAGTATTCAGAAAAGATAGCCAAATTATATTTCTCATTTTAATGCATAGTAGCAATCAGACTTTTCAGAAAATCTGTAAGTCACAAAATGGTTGCAAGCAAACAAAGGTGCTTTCATTGCCTCATCTGGACTATGAATTTAAGCCATTTTATCAAAAATGATAGAAACCCCCAGGAATGTGCATTTTAGGCCACATTATTGCCAATTGCTCAGCATCTGAAATGTTCAAAAACCTGGGACTGTGCTTAGCCATGAATATTAAAATAAGTTTCTAACCTATGAAGCAGAGAACTACAGGTCATTTTTAATGCAGACACTCCCTGCTTCAGAGGCAAATCCTGGAATAAAAATATGAGAAAAAAATGAGAATAGAGCTACTGATTATTCCAGATATCAATTATCAAATGAGAAATGAAATATAAAATAACTGAACAGCAACAAATGGAACTGGTACCAACTGTCATTTATGAATTCCCCCCCCCCCCAAAAAGCAGCGGCTAAGGTTTTAACTTGGAGGATGCCTTGGTCCTGAAAAGCAAGATGAGAGAAGCTGAGGTCGGCTCCCTCAGGTGAAAGACCCAGTGCTTTTGGGGGGAGAGAGGGGTAGGCAGAGCTCCCTACCACAGCCAAGATAATTGCTGAAGTTAAACGGGTTCTGGAACATCTCTGGAGATGCTCCAGAATGCTGTGAAATCAAGACCCAAAACAAAGCTTAACTTGGGATGTGAACTTGTCTCACAAAATGAAATAAATTGCAGAAGCATTGAATTTCACAGCAGTATTTTCTCTAGGGCAATATTTTTCTTAATGCAAAAGAATACTTTTTTATGAGCCACTGGCCTCAAATGGAATAAGTGTGGTGCGTATACTCAGCTTTCAGTGTGATTATTTTAAAGTATTACAATCTTTTTTAAAAAGAAAATCATTCAGAAAATAATTACCTTGGCTATCTATCTTTGTGGTTAGTTTGGGCTAAGTGAAAATACTAGTACATCATCAAAAATAAGAATGAATCGTAATCAATCTTCTACTTTAGCTATAATTCAGAGGAACCTTTATCTGTGAGGTATTTCCTCAGAATTCCTCATTCCATTGCCAGACAATTGCTGAAATAATCTAGAGCACTGATTGATACCAGTTCCATTTTCTAGCTTGTGCCTCAACAAATGCAGTGGTTGAAATTGATAAATTCAGTCATTCAAAACTGCATTTTAATTATAAAAAATCCTTTTATATCATGCATTAATGCAGTGCTTTCCTTAAAAAAAATTAAAAATTTGTTTCAGTGACTATAATTGCTGATTTGCAGCCACTTTTGAGTTAAATTGACATTTCTAAAGTGATCTTTGTTAAAACAGAGCCAATGTATATTTTAAATATTCACTCACTCAGCTATGCAGCTTGCTTTGATTAGATATTCTATGTGAATTATAAAATATATGCAAAAAGAATGCTGTAAACTTACATTGGCATAAACAATACTTTCTACAAGTTGTAAAACCCATGCAAAATGTGATAATCTTTGATTTTTTACATAAGATAAGAGTAAGTAGGAAAACCAACTCATCTCTGATGTAAACTGTTCAAAACACTGACTGGGGCGTTTTGACCAGTCTGTTAGCTTAGCATCCATTTTTATCTGTGGGTTAAGTGAGATAAAGACTGCCACCTCTGGAAAAGAATGACCCATTTCCCTACTTAAAAAGGGAATTAGCACAATCACCCAAATTCACACTGGCACTATTATGCCAGATTAATCTCCTGCAGAGGGAATTCACGTGAAAATAAAAATCTTTCCAAGAAACGCAATGATTATTAGATTTTATTAAACAATATTAACACAAAGTGAGAAGCATATTTACAAATAAATAGTAACTCCTCCAAAATATTATTTTACATGATATTTGAAAAGGAAAAAAAATGACTTTGCTTATACACAAAGGAAATCAAGAGAGCCAGCTTTGCTTTTGTAAAATTTTGTTAGCCCTGTGCTTCAGGTTACAATTTGGGTAGATCAGGGCAAATAAAACATACTGCTTGATTTTCATAATAAACTGGGTCAAGATATAAATTAGAGGCTTTCAAAGCTTTAAAAAATGAGCAAGTTTAGTTGCTTCAATTAAGCACAGTAATTACAAGATGCAAATAGTCCTCAGCTTATAACCATTTGTGTAATGACCATCTGAAGTTACAAAAGCTCTGAAGAAGTGACTTATGACCGGTCCTTGCACTTACAATTATTGCAGCATCTCTGCGGTCACATGATCAAAATTTGGCTGCTTGGCAATTGGCATGCATTTATAGGAGTTGCAAAGTCCCGGAGCCATAATCGCTATTTGAAACCTTTCAAGGTTTTAAGCAAACTCAATGGGGGAAGCCAGATTCACTTAATGCAAAAAAGGTTGCAAAATCAGGATGACTCACACAATGACTACATTGCTGAACAATAGATGTGTTCCAGTCCCAACTGTGGCTGTAAGTCGAGGACTACCTGTATAGGGACTAAGCAGAAAAGAGCGTAACCCAGGACTGGCATTGTACTACTGTGTTTGAGGTTTGCACGGAGACTTCATTTTAAGGTACTGGACATACCCCAGCAAAGAATGAATGCTCACTTTTCATATGGCAGAAATATAGGATGTTATGTGAATTCATGTTTAATATGTAATAGCAAAACCTTGATTGATCAGTTGAGGCTGAAGTAGCTTCAAAAACAAATTAATCCCAAATCAGGACAGTCAAAATGTCTCTTCAAAACTGACATTCATGAAGAATTATGACCAAAAACTGTCTGGATCTGGGAAAGAGGTTATTAGAAATCTCATTTCACACTATTAAAATACAGGTGTATACAGGACACTCCAATGTTTAGTATTATTTCTAGGACATATTAATTTCTAGGATCAAAACTGCATTATTAATAAAACTGAAGCTGGACAGGCTAATTTTATGCATTCTGTGAAATGTGAGATTACGTATCAACAAAGATAACCCTTTTTTACAATTATAATCATGTGCCAAATATTTTTATGAGCATCACCATGATGTGGCAATAAGATGGTTAACTTTTTATAATTAAGTCCTCCAATTATCCTACTGAAAGATTTTGGTACTCTCACACTATCCATTCTGTAATTGAAACAACCATATAGTTTAAAAAGGCACAGTAAACGTCTGCAATTTTAGTAGCATTGTTCAGATTATTATTTTGCCTCTAAAACAGCATAGTACCATACAAAAAGCATCTTCCCTGTTCTGGGTTACAATTATAGAACCAGAACGACTTCCAAACAGTATTGAGCCTTGTCCACAGATACACTCACCGCCTTCCAAAAATGCCCAGTGCATTTTTATAGCAATGAGACTGAGATCTTAAGAGCACAAGAATCAGAAGCAGAGAAGCTGGCCTGATCAAATATGCAACTGCTGCTCAAGTTGCTAGATAAAGTGAAATAGTCTTCTTCCCTCTTGGAAGTCTTACGTTTATAAAAATCTTCTCTCCTTCATAGGCTCTTTGGTAGGCACAGAAAAAAATGGCTATCTTTAGGCAAAGCTAAAGTATTTGTTTACTGCATTAGCATTTCATTCTTTGAGAGTGTTCAGGGCACTCTGAGAGGGAGGCCTTCAGAGGCACAAGGTTTTTCAAGAAGCTAAGCACAAGCCTAGCAATATTGTAACTGCTTTTTCCCAGAGTAGAAGGATGGCAGGGCCAGTGTCTCAGGTGTCCTTCTGAGCATTCCCATGCAAAATAATAAGTGCACAAGCAGCCAATGAATGAAGCACTGCAGACATTTGCCACATACTCTTCACTGTTCAGGAGACCGAAGAGAAAATGCGAGCATCCCCTAAAACAGGGGTTAGGGCAGATTCATTCCAAAAGTAATCCCTCATACAAGTAACCTTTAGGAATCTTGATTTATTTATTTTTGATGGCTACAATTCTTCCCCATTACTGGGCAAGTGGACTTTCCAGAGTCAGTAAAGAAAAAGTTAGAAGTTCTGAAGTAAAGGCAGAGGGACACCAGACCTTGTATTGTCAAAGTCACAGACAAAGTGGCTGCAAATCTGCTTCCATACCTTCATGCCAACTTTGGCTTACTAATCTTCTCCAGTTTCATTTATGGATACAATGTAAAAAGCTTTGTTAGAGGTTAACTTAAGGCAATCCACTATTTATAAAACAAAATAAAAAGGAAAGGAGAGAGACTGATGAAGAAGTCTGAAACAAGACCGACCTAGACACCCTGGGTGAGATTGGATGGGTTAAGGGTCTCTGGTACTATCTGTCTTCACTACTGAGAGCACACAACCCACCACCGATGCCTGTCTCTGAATGGCGGAGCTAGAATGCAAGTTAAGGGGATTAATAGAGAAAACAACTAGCATCCCAGCAATAGCAAAAAGCAACCCCATTGACTTTAAACATTCAATGCAGATTCAGAATAGATTGGTCACTTATATTATAGCCCAAATAGTTTAAAATTTCCCATTACATTTACATGCCGTAACAGCATTTTAAAAATCAAATCAGAATCCAATCTGTTTTGACACACAGAATAATATTTGTACTGACAGATGCACAAGTTGTTATTTCTTACCTGCAACTTTAACTGGATGTTCATGTTCATCAATTCAGACTAGAAAGTCTGACAATCAAAAATGATAATTAGATGCAGTCAACCAGCAGACTAGTATTCAGCCCTGTCTGATGCAGAGCTCTGGGAAGCTGCCATTATGCCTTACGGATATTAAGAGGGCAAGTACTTGCCTTCTCCCCCCCCCCCCCGAATCCCCCCACCCCGTGCTATTCTTATTTTACTGAATTTTACCTCAGGAACAGAAACACTTATCCCCCCCCCCATTTTTCAGATGTTTGTAAAGGCAGCTTTAACTTTAGCATACTTATTGTAAGCATTAGTAAAACAATGCAACTGCTACTCAATCCAGTGCAGCCCGACAGCTAATATTTATCCAAATATCAGCTCCTATAGCAACAAAAATGTTTAGTTCAGGAGCTGGGGGAAATCATTCCTGAGGGACAGAACCCCTTTCTCTAACCCTCTCCAGGAAGAGCCCCTGCGTGTCATGAGCCCTGGCAACTGGTTTTACTCATCAGGCATTGGGGAGAGGAGCAGGCCTGATATCTCTTTACCCATCATGAACTCTTATTTCCAACACAAATCAAATCACTTAGAGGAAGTTGTGCTTGATCTTTTACTTTTCTATTTATTCATCATTTAATTAATATACCACCTATCTCACCATCAAGCGATTCACTTACTTTCTCCTCTTTCAAACCGTGTTTTTCCAATTTTTGAAACACTGTTAGAATGAGAAATTTGCAGAACTCATTCGGGATATTACTTGGCATCTATGTAAAAAATACTTCAATTCAATTTTTATTATTAAATAAATGCACAACCCCAGCAACTTTGGGCAAATGTTTTTAAAAATTACAATTATACCCACGTACTTCTTGTCACAGACATGCTAACCTGGCCTATGCTAAGAAGAAGCAGAATACTATATTGCATCCTGGTTTAGGCTTGTTTAGAGTTTAAGGGGTAAAATCCATGGGATTGAAGCAAACATAAACTACATGATATTCCCCCACCTAGAGCAGCCTCATGACGAGATAGGCGGCAAATAAATGTAACAAATAAATCATTGTGATTTCAATGGCTCCACTCTGACCACTTGAGCTCAAAAGTAAGCAAAGCTAAGCCTGGTTAATATTTAGATAGAAGATGCCAGAAAACATCAGAGTTGCAAGTTAAACTGAGAAGTTAAAACAATCCAAGATTGCAATTTCTTTCATGTTCACATCAGATAAACTATCTAGATGTGTCCATGGAATCTTCCTGAATCAAAATTAACTCAAAGACATCTACTTTTTAATTTGCATTTAATATAAGAACTGAAAAGCAGCCTAGAAAACAGAATCTATGCTATCACAATTTTTGAGGAGTTTATCAGGAAGCCCATCTTGCATCTTCAACCCAGAGTGATGGATCTTCCCTTTATTTAATGAATACTCCAGCCACCTATCTCTTTATTGACTCAAGAATGATTTTTTTTTCAGGTTAGTCAGGGAATATTCCTGTTTTACATTTCTTTCATATATTTTGATTAGCCAGTAGAGATTTATTTAGATTATTTTTATACATACTAGAATCTGAACTGGTGCGCCAGTTCTTCACACATTCGCTGGCAAAGTGACAGGAGAAGAACTGGCCAGGGCCGTGGCTGCCCCATGATATCCAAGCATTTCCTCCTGGCCTTTAGGCATAAACTAACACGGGTTCCTCCTCTTCTCCTTCTGTTTCTCAGAGATGCAGAGCAGGGATCATTCTCTAGTTTCACACTGGTCCCATATCGTGTAGTGCATCCAATATCAATGTATGCTCCTTTACGGTTACTGATGGATCTCTGGCTTTGAGACAGAGGCATCTCTTTAGAGCTTAACATGTAAAGACAGCTGTCAACTGATAGTTGATTGTTGATAAAGGAGCCACCTTACATCTGGAATGATGAACATGAAGCATTCCTCTTATGCTAAAACAATTAAATGTGCTCTTGACAGATTAATTTCCATGTCTTAGCTTTAAACTGGTTTAGATGGATTTGCAAATTAAAAGCCAATCAATAGTAGCAGAACTAGCAGTCTGTTCTTGCAGGGCCTCATGCCTGAGCTCAGCCAATCCTGTTCCTCAAGAAATCAGAAGTTTACTGATGCAGATTTTTTATGTAACCAGTTAATGTGTTCCAGAACCCCTGATTTTAAAGCAATGAAAGAGATTTGGGGCCACCAGATATTGGCTCACCTTATGACTAGGGAAGCAGAGAACAAAAGAAGCTAAGTCTTAAATAAAGAAAATAGTTCTCATCAGCCATCACTGCTTCATCTGTCAATGACACCAGTAAAACTGATTCAGAATGGAGGCCTCTGTATGTAACCAAAATGAATGTAAAGACAACTGTCATTAGTATAGACAGTATTCAAATGTTAGTTGAATGTTTAAAGATATGCTTTACTGGTCCGGCTCCTATCACACACAAGGTACAGTTTATTTTTTGGTTTTAAATGATTGTTACTCTCCCCACTTTTTTTAAAAAAAGTCTTGGTATGCATCATAGGAGATTTCTCTTATTCTCCAGTTTTCATCCTTTATCATCTGTACTCATTCTTCTTTGCAGGACAAAGTTGCAATTTTCAAGCCAGCCTTGTGGGCAAGTTAATTTTCCACTGCATAAAACATTTGGAATTAAACCTTCCTACGTTTAACCCTGCTATATAAATATATTATCTTTCTTTAAAAAGCAGACCATGATTATTACTACTAAATCCCATATTTTAGGGAGCATAATAAAGGTATTAAATACAAGCTACCACTTAGTCAAATAATTTAACCAATATATACTGAATAACATTGCTTGTCTGCCAACTATCTGGAAATAGTTGCCAAATACTGAAAAATGTCTCTATTACACACACAACTATGTTCTACTCTGCTACTACATGTCTTTAGAAAGATTGTTGTTCAATGTGTGGAGTAACACAAGAGAATCTACCACTGTATATTAGTTTTTTTTAGAACAAACTCACATGTTCAGTTTTTGAAAGGAATTGGACTGACTCAGACAACCAAAGCTGACAAGTAACAGACAACTAGTTCTCCTAAGCCAATTTTTCAAATGCTTGAAGATGAGCTCAAACATGAAAAACATTAAAGATCTGTGGGTTTAAAATGCTAGCATTTTCCAAAGTTCTTGCAGCTGTTTTTCTCTTTAACTAATTAGCTTTATAGATCAAAGGAAAGTATGCTTCAGGACTTTTTGAGCTGAAATTTTCTTTGAATTTAATGACTAGTTTTCCTGATCTACACTTAAATCCACAGATTTCATGAGGAAAAAAAATCAAATACATTAATAGTGAGCAGTGCTGCAAAGTGTTTACCCTGGCTCAACTCTTATCCTTTCAAAAATCAAGCAGCCTGTTTCCAAATCCTGGCAACAGCTTTGTGGAGAGAATCTGGAATAGAACTATGAAAAAGAGTCTACTCCAAATATATATGATTCCAAGATAAAAACTATCCAAGACAGCCTTACACCAGGTAACTCCCTCCAACAGTCTCTCATATAATATAAAATAAAGACAAAAATAGGAGAAAAGACTTTAAAACCTACATTAATTAGGAGACTCTTTCAAATTATTTCTCAGCTTATTTTAATTTATGGTAATTTTAAATTCTATTTAGCTGATGTCCCTTCATATACTTCCGAAATAACTAAATGTTCAAATTATAAGGAATATGATTTAATTAAAGCTAGTACTTTGATTCTCTGTAATTCTTCTCTAACAAAAATGGAGGTATATTTAACACTCCATCTCAATTATAATTTAGCAATTATCACATTTTTAAAAATACATGCAAGAATTGAAGCAGAAGATATAGTGGGCAATAACATCTCCAGTGCTGCTTCTTATATATATATATATATATATCTGCAAACTTTTCCAGCACTGCTCATGTGTTCAACAATATTCATAGGTATTAAAATCTTAATCTAAGCCAAAGGAAGTACTTACCAGCAGCCACTATGCCTGGGGGGGGCGAACCCACTTCTCCCCCACTTGTTTGACTCATGGATGCTATTGAGAGTTCTCTGGAAGGTGGTAGCTGCAGCTCCTTAGGGAGGAGATCATAGACTGATTCTGCAAACAAGAAATAGAGGCATTTATGATCCAAAGAAAATCCTCACTACTATTTAATAACAAAACATAAATAAAGGCAATGTCAGAGATCATTAGTCTCCCATATATAAAGCCAGAATTGTTAACAGACATGCATATTTTAAGCCTATAGAAGAACAAAGATACATATTTTTGCATCACAAATAAAAGCAAAAAATGCTGTCCAACAGTTAAAAGTATTACAAATACCTTTGATTCAATCTTTCATTTATTTAAATATTTACTCCCCAATATTAGAGAGCTAATTATGCTTTGTGGCAGAAAAATAGAAGTTTATGGGAAAGAATTCTGTCATATTCTGTTTTCTACAATCTGATTTTCATGAAAAGTTCTCTCAATATGTGTACTAATCTACAACCAATTTCCTGTTGCACAAAAAAAAAATCTGATTTAGGAAATGTGCATTATCATTTTGATCCCATTTAAACGAGCATTTAGGATATTTCTTAACATTTGTGTATATAGTATAATGTTCTACCTATTTTAATGAGCTTTGTTTAATTACATCATTAGTATGATCATACAGGGCTATTTTAATTTATCCCATCAATCTGTCCTATTCTCAGTTTTAAAAAATTAACCAATAATTTAATATAACAACCATCACTGTTGTTATTAGGTTCCTACACTTCACTGAGGCCAAAACACTTTGCATGTGCATGGATTACTTTCTAGGTTCTCTCTCAAATAGAAAAGCCAGTAGTTTTTTGAGTCTGACTCAGAAGCAAAGCCTTGAGTTAATTTGTGGTTCAAATCAAAATGAACAACGGGCATTCAGTTTAGCCTTACTTACTTTCTCCATGTAATATTATTAAATAAACCCTTGTACAAGACTTCAGTATATGGGAAAAAATGTGGGCTGGTGCCCTGCATGCCGACCAAGGACAGAGAATTAAGCTCAGCCACTGAACAGCAACGTCTGCAGGAGGGATCCTCCTTCACCTCACCTACTTTGTACAAGATGAAAGATTACTCTTTAGATAGAAAAATGAAACAATCACTACCATAGGACCCAAAACATTGTTTCCTGGCGGAAACATTTTCCTTGTTTCTTTCAGTGTCACAGTCCCATGACACAACCACATAAGGCCTAGAACTGTTCAACCTTTTTCAGTTTGGGTAGCTTGGTAGAGTGAAGTCTTTGAGAAATTTAACATGTATTTTAAGCCACATACAGTGGGGGGGAAAAAGAATTGGCTTAAATCATTCTGAAACTTGGATCCTCAAATAGTAAATTAATAACTGAATTTTCTTTTTAAAAAGGCCTGCGATATTCTGAATAGCAGTACTTCAAATTAATACATTATACCATTTGGAAAATAAAACTGAAGGGAAGAATGCAACATTTCTCATAAAATCCATTTTTCCACTTGACAGATCAGATTAGTATCATAATTATCCCACTTTAAGTCATATCAGAAAAAGTTTCAACTAAATATGAATGTTAGCAATCCCACATAAAAAAGTTTCACACTTCAACATTTTGTCCTAGATCCACTTTATACTTTATATTCTTTTAAGCAATATACAGAGATACTCATGTAAATCTCAATTCTACTCTGATCACTAGATGGATCCTGAACCACAGGTTGAGCAACAAGAATCCATAAATGCATTCAGCAGCTCCTTGGGATGGGTGCATTAAATTCTGTTTTTATGTTCTACTTCCATGATGATTTCCAAGCAAGAAACAAACTGAACGGCAGCAGGGCTGGCTTTTAATCTTATCTTCTTAAAGCCCTGCATAAATGAAAGATGATCCTGCCTTTTTCCAAAGTCCACTGTGTATGACTGAGGACACAAGAGAAAAGAGGATTGGTGACAATCACAAAGAATGCTGTTAGTGAGCCAAGCCAATATTTATAAGCTTCTGCTGGACAATAACTATTCCTTTTAAGACTAGTATAAGAAAGGCCTTCCCCCAACTTGCTGACTTAATTAAACTCAGAAGCAATTATTAGAGAATATTTATTCTGTCAATTAGCAAATCAATATTCTTTTTTTCTGTTGTGGTGCTTCATGTTTGGAAAAATTACAGGAAAACATACCGGTTGCATATTAACCTTTGAAAGGATTGCAGCAACCAGGAATAAGGCAGCGGAGGAGGGACGACATTCTAGATGTAACCTAGCATCTTTTCCTACTGTTCCTTGATGAATTAAGCTCATCTACTTCCAGATAGTTGAATTAAAATAGTGCAACATTTGATATCCTGTGTAGACAGAACTTCAAAAAGGCAGGGCCTCATTATAAGAATACCAAAGTTTCAAAACAAAACCACTGAAGTTCTATTATTACCTGATTTCCAACCTTTGCTGATACGGATGCCCACTATTGTCAGACTTGAAAGACAGAGCAACCCTTTATTCCTTGATTGCATTTTTCCACCCAGCATTTCCAATTTTCATTTGCTTGAAGGATTTAAAATAAATCCATCTGCTTGAGTAAGGACCAAATATTTGGCAAGAAATTAATTCTTCTTTTTTCACTGATCTCTTTTGTTTCTATTAGGCACACGTGGCCTACAGTACTAAAAAAAAGATACCATGAAAGGTATTATGTGGACTATAGAATTATAGAAACTAATTGTTATTGTTTTTAAATATAACCCCAGACAACATAGTTTACCAAATATTAAGGTGATTATGTTAAAAAATCAATAAAACATTTTTTTAAAAAGATACCATGAATGCAATCACTTGCAATTAAAAAAAAACTACTCAAAACATGAAGAAATGATCAGCAATGCCAAAGGTGAATAGTGCTGTCTTTAAGATACTTGAGACCAAGGTTGAAATTCCCTCTCAGTCATGGAAGATCAAATTAATTTATATGTACAATGAAGCATATAATGGTGGGGAAAATGTGGAAGAGACTAACTTCGAGCTTCTGAAGGGAAGAAATGGGACAGGTGGTTCGATGGCCTTTCTATTTCTACTACATATCAGTTATTCCTCAGAACCAGTTATGTGCCAGCTATGGTCCAAGAACAGAACCCTGATGTTGATTTCTTAATTACAGTGTTCTTTGTTTGAAAATTTACTTGTCAAAGATACTGTTTACTGTGAATACATAATTGTGTGCCTTAGTTTAACCAAGAATGGTCCAAACACTCAACAAAAATAAACTCTTCTGAATTCTGTTATACTGTTCCAGTATGAAAGGTATATGCAGCAGTAGAAAAGCAGCTTGGACAAGCCTGGTAAATTTAAGGGTATTTAAGGGTAGACAAGACACATTAAATATCATTCCCCAGTTCTAATAATTGCTAATATTATCAGGCTTTCTATCTAATATATGTAAGAGTAAATCAATTCTTTCATTTCTAATAATCAAACTGGAACACTTACTCCCTTGCATTCCTGATTTGTGAGAACTCCTAATTTCCAATCCTGGAATTATGCGAACAATTCTATTTGCTTAAGTGTTTATAGTACTTATTTGCTATTTCTCAATTAAACTAGTGGCAAATAGTCTGAACTCCAAGTGCTGCTGATTGAAAAATGGAAAGCAAGGATGGTTTTAAAAGCAGGCATTAGAATCTTGGCAGAAGAGAAAGTAAACTAAGAATCAACCATATTCTAATCATGATCTACTGCTAGCCTTCTTTCATATAAAAAACACACCATTAGATGAACGGCATATAAACAAACAAACTCGCTTTTGAGTTGAGCTCAGTTTATGGTGACTTTATAAATTTTCATTGCTAATTGGCAAGTTTTCTACTGCCTTCTCCCAGACTGCCTTCTTTTTCTCAACTTCCCAGACTGAAGCCCTGAAGTGTCCTTGTGGTCTCGTATACAATCAGCAGAGAAATGCAACCTTTTTTATTTGGGCCTTCGATTATCAGTGAAGGTCAGCTAGGCTACCCACCTGCTAAGGGCCATGCTAAATCTCTCTCATGTCTCTGGAGCAAGTGAGGGGGGGGATTAAGAAGATCGAGAGACTCTCTAATCATGGTTCTACCTTGCTAGGGCAAACCACCAGGTGCATATGCCTAATGCCGAAGCATTCAGATCCTGTCCAAGCCTCTTTCTGTTCTCCAATAATGCCCATACTCAGGAAGTCCTTGCCAAATTCTCAGTAGAGATGACTATAAATAGATTTTCTATTACTAAAGTGTTTCTCAGTTTATAGTCTGTTTGGTAGTAAACACAGTCTACTTCAGAAAGTCCATCAATACTATTTCTCTTGGTTAGACAGGAATGCTTCTGTATTTGGTTTTCATATTTATCTTTTAAAAATATGAAAGCTACAGTTATGAGTAAATGAATCAGGGATCAATTATTGATATAAATTGCCAAATTAAACTTCAATCGTCTAAAACAGGCATGTCAAACTCACAATGTCATGTGATGTTGTGCGACGTTGCACGACTTTTTCCCCATTGCCAGCAATGGGGTGGGCGAGACTTCGACATGATGCATCCAGCCTGCAGGCCGGCAGTTTGACATGCCTGGTCTAAAACAAGAATATTTTATCATTATGTTTTCCAGTAATTATTGAATGCAGCAGGCCACTCAATAAATTGTACATTCCTATAAAAATGTTATTGCACAAGGATTTTTTAAATCCATATGGCTGCCATGATTATAAGTTATAAATGATAATAGATGCAATGCAAATGAGGAAAGACAATAGTTTTATATCTATTGCAACAGCCAAGATGAATAAATTTTCACCACTACCATTTATTTTTCTGGTTTCCTGCCACATCTTTGACTTGCAACCTTCCTTCTATAATAAGAACCAAATCAATGCCACAAAATAAATTTGCAGTCTAAACCATATTTATCATTTTGTGCATTATTTAGTTTGCTATATCAATTCTAGCAACTGACCAAGATGGTCTAAGTACCAATCTAGGACCCTACAAATTAAACTCCATTCAGCCATTAGGCTCACTGAGAGCCATCACTGTCTCTACTTTATAAGGTTATTGCAAAAACAAAGAGAATTACACTATAAATTACCTTAAGCACAAGACAATGAAGATGAAGCATGTATTACAGTTAAGTACTTAGATAAGCATTACATTATTCCTTTAGTCTATTTTTAAATTGTGTTGACTTCTAGATGAAAAACAGGCATCCTTTAAAGTCCTGCGTTGTTTTGTTGTTGTCTTTTGGGTGAAATAATGTTATGCTAAATATATACAAATGTTATACCCACTCACACATACAGAATGAGATCAAGCAGAGGAACAGCCATGACAAAAGAGATCCTGATGAGACAGAAAACTGAGTTGCCAGACTCAGGGAAACCCTACCAGTGGCAGGAAAGGGCTGAATTAAAACACATCACTGAAGAACTGATCATAGCAGCAGAACAGGCATTAAGCACCAGATCCACAAAAGCAGAGGCCTACCACGCTAGACAGAACCCAAGGGGCAGACTATGCAGAGAGGCCTCAGAGACAGTCCAACACATGGTGGCAGCAGGCAGGAACAGCATACACTAACAGTACAACCAAGTAACTAATACTGTACTGTGTACAGGAACATCTGCATAAGGTATGGGCTAGGCCTTCACAAATACAGATGGGAGATTCCATCGAAGGTTGGCGACAATATGAGAGCTAAGATCCTGTGGGAAGATGGAGAAATACCAGGGGCTGAAGGAGGAACTAAAAAGGACGTGGAAAGGAAAGACCAAAGCAATCCCAGCAATGGTAGAATTTGGGGCTGTGGCTCCTAAGCTGGGAGAGGCTTCAATCAATCCCAGAAACCATCTCAGGACTTTCTCTCCAGAGAAGTGTGGTGTTAAGAACAGCTAAGGTACTGCACAGGATCCTCAAACTTCCAGGTCTCTGGTAGAGTATCCAAGATTGAGGAAGACACAGAGCAGCCACCAAGGTGAGAAGGGAATTCATATACTGTATAAGTTGTACATAAAATGTTACATATATGGCGTCTGTTGTTTCTAGATAATTTATGTATTCTTTCTAGTTTTGTTACCTTTCATATGAGAAACTGAGAAGAATGCTATAGAAGCCATTATGTGTTTAAAAATACTTAACTAAATCTTCTATGAAAATTATTGAAATTGTATTTATTTACAAAATGATAATACTTCAACATACAACATTCAATATATTTGCAACAATCAGCATTTTGATTTAGGTTTATTTAGGATGTTTTACTTGAATAATATTTACTATCATTCTTTCAGAATTATTTTTGAAAGCAAATACATTGTAAGATTATATTTGCTTGGTTATCACAACCACATGCTCTTAGCATCATAATTGGTATCACTAATCTAAATTAAATGAAAGGTTATTTGTGGTTGTCAGAGTAACTTTTGCTAAAGATTTAACAACTACCGGTTTTTCTAATAACAGAACATTCCATACAAAGGGAATATGACAAAAATGACAAAATATTCTTAGAAAGATAGTCAAGCACTACCTATCAGTTCACAAGCCTCTTGTACACCACAAAACAGTTAATTGTGAACATAGACTGGTAAAAAAACCCTACATGAATACCAATTTGAAAATAAGCTTCCCAGATTCAAAGCTTCAGGTAACTGTAATAAATCAACAGCTTGATAAAAATCTGAAGTTACTGCTAGGATTGATGGAAGCAATATTGAGCAAACAACAATACCCAACACATATTTGGGTATTATTAATAACAGGCATTTTCAACAATTTAACATATTTTATATTTGCTACTCACCTGCTGCTAACCTATAGTTACCTACTACCCCACAAAATAGAAACTTAATTTAATGGGAGTTTTAGGTTACTGTGATAAAGAGTTAAATCTTCTAATTTCAAAAGCAACCAGCAGATTCTATTTTTAGTTTTTCACAAGCCTAGGACTTCCAGTCTCTTTATAGTTTGATGATAGTTTTTGTTTACATCTTAAGCCAGACGAGGGAAAACAAAAGATGTCGCCTTCCCAGTTACCGGAGGCTTCGCGCATCTTTCTTATCTAACCTCCGTTTGACTGGATTGGTCTTGTCAAAAGCCACCCACGCCCGGCTCTTCCTCGGATATTGCTGCCACTTTCCGGCGCTGGAGTCGAAGGAAGCCAAGGCCAGCCCGGCCTCCTTCAGCAGCGGCCCAATTCAGCCGAGCTCGGGGCAACCAGATCCCCCCCTTCGCCTCTCGGACCACGCTTTCCCCGCCCCCAGGGCCGCACCTCCCGCCGCTCTCGGGAAGCGCCTCCAGCCCCCAGGCGGATCCGCGGGGCTCGCAGGCACCGGCCTGCCGCGAGGCTCGAACCGCTCGGGCCGCCCGCAATCCGGCCCGGGCGGCGCTGGCTGCGGCGGCCTGGCTCGCCCGCTGGCCGAGAAGGCCCAGAGCGGCCTCGGTGGCCGACTCACCCTTGGAGTAGAGGGACTTGGGCGACTCGAGGTCGAGGTCGGCGCTGAGCAGAGAGATGAAATCCGAGGGCATCGCCGCTCCGGGGCCAACGGGGAAGCGGCTCCGCGGGCGCCGCTCCTGACAGGAATCCGGTGGCTGCAGCCCAGCGGGACCGCCCCCTCGTTCCTAGTACCGCGCATGCGCCACCCGGCTCCGCGCGCCAGCGGTGGCCGAAGGGAGACCGAGAAAGCAGCGACAAGTGCAAGGCGCATGCGCCCCGCCCGAGAACGCGGGGAAATCCTCCGCCTTCGGGATCCTTCGACCTCTGCGCACCGAGAAGGAAATGGAGCGCGCACGCGTCCAGATCTACCGTGCCTGGGGAGGAGGAGGGCGGGATCGGAAGCACGAAGGAGTGCTTCTGCGCTTGCGCCCCTGGAACTGTCCGGGGAGGGGTCGCAGAGGGAGTGGCACGGCAATTAGCCTGCTTGGCAAGCGGGCGAAGCGGAGGGAGACTTCCCCCCTCTTGCCGAAGGGGTGGGGCCTGGCACCCAGGTGGGAAGTGGGTCAGCGGCGCCAGCTCGGAGCCCCCCTCCGCGAGGAGGCGCCATCGAGGCCGACTCGTTCAGTGGCGCGCAACAGGCCGTCGGCCTAACCTGCATCCCGGGCTGGCCCTTGCGGGGCGGGGGGATCATGGAAGTGAAGGGTCGCGGCCAGGGGAACAGCCCGGCCCCCGGCCCACTTGGCGGCAGCGTCCACCCGGCAGCAGGAGGGCCCCGGTGGGGAAGGCCGGGGAAAAATGCTTCCCTTTGTCAGCCCCCCCCCACCTTTCCGCCACGCTGGGGTGTCTTTAATGCCCTTACTGGTTTTCCCCGACCCTCCCTCCCCCCCCCGTCTCTGCCCACCGGCTTTTCTGTCTTGGGTGGTTTTCTCAGCCGCCACCTCTTTGGCTCCCTGGGCTGCCTTTCTCTCAACTTTGCTCCACTTCTGAAAAGTGAGGCCAAAACAAGCCTGTTTTCACGACTGGAGCAGCCACCGATCTTAAAGGCTGTGCGCACAATCCTGCTGAGCCAGGTGAATGGAGGCAAACCTGCATTTCCACATCTTGTCACCAACTTGGTGCCTGTTGCCTTAGCTGGAGTGTGGTATTTTGACTTGGTTGTGAAACTCCCTTTTGTTAATTTACAGTTCTGTATACTGTCTTCAAAATCTAAGGGACTGGTTTGGACAAAATTCAACACCACTTTTTCGTGCGGCTGCTGATAAAAACAGGATCGCCAACATGATCACCAACGTCCCATAACGGATAGGGCACAAGAAGTAGAATCCTGTCTGAACCAGGAACCTGGGTTAATTCAGTAATCGGGTTAAGAATGTCATTTGTTCAATAAAATATTTGGCACCATTCTGGTGCCATTGGAACCATTTACTCTTGCAGGCTGTGGAAACTTTATTTTTTCTCCAGTAGTATATTGTTAAAATATATAATATTTTGTTAATGCTATGAATGGTATTTCCACAAAGGACAGCCATTTGTTAATTACAGAACATAGTTCTATATGCACACAAAAGTTAATCCAGGTAGATGGGAATTGTGATCCAACACATCTGGAAAGCAGGTTGAAAATAGCTACTTTAAAGCTAGACTGGCGAAATTGAGCTGAACCAAAATGCACTCAGGTGGCCTGCTTCACACAAGCTTCAGCCATAAACCATGGGGGCTTAGGGGGATGCAGGAACCTCAATCACACATAAAAGAAATGCAGAAGTGATGGCTCCTTTATAGAGACAGTTTGGTACAGTGGTGAAGGCATCAGGCCAGGCCATGAGTTTTAGCCTTCCCTTAAGCCAGTGGTTCTCAACCTTCCTAATGCCGCGACCCTTTAATACAGTTCTTCATGTTGTGGTGACCCCCCAACCCCCCATCCAGCTTGACCCCCCCCCAAAAAGGAAAAAATGGGAAAGTATAGGTAGTCCTCGACTTACAACAATTCACTTAGTGACTGTTTGAAGTTACAACAGCACTGAAAAAGCGAATTATGATCATTTTTCACACTTATGATTGTTGCAGCATCCCCAGGGTGATGTGATTTACATTCGGATGCTTGACAACTGATTCATACTTATGACGTTCAGTGTCCCAGGGTCACGTGATCAATGGCCGGGGGCGTGGCCAGCTGATCACTCAGGTTGCAGAGTACCTGTGGGGGTGAATCTGTCGGTCTCTGGGATGGGACTGGGGAGGATGCCTGCCTCAAATCTATGCAAGGTCTTTCTCAGGATCGCAGGAAAAGCATCAGGACTCTCGTTCACCGGGTTCGGAGAGAGAAGGTAGTACCCCTGGTCCAACTGTCTCAACTGTTGGGCAAGATGGTCTCTTGTCTGGGGATTGTTCCGTGGGCCAGGCTACATTCCAGAGACCTCCAGTGGTTTCTACTTCCGTTTCAGAAACGGCGTATGAGTTCGTCCACAAGGAGGGTGAGGGTTCCACACCAGACATTATCATTCCTTCTGTGGTGGACCTCATCGGCGTTAGACCAGGGGGTCCCTCTTCAAGGAACCAATCAGGCTTACCTTGACCACAGACGCCAGTCTGTTTGGATGGGGCGCCCACCTCCAGACTCATCTAGCACAGAGTCAATAGTCATGTTCGGACCTAGCCCACAACATAAACTGGCTTGAGCTCAGGGCCATTCATCTGGCACTCCGTCACTTTTCCACCTTAGTGACAGGGAAGCACGTTCTAATACTGACGGACAACGTGGCAGCCAAGGCACACGTCAACAGGCAGGGAGGGACCCGGTCCTGGTCTCTCATGCTAGAAGCTCAGGGTCTGGAGTCTTGGGCAGAGTCCAACCTGGGATCCACCATAGCGGAACACATATCGGGGGAGGCGAATCGTCAAGCAGATTCCCTGAGCAGGGTTACAGTCGACCACTCGGAGTGGCGACTGGATCCAGCACTGTTCAGGGAAATCACGGACAGATTCGGATATCCACAATTGGATCTGTTTGCCTCCCCGAAAAATTCTCAACTGCCCAGATACTTCACCAGATTCCTATCTCCGGGGGCAGAGGGAACAGATGCCCTTCGCAGCGATGGCCAAGAGGACTGCTATACGCATTCCCTCCCCTCCCACTGATACCTTCCCTCCCTCCCTTCTCTCCCCTCGTCCCTTTCTTCTTTTATTCCTTTCCTTCACCTCCCTCTTAGTTTCTTCCTCCTTCCCTCCCTCTCCCATTGTCCCTTCCTTCTTTTCTTCCTTTCCTTTACCTCCCTTAGTCTCTTCCTCCTTCCCTCCCTCTTTCCCATTGTCCATTCCTTCTTTCCTGCCTTTCCTTCCCCTCCCTTAGTCTCTTCCTCTTTTCCTCCCTCTCTCCCATTGTCCCTTCCTTCTTTCCTTCCTTTCCTTCACCTCCCTCTTAGTCTCTTCCTCCTTCCCTCCCTCTTTCCTATTGTTCCTTCTTTCCTTCCCCTCCCTCTTAGTCTCTTCCTCCTTCCCTCCCTCTCTCCGCTTGTCCCTTCCTTCCTTCTTCCTTCCTTTCTTCCTCCTTTCCAATGTTCCTTCCTTCCTTCCCTCTCTCGTTGTCCCTTACTTCCCTCCCTCTTCATCCCTTCCTTCCTCTCCCCCTCGGTGCCCAGGAAGGGACAAGGGGAGAGGGACAGGCTGCCAGTGTGGCTGGTGGCTTTGCTGCCGGTGGCCATGGCGACATGCCATACCTGCCTGTGCACAGGCAGAGGAGATGTCCACCCAGCTCACTTGCTCAGCTTTGCCGGGCTACAGCTGATTCGCACTTCTGCTAAATTAGCAAGTGGCATATTTTCCAGCAAAGCTTGAGCAGGTTTGCTGGGCAGGAGCGCAGGAGAGCTGCTACAGCTGATCTGTATCTGGGCTGCTCAGCGGAAGCACGGATCAGCTATAGAGGCTCGCCCTGATCCTGGACAAGAGGGAAAGAGGGAGGGAAGGAGGGACAAAGAGGGAGGCGAAGGAAGGAAGGAAGGAAGGAAGGAAGGAAGGAAGGAAGGAAGGAAGGAAGGAAGGAAGGAAGGAAGGAACAATGGGAGAGGGAGGGAAGGAGGGACAAAGAGGGAGGTGAAGGAAAGAAAGGAAGGGAGGGAGGGAGGGAGGGACAAGGGGAAAGAGGGAGGGACAAAGAGGGAGGTGAAGGAAAGGAAGGAAGGAAGGAAGGAAGGAAGGAAGGAAGGGACAATGGGAGAGGGAGGGAAGGAGGAAGATACCAAGAGGGAGGGAAGGAAAGGAAGTTCCAGCCAGCAGAGGCTTGGCAGCCCGGCTGCCGAGGAACAGAGGAGCACAAAGCCAAGGAGAAGAAGGTGGCGGTTTCCTCCCAAAGGGGGCTCCATTTCTTCACCCCTTCCCTGGGTTTGTGGGGAATTTCTCGTCACCAAAGCTGACAGGTGCTCCTTCGAGCCTGCCGTGAGCTTTCTTGCCCCCTTTGCTTCTCCCCCTCCCCCTTTTCGTGAGGATTGTGGCGCCCTTGGGAAGCCGGTCGTGCTTTGAAGCTTAGGAGAGGAGGAGGAGTTCCCTCCCTCTCTCCCTGTCAAGCCCCTGCGGGCTCGACATGAACGGGAAGAGGAGGATTCGAGGATGGGCAGGGTGGCAAAGGAGACCGGCGGCCGTCGCCAGACCTCCCGGCTGACAAGCGCAAGTTCGGGGGTCGCCAGCTGACGGGCGCAGGAGTTGGGTGCTGTGGCGGCCTCCCCTTCGCTGACCTGCGTGCACGAGAAGAAGTCAATCCGGTCGCTGCACAATGAGTCCCTGGGGAGGGCGGGGCCTTGCTCTGCGCCTGCGCTCTTCATGCGCCCCCTGCAGGGCACATTTGGTAGAGTTCGTGCAGACTGCCGCCAAGCAGCATATTTTCCACAAACAAGTGAGGTGGAGCGGAGGGAGGGAGGGAGAGAAGGCGGTTGACAAGCCTTGCCTAAGACCATAGGAAATATGTTTTCCGATGGTCCTAGGCAACCCCTGTGAAAGGCTCGTGCAACCCCCAAAAGGGTCGCGACCCACAGGTTGAGAACCGCTGCCTTAAGCACAAAGCCATCTGGCTGCCCTTTCGCTCAGCCCTGGGAAGGAACAATGGCAAACCATTTCTGAAAAACCTTGTCAAGAAAACTGCTGTCACTTGTCAGTTGCTAAGAGTCAACACTGACTTGAAGGTACACACACTACTGTATGCAAGAGCTAGATGGGAGGACTTTGATGTATTGGTTTAGATTAAAATGTTCAATTATAAAATGCTTATTTTATTCAGGGACTGGGAGAGATTAGCAGGTGTTTCCTAATAGGTAGCAATCATAAGTCAGGAGGTAAATTATTTTCCAACAATCATGTGGAAAAATAAGGCAGAAGAGAATGCAAATCTGTCAACAGCCCAGGAGATTCAGGGCCAGCCAGCCGGCATTTCCTGAGATGCTTCTCCCAGCAGGATCCCTAGCAAAAGGATAGGGTGGACACAGAGGCCGGGGCTAACATGGCAGCCCAGGGAGAAGCTCAGCTTCAGCCTCATGCTCATCTTTCACTTTTGTGCTGCTCTTGGCCAGGTGAAGGTAAAGTGAGACAAGGTTTCTTGCATCATGCATGGAGTGCGACTCTGCTTTGTCTTGCCAGTAAGTGACAGGGAGGGTTGATATCTGGAGATCAAATTCAAGAGGATAGGAGAGCAAATTCAGTGGTGAGTGAGAAGAGCAGCAGATATCACTGCAGTTGCACTGGATCTGACAAGCAGCTCCAGGTCCCATTGGTGCAGTCTTACGGGACTGAGGTATGCCTCAACCTTCTTAGCCATCCAGAAAACTGCTGTAACTTGGCCTATCTCCCATCCTTAGGTTCAGGATACTCACACTGGTATATAGTGCCTTGATTTTTCTTCTTTATATTGGGACATTTTTAATTATGGTTATGGTTTTTTTGTTTCCTGTACTGATTATTTTCCACCTAGACATATGCATTTAAGACAGCAGTTCCCAACCTGTGGGTCGCGACCCTTTTGGGGGTTGCACGAGCCTTTCACAGGGGTTGCCTAGGACCATCGGAAAACATATTTCCTATGGTCTTAGGCAAGGCTTGTCAACCGCCTTCTCTCCCTCCCTCCCTCCGCTCCACCTCACTTGTTTGTGGAAAATATGCTGCTTGGCGGCAGTCTGCACGAACTCTACCAAATGTGCCCTGCAGGGGGCGCATGAAGAGCGCAGGCGCAGAGCAAGGCCCCGCTGACAGGTGCTCCTTCGAGGGTCTTGACAGGGAGAGAGGGAGGGAACTCCTCCGGCTTCCCAAGGGTGCCACAATCCTCACGAAAAGGGGGAGGGGGAGAAGCAAAGGGGGCAAGAAAGCTCACGGCGGGCTCGAAGGAGCACCTGTCAGCTTTGGTGACGAGAAATTCCCCACAAACCCAGGGAAGGGGTGAAGAAATGGAGCCCACTTTGGGAGGAAACCGCCACCTTCTTCTCCTTGGCTTTGCGCTCCTCTGTTCCTTGGCAGCCGGGCTTCCAAGCCTCTGCTGGCTGGAACTTCCTTTCCTTCCCTCCCTCTTGGTCTCTTCCTCCTTCCCTCCCTCTCCCATTGTCCCTTCCTTCCTTCCTTCCTTCCTTCCTTCCTTCCTTCCCCTCCCTCTTTGTCCCTCCTTCCCTCCTTCTTTTCCCTTGGCCTTTCCCCCCTTCCTTCCCTCTTGTCCAGGATCGGGGCAAGCCTCTACAGCTGATCTGCGCTTCCGCTGAGCAGCCCAGAAGCAGATCAGCTGTAGCAGCTCTCCTGCGCTCCTGCCCAGCAAAGTTGCTCGAGCTTTGCTGGAAAATATGCCGCTTGCTAATTTAGCAGAAGCGCGAACCAGCTGTAGCCTGGGGAAGCTGAGCAAGTGAAATGGACGGAGCTCTCCTCTGCCTCTGCCTGTGCACAGGCAGGTTTGGCATGTTGCCATGGCCATCGGCAGCAAAGCCACCAGCCACGCTGGCAGCCTGTCCCCCTCCCCTTGTCCCTTCCTGGGCACAGAGGGGGAGAGGAAGGAAGGGACGAAGAGGGAGGGAAGTAAGGGACAACAAGAGAGGGAAGAAAGGAAGGAACAATGGAAGGGAGGGAGGGAGGGAGAGAGGGAAGGAAGGAAGAGGGAAGGAAGGAAGGTAGGAAGGAAGGAAGGGACAAGGGGAGAGAGGGAGGAAAGGAGGAAGAGACTAAGAAGCAGGTGAAGGAAAGGAAGGAAAGAAGGAAGGGACAATGGGAAGGAGGGAAGGAGGAAGAGACTAAGGGAGGTGAAGGAAAGGAAAAAAAGAAGGAAGGAAGGGACAATGGGAAAGAGGGAGGGAAGGAGGAAGAGACTAAGGGAGGTGAAGGAAAGGAAGGAAAGAAGGAAGGAAGGAAGGAAGGAAGGAAGGAAGGAAGGAAGGAACAATGGGAGAGGGAGGGAAGGAGGAAGAGTCTAAGAGGGAGGGGAGGGAAAGGAAGGAAAGAAAGGGACAAGGGGAGAGAAGGGAGGGAAGGAAGGCAGGCACCCACCCCAGTCCCATCCCAGAGACCCACAGATTCATCCCCACAGGCACTCTGCAACCTGAGTGATCAGCTGGCCACACCCCCTGGCCATTGATCACTTGACCCTGGGACACTGTGAACATCATAAGTATGAATCAGTTGTCAAGCATCCGAATGTAAATCACATGACCCTGGGGATGCTGCAATAATCATAAGTGTGAAAAATGATCATAATTCGCTTTTTCAGTGCTGTTGTAACTTCAAAGAGTCACTAAGCGAATTGTTGTAAGTCGAGGACTACCTATACTTTCCCATTTTTTACTTTTTTGGGGGGGGTCAAGTTTTTGATACCCCCGGCCAGCTGGATGGGGGGTTGGGGGGTCACCACAACATGAGGAACTGTATTAAAGGGTCGCGGCATTAGGAAGGTTGAGAACCACTGATTTAAGAGAAACAGACATACAAAAATTCTAAACAACACAGCTTTCCATGCTGGCTCAGGAAATGGGGGGCAAGAGGCCAAGATGCTTTATCAAGACACCAGACAGTGATGGTTCCCCTTCTACACGCTCCTCCCTCCCTTCTCACCCTCTGTCTTCTTTAGGTTCAGGGCTGTTAGGGCTAAACTTTCCCTGCCTCCAGCTGCAGACATGCCCGTGCTGTTCCACAGCCAGGAAGACCTGTGTGATGACCCCCTTTGCCTTTCTGATGCTCGCCTGTCTTTTACTGAAGCCCAGTTGGAAGCTTGTGGCAGATTGAAGCAACCTCTGCCCCCAGCGCAGCCATCTTTAAAGGACGTGTTTGCTGCTTGTTACATCCCAGCTGCGCCTCCTGATCTCTGTTCTGACATATAAAGCAAACAATAAAATCCCAGAGCATGGGGCAACTGCCAGAAATAAAAACTGGCAGTAAACAAACTGCTTCTCCCCTTCCCCCCTCCCAACTCTTGCCCAGGAACAGGGTTTCCGCTGCTGGACAGGTGTCTGACAAAAATAGGGCCATCCTTTTTATGGCGGAAAGGAAGGAGGGTATGGCCAGGGGGCACTGATCTCCCACCTGCTGGGCTCCACTCTGCATCCGCAGCAAGCTCTTTATTCTGTCTTGTCCCAGCTACCTCCCATGGCATCTCTGGACCTGTTTTACCTCTGAAGCAGTGACTGAATGGGAGGGACTCGGGAGCTGCCGGTGTGTCTTTGGGATTCAGCCTGTGTGATTCCACATACCCAACATCCTCTTGGTGTGGTGAAAGGAATAGGCGGGCAGTTGCCTCAGCAGTGAAACTGGCCCTGCACCAATTGCCCTCTTGGCAGGTTAGGCCAAGCACAAGTTACTCAGAGAGGCCAGGTGGGAGCCATCCTCCCAGCCCCAAGTATCAGCTCCAAACAGGTTGTCTTTGAACAGCTTTCACTTTGTGCACTAGCTCCAACCCTCTTCCTGCACACTTAACTCCACTTGCAGGGTGTTCTGGATGTTAGCCCATGCAAAGGGAACCTTGCTCAGGTGGGAAAATGCTGAGAGCCCCGATGGGTGGAAAACTACATCGTTTCTCTTGAAAGAAACAGCATTCAAGCTCATTGGGCATGGCAGGGAAAACAGGAGGCAGAAGCATTATGAAGAGCAACCTCACCATCATCCTATTGTTTAAATCCTACAATAAATAAATATATTGTCAATTCCATTGCCACTTTTAAATAATTCATATTGAGTATAAATACACACACAAGATGGGGACATGGCCTTTATTTAAGAAAAAAAAACAACTGATTGATGCAAATAACCTACTGAAGAGAGGAGGGCAGCTGGTCTCTACTTCACATGGAGAGTCTTGATTTGGCTGAATATATTCCAGTATCATATAATAAGACAGCATGGTTTTAATTATTTCTTAAATTTATCTTTAAGATCAGTTTCTCATTTTGCTACTATGTCACAGAGGGAATATTTAAATAAATGACATTTAGCACAATCCAAAAAGAAAGTAAAAATACCCATTAGGAAAATCTGGTTTCCTATGGGGTGTTCCATCACAGCACCAAAGCCTCCCAGGTGCAAAAGTCACTTAATTTTGCCCAACCAAGACCAAAATATATATATATATATAAATTTGCCCTTGAATTGTTGGTACTGAGCAATATTGAATTGTATGTAACCAGGTAATGGAGCCTTTCTTCCCACCCATAAGGAGCACCTTTGATTTCCCAAGGCTTGTAAAAGGAGCCCATAAGGAACGAGGTGAAAGATTAGGCCCCTTCCTCCATGAATTATTTATCTTTGCACTGGAATCAAAGGATCTAATTTAAACACAAGTGCCTAAAATCTTCCTCTAACGATGATGTCACCTAGTTTGGTACCGAAACATCTGCAAGAAAATAGCCAAGCTCAGAGAGCTCCGAGGACCCCCCCCCCTCCCCAGTTCAACCCTGAGCCAGGAATTCTCTTCTACCTCCCTCCAAGGCAGAGCCCAGCTGACACCGAGACCCAGCAAAGCTGAAGGTTGCCCTGTCCCCGAATTCGAGGAATTTGGCCCCAGTAATCAGCCTCCTTTTCTGCCAGCAACGAACGGCGGCGGGGGGGCATGTTTTGGGGGAGGCAGCCCCTTCTGCGGGCGGAGGAAGATGGGCTGAGCACCCCCAACCCCAACCCCGTTGCGCTGCTGCTCTGCAGCGCCCCGGGGCGACGGCTGGCGGCGGTCTAGTTCGGGAGCGAAGCCGTCGGGGGACTCCGCTCTCCGGCTGGGCGCCTTCTTCCCGCGCTCCTTTCGCGCGAGGCAGATTCCCCGCCGCCTCCCCGACCGACTCCGCTGTCCCAGCGCCCAGACCGCCAGGCGCCGCGGGGCTCCCGAGGACCCCCCCCCCGCTGGAGCGCCAGGGGACACGGCCCCGCCAGCCGCGGCGGCGGCGCCCCCTCCTCCCCCGAGTCGAGCGTCGCGGCGAAGGCGCGGTCTTACCCGGGCCGACGGCAGACATCGCGCTCCCTCCGACGGCGCCCCACGGCCAGGCGTGCAGCGGCCCCGCGCCCAGGGCGCTCTCGGAGGCCAAGGTGGAATGCATGGCTGGCGCTGCCGGCGCGCTGAGCCTGCTCGGCTGGGGGGGTCGGCTGGTGCCCCGTCGGGCTCGGGCTCGGGCTCTCCTCGACGCCGAACAGCAACAGCGCGCAGCCTCTGCCCGACCAGCCACTGGCCGAGCCTGCCCGAGCCCCGCTATTTATGGCGCCGCCCGCGAAGCCGGCATCGGCGGCCAGTCGGCGCGGCGCAAGCGGACGGCCAGGGGGCGGAAGTAAACTGGCCCCTCCCCCGCCTGCCGGGCCGGGGACCCCGCCACCCCTGCTCCCTCGAGGGCGGCCGGCCTGGGCCGGAGCCGCGCCTGCCGGGCGCGTCGCCGCGTCCCGGCCGGCGCGGGGCAGGAGCCGAGCGGGCAGCTTTGCCCTCGGATACGGTGCGCGGAGCCCTCCCCCGGCTGGGCGTGCGGCTTCCAAGCTGGCCCGTTGCTCCGTGGCGGAGAGCCCCAGCCAGCCTCACCCCCAGAGCGCCCGGCCCGGTGTTTCAGCCGCCCCCTCCCCGGGCCTTGCTTGGCGTCTGCCTTTTCCCAGCGGAGAAAGAGGCGGTCTGACCGCTCGGCTCTCCGCCCAAACCCCGGCCGGGGGAGCCAAACTCTGCAAGACTTCGTCCACCGGCCTGCTCATCTCGGCTGACCAAGCCGGCCTTAAAAGCAGGGCTTGCATTAGACCGAGAGACCCTCCAGTATCCATTACAATGGGTTTGTTTGGGTTACAGAAATCTACCCATTAAAATTGTTCAAATCACTGTTTAAAACCCTTCCAGGCGGAATGCAAGCGTGTAGATAAGGGAGCCTTCAAGAAGTGGTTAGAGAAGGCGTGAAGACAGGGGGAGGGTTGGGGTGGGGGGAGGAATCTCTTGCTCCTCAGCAGGCAGGTCGGAAAGCATGGAAGGTCTGGAGGTGGATCCTACTTAGGCTTTTTTGGCTTATTCTGTAAATCCCTCAGGGCAGGTATGCAGATCTACCCAGAAGAACTAAAGGCCTGGACACTTGGGACACTGGTGCACAAGAGGCCATACTCCATACAGCTGGACTCACTTCTGAGTAAACATCCTTGTTTCCCACAACAGCTTTACACCTGTTAGACCAGTGCTGGGGTGGGGAGAGGGGGAATCCAAAACAAAACACCAGAGGCCCCATCACCTCCAGCTGAACAGTGCAGAGGGTTGCATGCCACTTTGGGCCTTGCCCCGAAAGAACCGCTCTGAACAGTGTTAGGCCTTTGACACAGTCTTCCTCCTTGTGGGGTTCTTCTCACTTTCCCTTGCAGGAGGGTTTACTTCTAAGTACCTGAAGGGGCAAGATTAAGCCTCCAGGTAGGGGTCCCTGTCGTTTTTAGTGCCACAGGGAAAGCTGGGGGACCCCTACCTGGAGGGGTCCCTCCAGGTAGGGGTCTACCAGCTTTCCCCATGGCACTAAAAACGACAACCTTTTGCTCAGAACTTCCTTTGGCACAGATCCAGGACTAGGGTTCCCAGGAATCAGGAGTGCCAAAAGCCTTTCTATGAGCCTCATCAAAGCCACTCAGATGGTCAGCTTAATTTCGCTGCTGAGCTCAGTGGGTTGCCTCCTCTTGGTCCCTGTTCTTCTCGCATTCCCTTCCTGCTCCTGACTAAATTAATTCACCTCAACTTGAGGTTTGGCTTTGCCTGATTTGCACTTTCTCATCTAGCCTGCAGCCTTTCCTGGAGATTTCTTACAGGGTTACCTGGAGGTAAGACAGGCAGCCTATAAATTGCATCAATCAATAAATAAGGTAAGTAAATAAATTTCCCATCCTGGTTCATCTTAGTTTTCAGAGATCAGCCAAGTCTGTGGCTCTGAGAAGGGGCCATCCAAACTGCACCCCAAGTGCTGCATGGCTCCTTTGCTTTGAATCTCTTCTTGTGCAAGGACTGACCAGTGCAAAATCATGGGAGACCCCAGGTTGTTCCACTATGGAGGTCAGTCAAGAGTTCATTGGCCATAGCTGCTCAGCATTTGAGGAAGAGAAGGTACTTCTCCAGTCTCCAGTTTGATCTTTCCCTACCCAACAGCAGATGCCAGCAATTGCACCTGGAGGTACCCAAAATGATGTTCCTTCCTGGGGTCTGCTGGTGGAGGGGGTGGGGTGGGGGGAAGGAGGGAAAGAGACACAAGTGCAGACGTCTATGGAGGTGAGAGGACTGTCCAGAAAGTGGGAGGGTTTGGCAGCCCTCTTCCGAAAGCCACTCAGTCAAAGCCAGAGCATCCAGCCTCAGGCTTGGTAGAGGGCACTGAAGACCCATGCAGAGCTCAGGAATCAGCTGGCAAGGAGAGAATGGATCTGCTACTGAATTGCTGCCAAACCCACTTGCTTAATGGACTCCTATTGCTCTATATTTTGACTCTCAACCAACCAGCTCGGCCCCATATCTGATTATTAAGAGTGCCAAGAGCAGGGGTCTGCTGAGGAAGCTTACACGGCACCCTTCTGGGGGAGGCTTATGTCTCAGCAGGTTTTGCTCTGTGTGGCTTTTCTCCAGACAGATAAGCCTGCTGAAGCCCATTCTTTTCTCAGAAGCAGACAGCCGCTGCCTGTTTCCCATAACCCTTATTCCAGTGGGATCAGCTTCCAAGACAAGATTTGAACCCTGGATTTAGGGAAAGAGATATACATGCATGGGTCTTGTTTTCTTATCAGCCGATTTCAACAAAGCCACAAGAGCAGATGCAGCCTCTGAGCAGGACCTCACCATCACCCCTAGGGCCAATCTGGCGGTTGGGTGCATTTTTTTGCACTGACATTACCAAATCCTTCAGGCTCTCATGTATGTATGACTGACGGGTTTGGCTGTTAGAAAGCCAGTTTCAAAGAAGCTGGAATCATTGCAAAACAATCCAGAGCCAGGGGCTCAGGAAAGACAACTTGAATCCAGTAAACTCCTAACCTACCGAGACCAGACAACCTGGCTAGAAGCCAGAGAAGATGCCGAAAACGTTTGTTCAAAATGGCCAGCCGCCTTGTCAGTACTTAACTTACAGAAGGGCTGGTTTCAGCTCAGGGCCGAAGAACTCACAGGTGCAGCTCAGTGGTGCTTCAGCAAGCATTCCATGCTTTTTGTGGGAAGTGTTCCCCTCACAAGAGAAAGACCTTCTTTTCACAAAACATACTGCAAATTGCTGTATTTTTTGACCTCTTTATGTGCCATCAACTCAGTATCTACTCTTAGCAGCCACAGAGATGTTCTCTGTAATTATCTGTCACCAACCTGGTCCTTCTGCCAAGATTCCAGCTGAGCCAGACAAGGCCTAATGAGGCTGGCATAGAACTCACAGGGCCCCAACCGCAGCTGGGCTTGGTGCTTTGGGCTGGCCTAGCTGGAATCTGGCTCAAGCCCTGCCCTGCTTCTGCTGTCCTGAGCTCAGGGCTCTAATCTTACATTGATGGAGAAGCCAAGAGCTCTCTCTCTCTCTTCCCCCCCCCCCAAACAATACACCAACAGCAGAAAAACCACCTGCTCAGCTGGGCACGTCAAGGAAATTAATCTGGCTGGTCTAGAGAAACTTTTATTACAGAACAGGCCAATTCAGAAGGCATACAATGAAACAGGACTACCAGTAAGTAAACCGAAACATAATTAAAAATACAGTGAATTAACAGTTGGAAATCCAAGTACAAGAGAAGCTTACAGAAAATCCTCCCAAGCAAGCCCTGTTGGCAGATGCTGGTGGGATAATTTTTTGCAGGGAACGTGGCTGCCTACCAGCTGCTAATAGTGCTTGATAGGATAAATTGACAAAGGTGGAGACTGCCACTCTACAACATCAGAACCAGTTAAATAAAAATGACTTGTAGCCGATGCCTGAAAAAGCACATCACAGTGGAATGACAGATCCTGGAGTTTACAGCAAAGATGGTGGTTTTCCTAGATCGTTGGTTGGCTTTGCAGGTAGCAGAGGCACTAAACTGATGGATAGAAGTGAAAGACATCTGGAAGCCATCAGAAGTTAAAAAAACATCTACAGCTGTCAACGGAGTGACGTGGGTGCAGATAACTGCAGACTCGGGTCAGGAGGATTTCCCATCCGTTATGTAGTAACGATACATCAAGCCCAGAACCAAGGCTCCCAGAATAGGGATCAGCCAGACCGTCCAGATGCTGAGGAACAAGCAATAAAGAAAAGGTGAGCCACATTTCCATGAATAGAAAGATGATTCCTGCTTTCAGAACTTCTGACTATTACATGCAAGATGGAATGTTGGAGGTAAAGTGCCCCCCACGGCCCCTGCATACAGGAACATTTTGTGCATAATTATCATAAGCAAAAAGGCTGGCATCTCCAGCCCAGCACTTCTGTTCCTCTTCACAGTTGCAACTGCTGCATTTCTGGAACTCTCGGTTTCTTAGCACAAATACATTCTGAGGCAACATGGTCTCTTCTGCATGGTTCAGCCAATCGATGTGGCCACATGTTACTGACACTGACACTCGCTACAGAATTTCCCATTTCATGGCACAGTATTATGAAGGCCACCAGTTAAGGATCGCTAAGGATAAAGTTATCACAGAAATGTAAAACATGTTTACACTTGCATTAAACTTATTGTAAGGGTCTAATGTAAGTGCCAGCTGTAAGATTCTTCTCTTTGCCACCACCAGGGAGGTAGATTTCACTAGCTACACAATGCCTGTAAGTCTTCCAATTGAGACAGGAGGACACACATTTCCAGAGGCTGCTTTTAAAGCCAAAGGGAGTGCATTTCTTTGATTTACAATATTGTCAGAATACTGTACCTTGACTCACGGAATGGGCTTGGAACCTGGGGAGATAAAAGGCACATCCTTGTGTTAAGCTGATAATTGCTCAGAGAGCCAGATAACTCTTCCCATTTTTCTCACATCCTGGGGAGAAGGAAGTGTCTTAGTTTCCCTCCCCTGGTCCACCTCCCTATTTATTCTGTAATCACCATGTCCCACCGCTCTCCCCAACAGGCAAAGGGGGGCTTTCTAAAGGAGAACATCTTCTCTTTGCACAAAGACATCAGATGTCTGTCTGGCCAGGAGGCAAGTTACCCAAACAGGAAGCTAACCACCTGTACTGCTGCCGTCCTTGCCAGCTGTTGCAAGCAGATGGCGAGAGAAGTCGCTCTCCTTCCCTTTGATGGGCAGCAGAATGATGCAAAGGATATCCCAGGATGGGGAAGAAGTTGGAGGGGCAGGCAGGACCCAAGATATCGTTTCTCAATGCAAGAATTGTATCAATTGTTAGTATCTACAGCTCATTACTTTATTTGCTGTGGACCTGAGTGGAGAAGAAATGTTTCCAGTTTGTCCTGTGTGTAGATGATACAGTGAATTACGTTTCAGTTATTTGCAGAAAAATAAAAAGGACCTTTTTTAGCTGTAGAAGTGGGGCTGTGCCAATCAAAAACAGGCAGTTTTTTCAAAGGAACACAAGAGAGACTTTAGGAAGAATTTATTTTTGGGAGGTGTTACAGCGTGAGAGACCTTCAACGCAAACCCCAGGATGGGAGAATGGCAGCTCAGACAAAACTCCTTTCCTTTTCAGCCCAAATAATGGCTGTTTTCCTGAAAAGCTATGTGGCTTGGATCAGGACGTGTCACTCTGCTCACCACCTCCATAAATGCTAGGGAAAAAGAACAAAGGAATGAGCAACAGTCTGCATATGAGCCTTGTGAGTCAACAGCCTTTCATTTTAGGAAAAACTATCGGGTCAGTAGGAAGAGTGGGAGCAGGAGATGAGGCCCCATGAAAAGAGGAGACGTTTCCAGAGAAGAGCCAGTCCTGAAATCCAAACCGTGGCCTTGGGAAGGAGGAGAGGCTGATCGGAGCAGAATGGCTGGATGGGGTGGAGGCTCACTGGCTTCAGAAAGGAAGGCGCAGGAGACCTTCTGACATGACTGGCCCAAAAGGCCCCAGCCGAACAAACAGAAACTCTCTGCGTCAACAGATAATCCCAGTGCAAGAGCAGTAAGACCATTAAGTCAGAGACACATTTTTGGGCTGCTATTCATCACAGATAATGGACATGAACAGGAGGGGAGAAAGAGTGTAAACGTAGAAGCCTCCGGGAAAAACCTAGGTTTGTATCAAAATTGGTTTGATAACAGTTTTCACAACAAAAGCATCCTGCTGCTCAAAACTGGAGCAGAAAGCACTCCAACTCCTTTATAGTCTGAGCTTTACTGTGTGCTGCAAACCAAGCCTAAGTCTGTACTTTATGATTCCATATATGAGGCAGTCAGAAAACAAGCCAATTAGCTAACCAATTTAAGCAAGTTGTGCAAACACAGCCATTGTTTCTTTGATCTCCTGCCCTGTTTCCTTCTCCTGCCTTTATCCCCTGGGCCTGGCACACCAGGTTGCTCTGAGGTTTGGCACTTTGCAGCCATAGGCATTGCTTTGGACACTCTTTCTGGGCCCAGGTTTTCCCCAAACTGGAAGGCAGCTCCCCTAGAGAGCCTGGGCAGCGCTTGTGGGACCCAACATTTTCAGAAGGTGAGAAAAGCCACTTCAGAGCATTCTGCAGGCAGCCCTTCCAACTTCCCAGCCATCTCTGCCATCTTCCCCAGAGGCAACGAAGCAAAGACACAGCAACAGGAAGATTTATGCTGTAGTTTTCACATAGGAAAACTGGGAGGGCAGTTCAAGAGTGGAGCCGACAAGTCCAAGAGATGTGGCAGGATGTTCAAGGAGATCTCTGCATCAGCTGGAAGAGAGAACTGGCTTCCAGGCAAAAGATGGGAAGGGCTGCCATTCAGAGGCTGGCCGTGTGGGCAGTCCCCTTGTGAAGGGCAGGTCACCTGGAAAGGCAGCAGATTCAGGAATTGGCTGAAGCCAAGCTGAGATTCCTGCCTTGCTCCCAGAAGAAAGGACTTGTCCCCACATTTCCCTGGGAGGTGTTACTGGGAAGAAACATCAATGGCAGAACTGGAAGTATGTTGTCTTTCAGTTCCATTCCTTGTTGCTAGTCCAGAAGGACAGGTGGAAAGAAAGCAGAATCGCTACCATGCCTTGCTTCCCGTGACAGGATATGGCCACCTCATAACCAGCTGGCCATCAACCCAAAGTTAGCCTCAATTCCAACCAAATCCCATCTAAGAGATCTCAAAAAGATTGGCCAGCTACAGTCATGTCAAAGGTAACCTTTAAATTCTGGCC
This sequence comes from Crotalus tigris, assembly GCF_016545835.1. Taxonomy (NCBI): domain Eukaryota; kingdom Metazoa; phylum Chordata; class Lepidosauria; order Squamata; family Viperidae; genus Crotalus; species Crotalus tigris. The sequence goes on along the minus strand of NW_024100600.1, from coordinate 1,274,140 downwards.
TCCCCTTTTCCAATTAAAGCTGCCTCATCATACCATAAGCCCCCTCCCTAGGACTGGCAGATGCAAGCATCTATTTGGATCTCAACCTCTTTATGTTCCTGTTCCCACTGCAGGAGGACCAATCTCAGGACTTTTTCCCTGGTTTCAGCTAAAGCATTTCTCAAAAAGCCCAAGACAGGATTCGCCCCCTCTGAATCGTATAACTGGCCCTGCTGGTAAATGTCACTGGTTCCTGAAACTCAACAGGCATTAGCTGAACACGCAGAAAGGGAGCAAGCAGGGAGGAAGGAAGGGAACACGCAAGAGCAGCCCTTCGATTAGGCCTGGCAAAAGAAGAAAACAAAACACACACAAAGGATAGGCTTCAGAGAGGGTTTCCTGGGCTAAGAGTCTCCAAAGAATCCAGAATGGCTGCTACCTGGATCCCAAAGTGAAGACAGGATTTGTTTAGGGAAATTGCTGGCTGTTACCAAAATGGTTGTCACAAGTGAGGGTTGTGAAACGGGGCAGCTGGACAGCCTTGCAGAAGAGGAAAAAGAAAGACAGCCAACGGGTCAGTTCATTCTCCAGCCACCTGAATGCAGCAGACCTGATCTGAGGGAGTGAGCAGAGCCCACAGCAGGGTTTTGACAGGGCCTGGAAGCCTTTTCTCAGAGGCAAGTATCATAGCGCTGTGTTTCCCCGCACAGCCCAGGGTCTCCCCGCAGGTAAACCCCTCCTGTGCCTCTGAAAAAGCAGGTAGAGAAGCGGAAAAACCCTGCAAAACTTCTGGCACCACTTAAGCTGTCAAGCCATAATGAGGCAGGCATATTTACCCCAGTGCCTCTCTTCCCATTAAACTTCCAGCCTGGGAGAGTTTATCCTTGCAGGAGCAATGCCACCAAGCCTCTGTTCTCCCCCAGAATCATAAGCTACAGAAAGGCCCACAGAAAGGTTTACAGCCTCCAATATCACTCCTGGGAGGGGCTCTTGTACAAAGTTGTTTTCAGCTCTGGCCTCACCTCAGGCCCCTTGGGAGAAATCAAGGCCACCCACGGCATCTGAAAGTTTGATGACTCTCTCAGCACAAGTTCAGTGAGCTATAAGCTGGGACATCATGCTCATCATAAGCCTTTGTTGACACAAGACAGGGAGGGAGAGGCAAAATAGGACAATTACAAACTGGGCTGCAAGCTAAGCTGCAGAAAGCTTTTATTCCCTTGCTGCAAAGGACTGCACTCTGCTCACCACACGGCACTCTACCCAAAGGGAAGAGGCCCCTCAGCTACCTCCAGCAAGAGGGCTATCCTGCAGCACAATGACTGTACCGCAGTACGCCACAAGACCTCCTCATACTCCCTCTGCTGCAAGATAGAGCAGTCAAGATGAAGCAGGAAGTCCCGGCTCCTCCAGCAAATGCCAAGTGCCTTACCCAAGGATCTCTGCCCCAGAGGACTTTCTCCTATTCAGCCAAGGATCCGTCTATCCCCTCAGGAGGCCCATAAAGGACAAAAAGATAAAGTCCTTTTCTCTTGGAGGCCCCCAAGAGCTGGCAGTCAGAAGTCTGCTGCCTCTGGACACAGGTCCAATCAAAGCAGGTCCCCAAGTACTCAAACAATTTTCCTTCCATGGTGGAAGACTGACAAGCGGCATCCCTTGCAGGGTAGAAAGATGCTGCCTGCAAAAAAGAGGAGTGGTTGACAACTCATGAATCAATAGCCTTGTGCTCAGGAGGATCTGTGCTGCTGGAGACAAAGCCACTGCATTCTGGCCAGCTGTACAAGGGTAGTCCCCCCCCCCCAGGACAGCATCTTACCTCTGCCACATGAAACAACTCACTCAGCTGAAAACATGTTTCTGTTTTTACAGCATCTTTTTAGGTACTGAAAGATGAGTGTTTTCCTGTGAGACAGGTCTATCAGAGTATCCTGGTCTATCCAAATATGGGATGGAGCATACTGCTTCTGCTTTTGCCTTTCAGCCCCAATCTAGGAGTCTTCACAGGCAGTCGCTTCTGCGACCAACTATTTCTGTGTAAAATTTAAATTTACAAATAAAGATGCTACCTTTAATTCTTTGATGTCTCCCTTTAATTCTTTGTCGGTAAATTTAAATTTAGTACTGAAGGAGGCTTCCCTGCTAGAATAAAAAGGAAAATATATTACCAGAATTGGCCTTACCTTGGAAGCATCAGGTTTGCGATCATCCTGTTGAAAAAGGGGAAAGAAGGGAGAGACTCTTGTTACACATCTGAGAAATACCGTCTCCTCTGCCTCCTCTGAAGGAATGACTGACTTCCCTGGTAACCACCGAAGACCCTGAAGAGGGGTACGGGCTGCTGATAGATGGGTCAGTAGGGAGCCTGGTGGCAACTAATAATATTCTGCTGGGTAGAACTGAATGATTTTAAAAGTAAAATACAGGAAATGAATGCAATATTAAGTCTGGATATAATAAATCTACCTATATATACTTGGAAGCATCAATTCTGCATAGAAAATCTAAAAAAATACACTGAATTGAAATCACTGCTCCCCTTTCATCTATGGTGATAAACCACTGTTAAGGCCTTTGCTGCCCTGAAGGGAAAATACCACCCAGAAAATGAAACGTCTTTTCATAAAGGAAACGACCAAAGGTATCTTCCCTTCATTTTTATATCCATTTCGATTGATCCACGTCAGCTTAGCCATTTATTTCAGGATCCCTCTGGAGAGATGTGGGTAAGACATCAAACCCGGCGAGTGAGACCATCCATCTCTCCTAGCTAAGCCTGGCTTCACTTGAATAACCTGCTTGAAACTCAAGGGAGAGATTCTGGGGAGAAGGCCTGGCCTGCTAAACAGGAAACCTCAGATAAGCCAAGCAAAGGAAGAAGGGCTCCCAGGGCCACTGAGGCACGGGGACTCAGAAAAGGAGCTGCTCCCCAGGGAGAAAACCTTTCAACACAAATATCACAAGAGCCCCAAATTTATTTTATGAATTAAATTTTACCGGATGGATCTCTCCTATGAGATACTGCTTGAGCATTTCTTTAGCATCCATGGAATGGCCAACATCTTCAAAGCTCTCTGTGGCATCTCTACCAGCTTGTTCAAGCAGAACCTTATCTCCACCTGGATGCTAAAAAGGACAGAAAGTCTGAGAAAGAGGAGCAAACAGAGAATGACCACTCTATATTACGGTATAGGGAACTGCAAGCATTCAAGATTTTTCTCACTGAAATTTACTTTTCACTTTACCATAAAGTAAAATCCATTACATGGAAGCAACAGGACCTATTTCCTAGCAGACTTTTAAAGGCCTGCATTCTATTAATGCAACCATATTGAGGTCTATTCAGAAACAAGCTCTTTGAATTCCACAGAAACTCTGAGGTAAATTAACATGTATGTCATGTCCTTTATGGGAACTAGCTTAAGGAAACCCAGCCTCCATCAACCAAGCACCTAAATTGATACTGTCAATATTGCAAATATAGACCGTGTGGTCTCCTCCAAGCATCTAAATTTAAAACTCATCTGTCCACAGAAATATGGCCAGAACAAAGGATTGTGGGAGCTGCAATTCATCCACATTGACATACCTTCCCATGCTGTTCTAGTTACTCAGGAAGGAGTTTGTTTTTCTTATCTCTGAACAAATTAATGCTCGTATGTTGAACACACTTCGCAAATTTCAGAAAATTTGCAAGACTTCTATGGCCTATTCTTGTCCCTAATATTTTGAGGGTGACAGCAGCTCTTTATTCTGCTTAAGGCTTAGCTGCTCAAGATTCTTTGTGCTCCTAAGATGCTGGATGCAGGCAGGAGCTTTGGCAAGCAGATTGTCAGGCTGCCTGCTGTGGACCACCAAGCAAGGCATGCAAAGGAAAGTCTTCTCTTCTGCTGGCTGAATGCCCAGAATTAATCCTAGCTGGTTCCCTCAGGAAGATGGCCTCCCTCTGGCTGAACTGCTGCCCAGAGAGGTGGATAATGGCAGGGCAGCAGGACAAATGGGCCAGCGTGCTGAGAAGGCTACTTATATGATCTTTCCAACTGATGTTTGACTTCCTGCTTCCCCCTCCCCGCCCCCAGGGAGCAGATGCCATCAGCTGACAGCAGCACAGGAGCCAGACAGCTTGTTGGGTCAGTGAGTGCAAAGCGGGCAAAACATGCCCAGACACACCCACAGCACACTGCAAAGAACCCTGCGGTGGATTTTACTCCCAGGGTAAAACTCCTTCAAGGGTGAGGTGGGGAGCAGAGGTTAAGGGAATAATCTCTGATTGACGTCATTAGTTTCCCCTTGTGGCAAATTTCACATTTTTACCCAGAGAAACACAGCAAGCAATGTGGACATAGGGGGAAGTAAGGAGACATGGACAACAGACAATAAGGCTCCATTTGTACCCTTAGCAATTGAGTTCCCTTCTTCTCTTTGCTTCTGTGGCCTCTGAAGTGAAGGGTGCTTATCCCAAGACATTCAACAGACTTCTCTGCATAGCTCAGATTAGATATGAGCCTGACAAGCTCTCTTGCTAATTTATTCATTTACATGATTCAATTTTTGTGCCACCAAACTTTGGGCAGCTCACAATATAAGTTGACCTTAAGTTTCTTAAGTTAACTTCCAGTTCACTGGAGGAGGCCAGGATGTCACAAGGACTTCTATTCCTGGTACTCCTTACAGGCTGTTGTTCCCGATGCTTTAAATAATCCAGCTCAACAAGAGGCATAATTGGATGTACAAAAAGATTGAGAAATTGGATTAATCAAGAGCTAAGGGGTATTTCGGGCAGCATAATAATGTTCCAGTAGCATGCTGAGAGGTGGGAAACATGTGCCCATTCAGCTTTGCTTCCTAACTTCCAGATCTGGCTGTAAGACCCTGGCTCCAGGGTCTTACAACCGTTTAGGAGTTTAGGAGTGGCGAAGGCTCCAGAGCCAGCACCCAGAGGACTACAAGAGGAAGTTAGCCTCTCCCTTTTCTGCCCTGCAAATATTCTAAATTCTCACTTTGGGTCACAGGCCGCTGAGCTCTTCCCTGGGTACCCTTCCTGAAGACAACTATGATGCCCTCTTGACCGAGAGCTGGCTGGCAGCAACCTTATGTTATCCTCAGCACTATTTAAACTATTTATTTGCTAAGATATTTTAAATACACCCAACACATGAAGAAGTAAAAAAGGAAATGAAGATGATGATTTTAAGTACAGTCATGCCGATTAGGTGGCTCTACCATTTGAGCAATCTGTGATAATTTTATTATAGTTTCACCTTGTGATTAGTTGTTTTCATGCCTGTAATATAATATTCAAGCAAAAAGACAGTTGAAGATATTCCTATAAAAAAGAAATAAAATAAGGAGTTCTTGTGTCATTTAGGATTTCGGTTCTACTGCTCTCCTTCCTTCAAGTGACTGCCCTGCCAGTCCAGTGTTGAACCTTGAACCGCTATACAGAATTTGCTGCGATGCAACAATATGCGTTTAAATATAACAAATCCCCCCCACAACGTCCCAAAGGCCTGGCTTGCATCTGCCTTGTAGAAGGGCCGTTCAGCAAGCCAGACCGCTCTGGGGGAGGAGGCGAGGAAACGGCTCTCCCGGCCTGCCCGCTCCAAGAAGGCGGCGCCGGAGGCCCTTCCGCTGAGCGGCGCGTCCCAAGAGCCGGGGGGCGACGGGCCACGAGCCAGCCATCCCGACGGGGCCCAGGGCAGCGGCAGCCTCTTCGGCGAGGGACGCGGCCTCGTTTGCCTCCGGCCACCCTCGCGCCCACCTCGTCGAGGAAGCGGGTGACGTCATAGACGCGATCGTGGATGACCAGCCAGGCCTCCCGGTCGGTGCTGCGCTTCGCCACCTCGGCCAAGGTGAAAAACGGGCCGGCCTCCGGCCTCGCGCCGCTACACTCTCCGGCCGTCCCCATCCGCGATTCCCGCCTCACTGGTCTCGGCCCTGTGGGCCGCCGCCGGCCCTTCCCCTCGCTCGGCCAATAGCAGCCGCGCGCGCGCCGCGAGGCAACCAATCAGGCGCGGAGCCATCCGGGCCTTCCGGAAGGAAGTGACATTGCTGGATGGGCGCCGATCGTCAGCCCGGGAGGCCTCCCTCCTGGGCTGCATCCCCGACGCGGCGCGGCTGAGTCCGGAGCGAGCCAAGCCGAGTTGGGCCACTCTGGCGCCTCCCTCCTGCGGCAAGCACCAGGGGAGACCCGGAGGTCACGGAGCCCGACCCTCCGCGCGCCCTGGCGGACCTCCGCCTGATGCATGCGGGCGCTCGAGCCCGGAGAGCTGCCTTGGCGAAAACCGTTTTCCGGCTCACCGTTCAGGAAACGGGGACAGCGAATTGACCCTCCCGCTTCCAAATATCTTAATTCTCGCGGTCAAGAGCTTTCTCTGTAACCTGCCACATTTTTGGGAGAGCAGCCGTCAAGAAACCTCCTGGGTGTAGGGAGTTGTATCAATATATATGTATGTATGTATGTATGTGTGTATAAATGTGTGTGTGTGTGTGTGTGTATATATATATATATATATATATATATATAATATATATATATATATATATATATATATATATATATGTTTTCTGAGGTTTTCGCGGGTGTTTGTATGTAGGTCTTTGGTTGTTCGGGTTTTCTCCCACGTAAAATTGGAAGCGTCTTGGCGACGTTTCGACGAAGTCCCATTCGTCATCTTCAGGCTGGTACTTTCAGCTTCGTGCTTCGGGGAGTAATGTGTGGTCTTAGCTGTTTCTTTTAACTGCCAGCGGGGGTATGAACTGATTGGGTGGGAGCTTGGCTGTATTCTGATTGGGTGGAGGTGTGTTCTGATTGGTTAGGGGCGTGGCTGTCCTCTGATTGGCTGGGGGGGTTGGCTGTCCTCTGATTGGCTGGGGGGTTGGCTGAGCTCTGATTGGCTGGGGGAGTGTTCTGTTTGGTTGTGCTCAGGTTAGTCTGAGTTGCAGGGGGGTTTAAGATGGTGGGCTGCCTTGCTATTTTTTGGCTTCGCGTTCGTGGTCGTGCCTCATCTTCATGGAGGGTGTCAGTTTGCTTCATGTATGGATTGGAGGGGTTTAAAGTGGCTAATGATGCAGCTGTGGTCTGGCTTCTGGTTTGTGGTCGTGCCTCGTCATCGGTGTGGCTTTGGGTTTGTTTTTTGCGTGGATGTGTGGTGGTGACATCCTGTGTGGTTTTTGTGAGTGTGGGTCTGGTATCATTTTTTGTGTTAGGGAGTCGTTTGTCAATAAGGGCGAGTTTCCAAATGGCTGGTAGGCGGGAGGTATCATCTCGCTTGTTCATGCTGTGTGGGCGTTTTTCTATCTCGATGGCTTCTCTGATTATTCTGTTATTAAAATGTTTACTTTTGGCAATGGTTCTGGTATTTTTAAAGTCAATTTCATGTCCTGTGGCTTTAAGGCAGCGGTTCTCAACCTATGGGTCGCGACCCCATTTGGGGTCGATCGACCATTTTACGGGGGTCGCCAAACAATGCGATCTGCCATTTTCCCCCCTCAGGGGGCGGTGCCGCATATGCGCACTGCGCATGGGGCCAGCGCCGCGCATGGGGACGCCATCGTGCATGCGCACCGCGCATGGGGGCGCTGCCACGCATGGGGGCACCGCGCATGCGCGGCACGTTTGTGTGACGGGGGTCGCCGTCACGCAAACGTTGAGAAACACTGCTTTAAGGTGTTGGACCAGGGAAGATGTTGGTTCCTCTTTTTTGACTGAGTTCTTATGTTCTTCAATGCGTGCACTTATTCTTCTGTTGGTTTGTCCGATGTATGTGTTGGGACAAGTAGTGCATGGGATTTCATATATTCCTTGATTTTCTAAGTCAATTTTATCTTTGGGGTTTCTAAGGATGGTGGATATTTTTCTGTTTGTGCAGAATGCTGTTTTGATGTTGTGTTTATGGAGGATCTTACTGATTCTGTCTGTGGTGCCTTTTATGTATGGGAGGAGGGCTTTGCCGTTTTCTTGTTCTTTGTCTTGGATTTTAGTGGGGGTTTCTTTTTGGATTAGGTTTGTAATCTTATTTCTTTGGAATCCATTGGATGTTAGTACATTGGTGAGAGTGTGTAGTTCGGGTTTTAGGTGTTGTTCGTCAGCTAAGCGTTTTGTTCTGGAGATGAGTGTCTTGGCTACAGAGTTGATCTGTGCTGGGTGGTGGTGTGAGAGAGCGTGCAGATAGCGGTTTGTGTGTGTTTTCTTCTGGTAGATGGTGTGTCCTAGGGAGCCATTGGATTTCTTGTAGACTAAGACATCCAGGAAGGGAAGTTGGTTGTTAGCTTCTGTTTCCATGGTGAACTGTATTTTGGGGTGTAGGCTGTTGAGGTGTGTGAGGAAGTTGTCCAGTTTTTCTTTCCCATGTGGCCAGATTATGAAGGTGTCGTCTACGTATCTGAGCCAGAGTTTGGGTTTGTGATCCGATTTTTCTAGAGCTTGGGTTTCAAAGTGTTCCATGTAGAGGTTTGCAATGACAGGTGAGAGGGGTGATCCCATGGGTGCTCCTTCTGTTTGTTTGTATTTTTGTCCATTATAGATGGAAGTATGTATTGGATAGGCAATACATACAAGTGTCGCCAAGACGCTTCCAATTTTACGCGGGAGAAAACCCGAACAACCAAAGATAGATAGATAGATAGATAGATAGATAGATATATTGGTACAACATATATATATATATATATATATATATATAATATATATATATATATATATATATATATATATATTGGTACAACTCCCTACACCCATTTGCTTTATTGGCCGCTGCCCAGGGTTGCCTTCAGTGAGATTGGGGAGCTATGTAAATTAATAAATATCTAAATTACTTTTTATCCTGTCTTTTAAAATATATAATTGAAGGTGGTGAACATTATCTCAATCTCCTGCACCACCCTGTGCAGCGAGGTGAGCTAAGAGAGCGACTGGCTGCTTTCATGGTCAAGGGAAGTCTAGAACTCAAAAGTCTCCCACTTTCTAGGCCAGCAATTTCACCACTACATCAAACTGGCTCTCCAGTTGGGCACCAGGCGATATGAATTAGCCTGCCAAATGATCCTTACTTCTGAAAATGTACTGGTGATCTAGAAGCCTGGCTCTCAACGTTCTGCACATGGCCGCTCTTTGTTGAGCACGATGGATAGGAAAGAAAGCAGGCCCAGCGGGCTCCTATATGAAAAGTATATAAACCATGCAATACATTAAACTGTAAAATATGGTCTGATTATTCCCCAGGGACAGTCTTGTCTTCCTGTTCTTTGTTTTGTCAGTCACGGGAAATATTTTCGGGTGGGGGACAGCCTGTGTGGAAAGCCGTCATTTTCACAGGAAATGTGCACTTCTCTTTATTTTCCAGTCGAGCAAGTTTGGCCACATGAGCTGGAGGCTAGCCCAGCAGCTTCTTCATTTATTTACCATCAAGTTACAGAGAGTTGGAATGGGGTGGAGATAATGATAGGCCAGAGATACACAATCACAATGCAGACCTATCTGTGTGGTGGCTCCATCTTATCTGAGGTAATAAAAACAAAAAATGTAGGTAGGGTAAATTGGTCACTCCCTTCGTTTGTTTAAAGGTGACACAAGCATTACCTTGAGCTTCTGGAAAGCTCATTATACATGGATGGAATTTGGAAGAATCAGAGTAATTTATTTCCCCATCTGACTTTCAAACAAAGTGATAGATTTGCTTTACAAGTATCTATGTGTCCTTCATCCAATGGTTCGATGCATAAACCCTTCGGATATGTATTTCAGTTGAGTGTGAATACAGGAGCTTTGTTCCCCACTTCCCTCCCTCCATGACATCTGCGATGGTTTCTGGACTCCAGAGCAGCATTTCAGAAGAGGATCTCTTAGAGCAGCGGGTCTCCACCTGTGGGTCGGGACCCCATTTGGGGTCGAACGACCATTTCACGGGGGTCGTCAAACAACGCAATCCGCCATTTTTCCCCCCTTTTCCTTAGCTATGCTACTCCCTTTTATTCTATTGGCTTTTGAAAGCCAATAGAATAGACTCTCTTGAATAGAGTCTAATTCTATTGGCTTTCAAAAGCCAATAGGAATTGTCCAGGCTGTCTCTGCCCTGCTGAGCCCGCCAAAATCCCATTCTGCAAATGGTGCTGCACCAGTTGAGTAGTCCTCGACTTAACGACCGGTTGAGTAGTCCTCGACTTACGACCAGTTGGGGGTCGCGGCATTAAAAAGGTTGAGAACCACTGTCTTAGAGCAAGGATGCAAAAAAGGGTGGGGCAGGGGATCTTTTCCCTACACTATAGGTTTTACCAACACCCTCAGTGTGATAATGAACTATGATCTGCCATTGCATTTCAGCTACTAAGTCCAATTAATGACCTTACAGCAAAGAACTGTTGCTGGTGGTATCTGGCCAAAATAATTAACACATTCATCTGTGGTGAGATTTACTGGAAAGTAAGCACAGTAAGAGCCAGTTAGTATTCAATGTTGTGGTCAAAGGTGCTGGACTAGGCACAGCAAGACCTGAATTCTAGTCCTCTCTCTTTTCAGCCTAGATTCTTGAATTAGAAATCCTGAAAAAGAGTACTGGCAGCCCCCTTCCCAAAATGTTATTCAGAAAACTGCATGGACCAGAGCATGTAGTCACCAAGAACCATGGCCTATAACAGGAAGGAGCATGAAAAGTATGGCTAAAGTTCACAGGCTACCCTAATGCTGTAGGGTTCCTCCAGCAAGTATATTGTGTCAGTTACTATTTCTGCAATGCCTGGAGACATGCTGCTTGCTCCTTGAGCTGGTTGCAGTGCTGCCTTTGGCTCTCATGCCCCAGCTCCAGCCAAGTTAGTGCCCAGACAAGGCCTGGCTGTGGCATCTCTGCATTTGCTGATGGCAGTGGGAGCGAGAGGGGGGCTTGTAATTTTTCTGGGTTTTTGTGTGTGTGTGTGTGTAGCTTCCCTCTCACTTTTACAGTAACGTGCAGAAGGCCAGGCATAGGAGGCTGCTGTAATGTGCAGATCTTTCTCCTGGAATGTTTTCTTTCATCTCTAATCGCTGCACTGAGGCTCATAAATCAGGCAGTCAAGACAAAAAGCCAAACAAGAAGCATAATTTGCTTCTTCCTGGTCCTTGTTGTTTTTGGCACACAGAAAGCAGAGACATTCCCACTAATGACACCATGGGGGACTGTGGATGAGGAAACATCAGCCTGGTGACTCCCCACCTCTCTTCTCTTTCAAGGCATGCCAAGAGATCCTTGGATGCTGATGAACAGAATGGACATGGGCCTTTGCTTCTTGGAGAACAAGCCATGTTCTTCAGGCATTGCTTGCCCAGGACCAACAGGAAAGCTCTCTACTTGAAGTTGGGAAGCAAGTTCAGACAATTCCACTATTTGTCTATTTATATGTCTTCACACACATATTTAATCTCTCTCTCTCTTAACATTCATTCACACACAGAGTGAGAGCTTGGAACCAGTGCTCCCTGGTGGGGTCAGAACACCTTGCGCTGTTGAGTCCTGAGAACAATCCACTTCTGAAGGGGCCTAGTCATGGTCACCAAGATCTTGGTGTTGCTGAGCTTCTAGTTAGCTTCCTCTGGACAGCAGGCTCGGCAGGAGAAAAGCAGTCATCTACTCACAATTGTACCTACTCTGGTAGGATGGATAGAACTTTAATAAGAACCACCTGCATACTTTAACATACATATATTATTTTCATTTATCTTTTGATGTGATGTATCCCTCATCTCCTTTATGGGAAGTATGAATGGCAACTCGGATACAGAGGAGGGAGGGAAATAAGAAGGGAGGCTGCATCAATGCAGTTAGGTTTTCATATTTTAACATGGAGAAGAACATTTTTCTCAAACATAAGGGAAATACTTAAATTTATCATTGTGATCATAAAATCATGCAGCATCTTTTCTACATTGTTCCCTTTAAAATGCATTGTTCTCTGTTAAAACTGTCATAAACAATTTATCATCCAGTTAAAAATTATTCATAAGCTACATATATTTAGTGGTAGTATTAACTTTGACCAAAGGTGAGCTGCCTGTGATAATCCCCACAATGTAAACTCAGCATCTGGTACTTGTAGGGTGAAAGGTGAAAAACCAACTTCCTCTTTTTAAATGCTATCCTTTTTCCTAAATGGCATGAAAGGGCCTTTGCTCACTTTCCCTTAATTTTCCACTTGCTCTCCGAAGGGCTTCCTGGCATTTCCTCCTCCTCCTCCTTCTGCAGTGAGTAACTGAGAAGGGAGTTTCTGAAATGCCCAGGAGACACTGAAGGAACTAACTCCCTTTCCTTGAATAGCTGCTGGGTACAAAGGTGGTGCTAGAGGTGGGAGGGGGTGCGGGTAGGAGAACCAAAGACCCTGCCCAGCATTAAGTTGGTTCTGCTGTAAACAATGGAGGAACAGATATCTGACAGGGGCTTGCCCCATAATTATCCTGCTTCAGTTTAATATCTTGAAGTTTTAATACAGTTTAAAAATGTGATTTTCAATTATCTACTAATTATTGGGCTGTAGTATTCTATGGAGAATCCCCAGCATATCTGCTTCTTCACCTGGTCTGCAAAGAAGAGCTAACAAGAGGGAAGAATGCCTAGCACGAGAGGTAGAGTTTTAGGAAGGCAATCTGAAGTCCTTGGAGATCCTTCCGAAATATTGCTGTGCCCAGCCTGAAATAGGGAAGAAGACAGGGGAAACTAAGCTTACACTACAGTGAGCATTCAGCCCACACCAGATACGTAAATGCAGGATAAACAAGGGCTGGGCATCCCACAGAGGATCCAGAGGTCGACTGGGAGCTAGGCCTGAAGTCAGTCCTGTTAAGAGTGTTGGCAAGGACAGGCTGGGATAGCAGCAGAATGTGTGGCCAGGGAGGAGAGTGTGAATCGGGAAGCAGGGCCCAAATGGAATGCTGAATTTGGATGGGATGGGCCACATCCTGCCCCTCTTAGCCTTTGGCCGAGATAAGCATTTCCAGAGAATGGGAAGGAGGGAGAGGAAGAAAAACAGATTAAACCTGGTTTTGAAGTCTAAAAGTGATTTAAAGAGAAAGGCCATACATGGTATACATCAGATCAGAATAAGATGGGCAAGGGTGTGTTATTATATGTTGTTCTACCTGCTTAAAGTAGTTATCCCCACACCGATACTATCAATATCCCTAAGACTGTATAATATTAAAGAAAACTGCCCCTTCATCTATGCAATCTTTCTTATCTGCAAAAAGAATCTGCTGCCAAAGGACAAACCATCAGAAGCATCAATTAGCTTCCCCCCCACCCCATGACTTAGCATTACAGCTAATTTAAAAAGTATTGGCAGCATTGTGTTTCCATTTTAAAATGGTGAAATCCCTCACAAACACAACTAGTTCACCTTGGGCACAGGAACAAGTTTTGTGAAACTAGTTTTATGACATGGATATGACTTGTGCTCCAACTGCAGAACATCCCCTCGGGGAAGGGGAACACAGAGTCTCTTGCTCCGAAGAGATGTTTCTCCAATGGCTGCATGTAGGCAGGAAGAACAGAAAATGCTTTTATTAGTGCACTACAAAAGTTCCCCGTGCTGTGGCCAGAGTTGTAGGGCATGGCTGTTCAGGCCCCCCACTCCCAAATGACTGCAGTTACCTCTGTCCAGTACAAAGAACAAAAACCAGGGCTGTCTGTCCTCCTTCAGAGGGATCTGCTTCTACTCAGTTATAAAAAGCCTCTCCCCCCCCCCACACTGTATAGCCCAGGAAGAAGGGGTCCCTGCTGCAGGCAGTTTTGTAATGTGGGCCACAGATGAGCTGTAGGCTATCTGGCTCACCAAAGGTTGACCCAAGAAAACCTGAAGCCTTCACTTTGGGAATTCTCTCCAGTACCTCTTTTTAGAACACAGAGAGCACCACCAATTCATTTCAATACACTTGCCTGCACCCCGAGGCCACAGGATGATTCCTGTGGCACATCTGATTTCAGAGGATTGCTTCCTCTCCCAGTGAGTCCCAAAGCCCTGCCCATTAATCTGGGGCATCCTATGCTCTTTCCCTGGGCATATTCTGCCACCAAATGTGATATAGAGGAAGATATAAATACCAAATGGAAGTCCTGGCAGGGGCACTGCTACCTTTGGACATAGAGCTGAAAGGGTCCCTGGCATAGCACCCCTTGTGGTCAACCAGCAGGGCCCCGTGCAACGGCATCAGGTGCCCAGCTTTCCCGAGCTCTTTGCCACTTGGAAGAACCATTTTAACACTTTCCTTTTGCTTTTGCTTCTTCTCCCTCTGCTGTTGGTCATCTGTTGGTCACAATCGTGAGAATCGCCTGCTTTCCCAGCTTTGGAGGGGGCAGCGAGGAATCTCGCCAGCCTGCCTGCACGGAGGACCCTCTGAACGCCCCCCCCCCTCCGTTCTGGGCAGCCAGAAGGGCCATAATTCTGCTCTGGGCGAGGCGAACCGGCAAAGCAACGCCTGCCCACCCCCTATTGCCAGGCCGAGAGGGACCGGGCGCTGTGCCCCGCTAAGGCTGCCTGCCAGCAGCTCTCGGATGCCCTCTCGAGGATGCAGCCTGTCTGGCGTGAAAGGCCAGGTTGCTCCTCCTGGGCGTTCAAGGGAAGAAACAACCCGCCCCCGCCCGCCCCCCCGCAGCATCCCGGCTGCCCAGGCGCCCTTGGGGGGGCTCAGCCGCTCACTGCGCTTGCGTCCCAGAGGGCGCCTCGCGGTCCGGTGGCGGGAGGCGCGCGGAAGAAGGCTTGATTTCCGGCGCGCGGGTGACGTCACGTGAGCGGGAATGGCCACGGCAAGCGCTGCGGCGGCCGAGCAGGCGGCGGAGGCGCGGAGCATGGAGCTGGAGGCGGTGGGGAACCGCTGGACCGTCCTCTTCTACGCCCACCAGGCCTTGCGGGCCTTCCGGGCCGGGAACAGCCAGGACTTCCGGCAGCTGCGCGACGTCCTCACCGGTACGCCGTCGCCTCGGGAGGCCCGTCGCGGCCGGCAGCGGGGGGTGTCGGGGGGAGCTCCCGCAACGAAATCCGAGCGGGCTGCGGGGCCTCCCGGGGGTGCGTGCTCGCAGCCGCCTGGCCCCGCTTGACCGCCGCCGCCTCTGCCTTGTTCCCCAGCCGTGTTGGCGCGGCCGGTGGCCCTGGAGGAGCCGATCCGGATCCAGCTGCGGATTATCCAGATCCTGTCCAGGCTGGAGGAAGGTGAGCGGGGCCCAGCCCCTTTTCGCTCGCTCCCGGGCCGCCGGGCCGGGCTGGCTGGGCGCTGCGGCTGAGAGGGATTGGCTTCGAGGAGCTCTGCGCGATCCGATCTCAGTCTAAAGGCCAAAGCGCTGCATGCGGGGTCTCTGAGGCACGGGCTGCCTGCATGAGGGCGGTCACCTGGGCGGCTAGTACCCGCTCCCTTCAGGCTTCTCCCTAGCCAGCCCAGCAGCCGGGCTCTCTCAAGCTGAGCTGGGCTGGGCTGGGGTCGGAGTTTGGGGGGGACTCACAAAGAATCGTAGTAGTGGAGGAACAGAGGTTATAGTAATTTAGCAGAATAGTGCTATAGTAAGCAGGACAAGCCCTTGTGGATGTGTTGCCTATATTCTGTGGATTACAGGATTTTGCTTAAAAGTAACTGAAGCATCTGTACCTCTGAAATGTACATTCCATTTTTTCCAATCGTATGGGTGTGCTATCATAGTTTGAAAGTAACAAGCCTCTTTTATATTTTAGATTGGACCATTGATTCAGAAACTGAGCTCACGCCTCTTGAAAATGGGCTTGCCCTTCTGGAGAAGCTCAGAGAGGAATGCCATATCAATGTGGAAATAATGGAGGAATTAAAGAAAAGAATAAAGGAGGCTGTAAGGATGCCTGTTTCATCTCCTGTCGACACTAATTTCAGTGGTGATGATGGTCACTCTTTTTAAGCAGGACGAGGGGGGCCACACGGGGAAAATTGTTTTGGAAGTAATATAGTACCCCACTAAAAAAAACAACCTTTCCCCTTTCTCTTTTTTCCAGTTCAAAACTGACTGTTAACTATATTTACAAATGTCCCTGACTTGCTTTGTATAGATTTAATAGCTACAAAACTCTGACACTTTGAGAAAAGAATAGGAAGGCCAGCTGCTCTCAGATGATGAAAGTCAACTAGTGAAACCACCAAAGGAGCAGGCCTTGGATGTTGAGAGCAAGGCTCTGAAAATGGAAGCAAGGGAGCTGCCATGGGCTCAATCTCCACTTTGTTTCCATTGAGTTCAGAATTGGAGAAAGGGCTTTACTGGGGGCCACGTAAAACAGATCCGGAAAACACTTTGTTTAGAAATCCAGAAAAGGTATGCTTGCATTCTTATTCTTATTTTTTTTGCTTCAGGCTGTTATCACCTGTATTAAGAACAAAGAATATGAACATGCCAACAAAATCTTAAAGAAGTACCTGTCACAGGATCCAAGCAGCAAGGTGAACATTTTGGATATGTCCCAGTAATGAGTCTTTCCTTCCCTTGCAAAGTCAGTGCCTTTTTTGGATGCCTGTCTTCTCTCAAAGGGTAGAAGAGAACAGGCATTTGGCTGCTAATTGTGGTTGTTTTAGAGCATTATGGACTGGCAGTCAGCTTACCCTTCTAGGCCCTTCAAAGATGTGGATCTCTACTGCTTTTCCTTGGCTAGCAAATTAAGGCTATTTTGCATCACATCATCCAAGAGAAAAACTCTTCTCATCCAGCCATCTGTCAGTTCTCCTACAAAGCTTTCCAGCAGCGGATTCTTCTCTTCTTTGAACCTTACTTGGATGATTGTGAGCCATTTCTCTTAGTGGTGAGTGTTGGTTTGCGGTCACGTAATGATTTGATCATTACTTCAATGGCCACATAGTGCTACAATTACAGTACTAGAAATCAATCCTCGGAATAGAAACAGGAACAGTAATAATTATATAGTTATAGCAATGGCAAGATATTAAGGTAACACAGGAGTTCAGTTTTTCTCAGTAGTAGTTTTGTGTGGGAAAAACAACTACAGTCTGTCTGCATTCTGCACCATATTAAAAGTCTTGTGGTGACTCTCGTGCTTTTTATTTAAGATGGCAAAAAAGTATTGCGATGATCATGTGGAGTCCAAGGAGAGTCCAGCAGCAGCTAGCAGGGATAGAACGGCTGTTTTGGGGGCTGCACAAGAGGCCCCCGAGACCTCGAGGACAGCAAATGGAGAGAGAGTAGGAAAACTCAGCGAGGCCCCAGAGGCAGGAGGAAGGCCGGAGTCTGGAGCAGGAACCGGAGAAACAGCAGCAAAATCTTTGCCAGCACTGGATGAACGTGAAGTATTGGGCTGCGCGGAGGCTGCCGATGAGCCCACCAAAGCATCCATACAGGTGGATGGAGCGACAGGGATAGCAGAGCCCGCTGCCATGGCCCCCGTGTCTGGGGCTTCCGACGACTCAATGCAGTAAGTCCTCTCTGGCATGAGAGTCCATGTACAAAGGCTGCGGATTGCGAATATTGGGCAAAGGAATGTTAGAGCAACCCTATTTGTTCAGGGAACTCTATAAATATGACCGGACATTTTCCCCTGGTGAAGGAGGCACAGCAGTGACCTCATTTAGAGAGGCCTCCTTGCTCTTCAGCTGGATAGAAATTGGCAGAGCTCACAGAATATTCTTCTGGGGTTCCTGTGTTTTGTAGGGCCTCAAGCCAGAAGCCAGCTTTCTACGTGCTTTCTGTGCTGAGAGAAGCCTTCAAGATTCTTTCTGATGCCCCAGACCCTGAGGAGGCCTTCTTGCAACTGGACAAGACTGACTGGACTTATTCCAAGCCACTCTCTCCTTCCGGCTCCCCCAGAGCTAAACGCCAGAATATGGAAAACGTCACTGTCCCTGCTCTTCTCGACCTGGAGAAGATCAGATCTGTGCCCTCTATAAGCAACATGCTCTTGTGGAAAGAGGGGGAACATCGCAGGCATTCCCCTACCAGGCAGTTGGTTGCAAAGCCACTTGTGACTCTGGAGGTCCAGTCATCAGAGTGTGAAGAGAGCCACCCAAGTGCACCACCCCCAGGTTCCAGGTATGGTGAGGGCTCCCTTTGGGTCTCTGTTAGGAGAGATGGCAGAGCTGCAGTCTTGGAAGTATTGGCACTTTCTTCTTGCAGATCTCCTCGGGCATTTTCACGGTTTGGCCATAGCCACTTCCCTAAAGGGGAAGGGATGTGCCCCAGCAGGGATGTGCCCCTCTGGGTGGGCATCAGGATGATTGAAGGAAGTCATTTTTGAACTCCTATTGCGATTTGGGGTAAGAACAACGTCCCCTGGATGCTTGCCGATGTGTGCCTCTGTGGCTGAAAGTGTCTGATGCTGTCAGAGCCCAGGAGGGGCTCACGTGTAATCGGGCTTTCTTTTCTGCTTTAGGGGGGCCAAACAAGCAGTTCTTTCCGTTCTTCAGGAAGAGAAAGAATCCTGGAGTGATGAGGACGAGATCTTCATGGACCAGCGTGAGTGCATTATTGATGTATTTGCCCTAAACTCTGCCAGTAAGCCTGAAGGGAATGTTTATCCTCTCCGCTTGCGTTTCTGGTGCAATGTTGTGTTGTCCTGGCGAAAACCATCTGAGGCAGGAAGGTAGAAGCACTCTGGCTGTGTATGGCAGAAAAAATTCCCAGGCAAAATTTGTGCCTGCCAACCTCTGCGAGTGGTTTTCTTTTCCTTTTTTCCTTTCAGAATTAGAGTGGTCAGTTGGCACCAACACTTCTGGGGCTAAGAAGAAGGTAATGTAACCTAATACAAGCAGAGAACTTTCTGAAACAAAACAAATTGATCATTGCTCATTTCTCTTCTCTAAAAATAATTTAGACAGTCTAGATAATTATAGCCAATGATAGCACAGGAATCTGGGAAATTGCTGCTCAAGGGACTGCTCTGCTGTGGCTGCTGCTGTTTCAAGCTTTTTCAGCCTCCCTCAGAGTTGGCAAACATGTAACTTCTGAATGTAGACTAAGGTTGTGTTTCAGCCAATATAACTTAAAACTATTATGGGGACATAGAGTGCCTGGGGAATTTTTTTTTTTCATTTTCTGCACTTTTATTAATTTTAGCTGTTCCTGTTTATTCATGAGGGTTTCCATTAATTCTTTTGTAGTGGTCTTTAGAAGAGTCTGCATGGATCAAGGAAGGTGTGGAGAAGTTTGGGGAGGGGAACTGGAAAGCTATTTCTCAAACTTATCCTTTTAAGGATCGTACATCTGTGATGATCAAGGACCGCTGGCGAACAATGAAGAAACTGGGATTAAACTGAAATTGAGAAAAGATTGTGCCTTGAATTTATTGTATTAGCTGTCGCCCTGCCTTAAATATATTATGTAAAATAGGTAATAAAATGTTTGTATTGAATAATTTGCAGTCCAAGCAGCTTGTTTTATAGCAGTCGGTACATCAATCAACAGCAAACTAAGCATCAAAGAAGAACTGCATACCAACATAATCAAAGCAAGATAATAAAAGTCAAAACATATAGAATATGCCAGTATCTATGAAATATGGCAGCCATATAAAACTGGGTTTTCCAGCAAAAGTTGTTTGTGTAGTCTGAGAGGCCAGGCTCAGCCCTGGTTAATGTTCTTCACATTCCCACAAGGTGCCCGAGGACCCAGATGGGAGAAGTCCCCAGAGTGGCATGGGGAAGGCCCCCTCTTGCTGGCTGGATTTTATCTGGTTACAGGCAGAGTATCATCCACTAGTCAAAAGGTGTTTATTCTCTTGCATTTAATCCATATATAAAGTCAGCCATATTTTCTTCCTCATGATCTGGCCAATTCCTTGGAAACACTGCTGTTGGGGAAGTGATGTGTCCTTTAGGGTGCAAGCATGCAAGTTTACATGTGTACACTCATTTTTCCAAGGGAGGAAAGGCACAGAGAAGCTGTTAAAAATGGGCTATATAGAGAAGCACCACACCTTGGTGATTTCTGCTTCTGAACCATCCTTTGAAATCATTAGCAATCTTGAAGCCCCATCCCCACCTCCTACTCTTCAGCTGAGAGCCACATTAACACCCCTTCCTCAACCTGCTGTCCTGAGAGCTGGCAGCTGCTTGGTGGTCCCACATCCTGAGGTGCTTGACAGGCTGCAAGCTCACCCCCTTGCCTTTGTGGAGCAAAAGGGGGAGCAAGCAACTTGACTCAGGAGCTGCTGGAGCTGAAGGTCCCCAGGCAATCTGGGCACAGTGCCCTGTGAAGGGAGGCCTTTTCACTCTGGCCGTGGCACAACTTCCCAAGGGGTCCCTCTAGCCCTTCCCCTCCCCAGGTTGCTCCGCCTGAACCAGCAGGTGCAGGGCAGCAAAGTTAATGATTAGCTCAGCCAGTTGCGAGGTTGCAGTTCCTCCACAGAGCCCACAGCCAGCTGGCATCCGTTTGCCAACATGCTTGCCCGGTTCCAGATGGTGGGGCTCCTGGGTTTGCTTCAGGGGCTGCAACTCGTCCACTGCCAAGAGAAGAAGCAGCCAGGGGGTCCCACAAGCAGCCTCTCCCCCCTCATGAGGGACCCGTATGACTTTGCCATTGTCATCTCAGCAGGAGGCATTGAATGCTTCTGGCAATTTGCACACCAAAATGGCTCCTTCTACTTCAGCTATGAGGTGGGTGCCGTGGGGAGGGAGGCAAAGGGGGAAGCCCCCCCCCCCAATTGTGTCTAGCTGCTCAGTTGGTTGAGGCAGGAATAGTCCTCCCTGGCAGCCCCCATTGTGAGCAGCAGAAAAGCTGCCCACAGCTATATTGCTGAGAATTATTCCAGCAGGATTCTGCCAGCATCTCACTTCCCTCGGTGGATCCCAGAGACCTAGCCACCCTGGGAAGGGAGGGTCCCTTGTACACCTGACTCCACCAGGCAAAGGGGGGAGGGGGGAATCCTACAGAGATGCCTGCCAAGATATGCCTGGAAACAGCTGGAGCAGACCTGCCCAAGCAGAAGCCAGGGAGACGCAGCTTCAGAACTCTTGGATCTCCACCCTGCCTCTTGTGGGAGGGGAGGATGCCCCCACTGCCCAGCCCAAACTTTGTCCATACGAAGAGTCCCTCCACCTGTTATCAGCACCCCTGAGTTTCTATGCTGCTTAGAAAGAGGGGAGTGCTCTCCCCCTGCCATACAAGTAGCTCCTGCACTCCAGGGCAGACCCCTGAAGCCCTTTTTGCAGGCAAGAGGCACCTGCAGGGGGAACCTATGATTTAAGAACCAACTCAGCCACTTTCAAGGCACTTGGGCCCAGGAAGCAACAGAGTCATTGGCCCCATTGATCCTTCCCGATTTTACTTGATCGCTTTTGCTTCCAGGTGCAGTGGACTTCAGGCCTTGGCCATGATAGACACATCCTAGCAACTGTGAACGACCCCAGTGGCTTCCACCTCGGCACCTCCCAGGATGTGCAGGGACAGATCAACTTCCCGACTCGGGAGACAGGTGCCTCATTGTTGGCTCTGCCCCAAAACCCCATCCAGAAGGCTGCTTCAATGACTCCCTTTTCTGTGCTGCCACGTGGCATAGACCAGCCACCGTCCTTGTTTCAGCACGACACCTTGCACGAAAACAACACTTGGGCTTGTTAGTCATAGTTTAGGGAGTCCGATTCATCTACCCCCCTCTCCCAAGTATGTGAAAGCCTCAATTGCCAGAATGCCAGCAAGCAGAGGCTGGTGGAATTGCATCTGCCACTGTTGCAGATTCTTCCATGAAAATATCCTCCACTTGATGGCCCAAACATACTATTTGAGCCTCATTTGCATCCACGTTATAGCTTTTTTAATGCAGAAATCCTACTTCATATAACCTTTTTTTAATTCTAAGGAGAGCTGAACACCAAATCCAATTCCAATCTCACCCCTGCATTGAATTCCCATTTCAGTATTTTTGTGCTTTGGAGATAGAAAATGACTAGGAAATTGCTAGGAAAGGTTGAAAGCATTGTGTTTCAAAGGAAAAGAAGATTTAACCGTGGATACAGCTTTCCTGTCCTTGTGAGCAATCCATTTACTGTACATCACCTACCCAGTGTAGCATCACAGGAAATGTCCTTGAGACTTGGTGTAATTCTCCCTTCTGTTTTCAGGCTTCTACCAGCTGTGCCTGAGTAATCGATACAACCATTTTGGAACTGTGCAAGTGTATCTCAACTTCGGGGTCTTCTATGAAGGCTCTGATCTAGAAACTGCTGAGCTCAAGAGGACAGAACTCAATGGCACCCTGGAAGCAATTGAGGTATCTAGTTTAAAGGCCTGAAATGAAAGTAGCAGGTAACAGCCTTTATTAGCTAGCTAGAAAGGGGAAGAGGGAGGTGTTCTTTTCCTCTAAACACCAGGAGCTGAATCTGAATTATTTTAAAATCCAAAATAGAAGAGCACCACCAAGCTGCTGACCAATATCTTCCACATGTGGCGTTACTACAACTTTGCTCGGATAAGGTCAAGGACAGACTTCAACCTTCTCCAGTCCAACTACACCTATGTGAAGTGGTGGTCAGCAGCTCAGAGTGTTGCCATTGTGCTCTCTGGCATCCTTCAGCTCCATTTCCTCAAGCGCCTCTTTGCTATGCAGCTGAGCCAGAGGCCCAGATGCTGAAACTTCAGCAGGATGCGACGCCAAGTCCCAAAGCAGGAGGAGGGCCTCACCTCTGACTACAAAGTCATGGAATGAGTTGTACCCTTCTCAAGGCTGGAATTTGCTAATAGGATAATAAATCCAAAGAATTCTCTTTAAGTGAACTAATTGACTAGGAGCAACATCAGCATATGTGAATATAAATATTAATTGAATTTTTAAAATGCCCTATGCCAGAGATAGACAACCCAAAACACTCAGAGCCAATTGGATCCGTTTCCCACCAAAAACAAAACACTGGGAGCCACAAAACCCTTTTGTTATCTAAAATGAAGATAACACTGCATATGTCCTTTTACCTTTATTATAGGTGTGTTTGTATCTCATAAAGGATATATGCAGTGTTATCTTCATTTTAGATGTCAAAAGGGTCTCTCTCTCTCCCACCATCTCTCTCCCTCTTTCTGCCCTTGATCTGCCAGTCCTCTTCCCCCACTCAGTGTGTGTGTGTATGTCTGTGTGAGAGAGAGAGAAAGAGAGAAGAGAAACGCAAGTGCCTCTCTCTGCAAATGGCAGAGGAGGCTGGGAGCTACAGGAGAAGGCTCAAAGAGCCGCAGGTTGCCGACCTGTGCACTATGCTGTAATAAGAGTTCAGACAGCTGATTATCCAAATAGAACAGGGACATCTTTTATGAGTGTATGCAACCAGAATTGTCCCCTTAATTTTTTTCTGCCTTGAGATGCCCAGCTAAAAAAATAAAAGGAAACAAGTGCATTCACTGTGCTAAAAATAAGAGAAATGGCATCTTTATCAGCTCCTAGAGCTCAACGTGAGTAAAACAATGTGAATAATATCAGATAATTTGACTAAGAGTTATAGCAGGGGTCCCCAATCCCTGGTCCATGGACCAGTATCGGGCCGCGGCATGCCAGCAACTGTTCCGCATAAACAAGGAAAACCGCATCCATGGGGTACAGGCAGCACACAAAACCACGCCCAGTCCGGTCCACAGAAAATCCTCTCTCCACAGAACTGGTCCCTGCTGCCTAAAAGGTTGGGGACCTCTGAGTTATAGCTTCATCCCAAAGTTTTACAAGTTGTTTTAACTAGCAGGCACAGATACTGGTCATGTTACCCGTTTCTGACTGGGAAACATTCATATTCCATCAATCAGCAGTCCTTTCAGATTGCATAAAAAGGGACACAGTTTTTAAGGTTTCCAGCTGACACAGAGTGCTAGGAGGAATTCAGCCCTGTTTATTAAGTCAGTGTCTCCTCATGCCGTATGTACTCGCCTACGTCTGCTTGGTGAAATACTACAATTGCCATGGGATCCACTTTTCGACACTCCTGGGTGGTTTTGGCTGCCACTCCAAATCCCTGCAGGAAACAAAGAGGGTAAGGTGAATAATACAACTCTTCTCTGTATCAGGACCTACTCAAATCCAAACATCTGCCACAACTCACCAGAGGGACATCAGCCATAGAATACACCACCACTCCTTGGTACTGAGCAGTGCTCTCAGTGATACGGCCCAGACCGGACTTCAAGAGGTGATTCCCATATAGGAAAGACTGTTCTGCCCCAGGCTTCACCCAGACTTTGTACTGTAGGAGAAACAGAATAGCCCACTGAACTCTAAATCCTCAAGAAGTGGTTCCTTGCATGATAAAATGACCTCTTAAACCTCCTGCACTGAATTAAACAGTATTGCTGAAAAAAGTAAGGTTCTACAATTAGGCAAGAAAAATCAAATGTACAGGTGTAGTATAGGGGGTACCTTGCTCAATAGTAGTAACTGTGAGAGGGATCTTGGAGTCCTAATGGACAATCATTTAAATATGAGCCAGCAGTGTGCTGCAGCAGCCAAAACAGCCAATTCAGTGGTGGGCTGCATTAACAGAGAGATAGACTCAAGATCACGTGAAGTATTAATACCACTTTATAATGCCTCGGTAAGGCCACACTTGGAATACTGCATCCAGTTTTGATCACCATGATGTAAAAAAGATGCTGAGACTCTAGAAAGAGTACAGAGAAGAGCAGCAAAGATTATTAGAGAACTGGAGGCTAAAACATGAGGAACGGTTGCTGAAATTGGGTATGTCTAGTTTAATGAAGAGAAGGACGAGGGGGGGCATGATAGCAGTGTTCCAATATCTCAGGCTGCCACAAAGAAGAAGGAGTCAAGCTATTCTCCAAAGCACCTGAAGGCAGGACAAGAAGCAACGGATGGAAACTAATCAAGGAGAGAAGCAACCTAGAACTAAGGAGAAACTTCCTGACAGTTAGAACAATTATCCAGTGAAACAACCTGCCTCCAGAAGCAGTGAATGCTCCAACACTGGAAGTTTTTAAGAAGAGACTGGACAGCCATCTGTCCAAAATGGTGTAGGGTTTCCTGCCTGAGCAGGGGGTTGGTCTCAATGACCTCCAAGGTCCCTTACAACTTTATTATTATTAATTCCATTTTAATTCACACATAAAAGAGACCAACTCTAAAAAAAAACAAACCAAAAAACAACCCAGAAAACCACACACAGAAGCTTTGGCATCACTTATTTCTCCAAATTAAGACCAGTGTTAGCACTGTTTGAACTGTTAAAAGCACGACCAAGTTTGTTCAGTTTATTCAAGAAATACAATCCATTTGATTGCATTTCTCAAAAGATGCTAGCAACAGTCCCTCATTATAGTAAAAGCACTATCCTTAAGAGCCTGACTTCTTTGCTTGTTGCAATTGCAGTCAAAATAATGAAGACGATGATAATAAGCAAACTGGTTGCTTGGCCATGCAGTTAAAATTAGATGTTGATTTAGAAAAAAAAAACATATGTATCTTTTTTTTTTTTAGTTTATAATATCAAATACAAAAATACAAAAGAAAATAGAAAAATAAGGGAGGGAAAAGGGAAGAGAAAGGGGAGGGGGAAACTTCTTGACAGTTAGAACAATTAACCAGTGGAACAACCTGTTCCAGAAGTTGTGAATGCTCCAACACTGGAAGTTTTTAAGAAGAGACTAGACAGCCATTTGTCTGAAATTGTATAATTTCAGGGGGCAGGGGGTTGGACTCGATGACCTCCAAGGTCCCTCCCAACTTTATTATTATTATTGATCATCGCACAGTCAGCCAGATGTTCAGATTGGATTTGGCCTTTTGTCTACCTATCGAGTCCTTACCAAGGACCTGGGATAGGCAGATGTGGATGTTTGATGTTATTACAGATATCGTCGCAGGATGGAAGCAGTTCCTAGAAAGGCCGCCTTTTGCAATTGACTAATGGCAAATTTGTCAATGCCAATGGTGTTCAAGTGGTGTTCCAGTTGTTTTGGGATTGCACCCAAGGCACCTATTACTATTGGTACTACCCTTGCTTGCTTTTGCCACAATCTTTCTATTTCTATTTGTAGGTCTTTGTATTTTGTTATCTTCTCCAGTTCTTTCTCGTCTATTCTGCTGTCTCCAGGCACTGCCACGTCCACTATCCAGACTTTTTTGTCTTTCTTATCGACAAATGTTAAGTCCGGGGTGTTATGTTGCAGGTGCTTGTCTGTTTGAATTCTGAAGTCCCAGACCAGTTTAATTTTATCATTTTCTATGACTTTCTCTATTTTATGATCCCACCAGTTCTTGCTTACAGGCAATGATATTTCTTACAGATCTTCCAATGCACCATTGTTGCTACTTTGTCATGCCGCTGCTTATAGTCAGTCTGTGTGATCTTCTTGCAGCAGCTTATCAGGTGGTCCACTGTTTCTTCAGCTTCTTTGCATAGGCGGCACTTACTGTCTGTTGCTGTCTTCTCAATTTTGACTTTATATGCATTTGTCCTTAAGGCTTGGTCTTGTGCAGCCAGAATTAGTCCCTCAGTTTCTTTTTTCAATTTTCCTGCTCTTAGTCATTGCCAGGTCTTTTTATTATCTGCTTTCCCAGCTATTTTTTTAATGTACTGGCTATGTAGTGCTTTGTCTTCCCATGCCTCTATTCTGTTCTTCATTTGGTCTTTCTTGTAGGCCAGTTTGGTGTCTCTAGTAGTCAGTAAGCTTTCCTGATATACTAACTTCAGTGCATCTTCATCATTGTTCTTCAGATATTCTTCCAAAGCCATTTTTTATTCTTCAACCATCTGATGTACATTATTATTATTATTTCCAGGCCTCACTGGTCTTTGACTGACCGCTTGCAGTCAAAATGTTTCTCACTGTCCCAAGGCAAGCCAGTTGACATTCTGGCCCTCTCCCATTCTTCATTTTGGAGCATGACAAACATCTTCTCTCACATCCTTCAAGCTCATGCTTGGGAACAGAAAGAAAATGCTTCTGAAATAAAATTGGCATTGGCTCTTTACCTTGGCATAAGGGGCGAGGTAATCCAGGGCAGTGATATGGAGCCGGAATTTCTGGGTCTTGGTGAATTTTCCAAAGCAGGTGCCCAGGGACACCAGACTGTCCCGTGGAATGTTTGTAGCTAGTTTCAGAAGTCTCTCGCTGAAAAACAAAGTGGAGTATAGTCAAAGTGGAGTTTAGGAACAGGTTTCAGTAGGCCAATCTCAAAACTCTGGGGCAAGTGGAGGGTCAGCCATTGGTTTGGTCCCTCTTTAAAGCTGGAGTGGGCGAGATGGGGAGGACATCGGCTTCCGTCTTGACCAGCCCTCCTCAACCTTTCTACCCTGGAGGAACCACTGAAATCATCACCCTATGTAAAAGTCACAAAACGTACAAAAACTTCCCTTCCAATCCAGGTTTGTCGACGGTTACACAAAAGGGGGAGCACACCCGCTCAAAGGCCGCCCCCCTCCCCTCCTTTGCCTCGCGGCTCTGGCCACCGGCGGGCCCCGCCGACCTGACGTAGTAAACCCGATCCTTGTGCAGGCGGAAGCAGTAGGTGCCGTCCGGCCGGTCCACTAGCAGCTGGATGTTCTCACCGACGCTGCGAAGGGAACAGACAGAGTCGGCCGGGCAGCCCCGCAGAGCCTCGGCCAAGCCCTCCCCGCCCGGCCTCCTTTCAGCCCAGCCCAGCCCAGCCCAGCCGCCCGTCGAGCGGCTCCGAGTTCCCCAAGCTACGCGAGGCCCGCGCGGCACCGGCACGCACTATCGGGCGAGCTTCTCGAAGAGGACGCGGGTCTCCTCCTCCGTCAGCGGCCGCATCGCCCCT
Organism: Crotalus tigris; assembly: GCF_016545835.1. NCBI lineage: Eukaryota > Metazoa > Chordata > Lepidosauria > Squamata > Viperidae > Crotalus > Crotalus tigris. The sequence continues at coordinate 1,246,483 of NW_024100600.1, read as the reverse complement.
GCGACCGAAACGCCAGAGGCAGCGCCGCCGCGTGATGACACCCAAGCCTGGCCGGGCCCGGAAGTTGTTCCCAGGGCCGGAAGCTGCCTCACCGCAGGAACATCCTTCATGGACTATAGAGTGCGAGACATTCGGAATAGAGCCGTCAGAACGGAAGCCGGAAGTGCTATCGAACGGGCCCCAGCGCCCCGGTTGCCATAGCGATCACTTCCTGGTCCACGTAGATTCTGCGATGGCGGGCTCGGAGGCGGCGGCACCGGGCAGCGGAGCGGACGTGGAGGAGGCGAGCCTGCTGGCCTGGCTGTTTCGCGCGTCGCCCTCAGGGGTGCCGGCGGGGGACGCGGAGCTGCCGACCTACCTAGCGGGGCTGTCTGGGCTGGGCCTCGAGGCGCTGCGGCGGGAGCCCGGGCGGCTGGCGGAGGAGCGGGCGCAGCTGGGGGCGCAGACGCGGGCCTTGGCCTTCGCGCACTACAAGACCTTCATCCGCTCGGCCGAGTGCACCGCTGAGACCCGCCGCGGCTTCGGCGGCATCGAGCAAGGCCTGGGCCGCCTGCTGGACCGCCTGCCCCCCTTCGCCGAGGCCTGCCGGTGAGCCGCCGCGTCCCGGCCGGAGGGAGGCGAGGCGGGTGCCGGCCAGGCCCGCCCGCTGACTCGCCACCTTCTCCCGCAGGGGCTTCATGCGCCACGCCGAGCAGATCGCGCACAGCCGCCGGATGAACAACGTGACACTGAACCGCCACACGGAGATCCTGGAGGTGCTGGAGATCCCGCAGTTGATGGACACCTGTGTCCGCAACAGCTACTACGAGGAGGCGCTGGAGCTCATCTCCTACGTCCGCCGCCTGGAGAAGAAGCACGCCGGCCTCCCCGTAATCCAGGTGCAGGCACCACTGGGGATGGCCCGTGGGTGAACCTTTTTGAACTTCCAGGCTCTGATCGCTGTGACCTTGGCCTGAGGGGCTTGGGGTGAAGGCAGGAGAGGATATAGCCGTAGTCTTGAAGCAGGAGTCAAGCTTAAAGGAGGGAGAAGGTGAAGCATTTGTGCTCCCTCTGTGGTAAAAAGTGTTGGGGCTTCTTTGCTTTTCTTTTGATCTGTAAAATGCTGGTTGCTTTTATACTAAGAATTTTGGGATGATTTAAGACCAAGTACCTTTTGTTACATGAGTTGCTCAAATATACCGTAAGCAACCACGTCTCAGCATAAACATTTCCTGCTGGCTGGCATTAATGTTGCCAGAGCACATCTATGGCACTATTACAACAGTGAGTCCAAAGGGCCATGTGGCGTTGTGAATTAGAATTGGTTATGCCTCTTGCATGGTTTTGTGAATCTATTGTCAGAGCACCTGCCCCAGTAAGAATGGCTTCTCTCTCCTTCCCAGGGCATAGTGGCTGAGGTGCGTCAGTCCACACAGCACATGCTTACTCAACTGATCCAGCAGTTACGCACCAACATCCAGCTACCCGCTTGTTTGCGTGTCATTGGCTACCTGCGCTGCATGGATGTGTTCACAGAGGCTGAACTGCGCATCACATTCCTGCAAGCAAGAGACTTCTGGCTGCGCTCCATCCTTGCGGCTGTTCCTGATGATGACCCCTATGTGCACATCACAAAAACGATAGAGGCCTGCCGCGTGCATCTCTTTGACATTGTCACGCAGTATCGTGCCATATTTGCAGATGAAGAGCCGCTGGTGCTGCCCCTGGGGAAGGACACCTTCAATGAGAGTGCCATCTTCCACGGGTGGGTGCTGCAGAAAGTGTCCCAGTTTTTGCTGATTCTTGAGCAAGACTTACAGCGTGGTGTGGGCAATCACCTTGACTCTTTGCTGGGCCAGTGCATGTACTTTGGCCTGTCCTTCAGCCGGGTAGGGGCGGACTTCCGGGGCCAGCTTGTTCCCATTTTTCAGCGTGTGGTGCTCCTTACCTTCAAGAAAGCTATGCAGGAGGTCACAGACCAGTTCCAAGAAGAGATGAACTCCTACACATTGATCTCTACGCCGGCTCTCCTGGGCAGTGCCATCTCTGTGCCAATGCCTTCTGCCCAGCCAGGCACCTTGCAGCCCCCTCTGGTGCTACTAGACTTTCCCCCCCTTGCCCACTTGCTCAACAACATCCTGATGGCCTTCAATGATTTGCATCTCTGCTGTCCTGTCGCTCTGACCTCAGTTGTGGCAGCTCTGTTGGAGGACGTGCTCAGCCAGGTACTGCTCTCTATCTTAGACTGGAAAAATATTCTGTATTTCTCAGTGATGAGAATAATTATTTTAATGGCTATTCCAAAAGCTTGAATGTCTTCCCATTTTAAACTGAGCTCCTTAGAATCTCTCATAGTCTCTTTGCAGCTGGTGGATTTTGTCTAGTAGTGTCATGCACTGCCTGGTTAGATAATTCATGATCTGAATGTTCAATAGGTAGTTTTCATCCAGTTGCTCTGAATTTATAAACCAAAGGCTTCTAATGAGTCTTTTCTCTCACCAGGTTGTAAAGATCATCCTGGCTTTCCATCGGGCAGAGGCAGCAGCATTCAGCAGTCAAGAGCAAGAGCTGTTTGTTCACTTCTGCACAGCATTCCTGGAAGACTTGGTGCCATACCTCAACCGCTGTCTCCAGCTTCTCTTCCCTCTAGCCCAAATTGCACAGATTCTGGGTATAGTTACATTTATTTTCTTGCAGAAAGTGGTAGAAGAGCATTTTATTGCTCTTTGGAGCTAGAACTGGCCCCTTCTCAATCATCCTATTCATGCTTGTCCAAAAGGTACTTTTTCCAAAAGGCAGCTGGACTTTCTTTGTATTTTCTTTGAACACCAACAATGTCTAATTACCTTTTGGAAAAAGAAGCTTTGGGACGATTAGCCTATCAGGGAATGATGTGCATAGGTGCCCGGGAGGTAGGGATCACAGACTTGGAAAGTGTAGAAAGGAACCTTCTCTGGGATTTAGGATTGATGGAAGTGTCTGGTTTCCCATTTTTGTGTTTGTTTCCTGTCCTGTCCTGCTAGGTGTTCCTGCTGCTCAGGTCCATAAGTATGGAGGTCTCGCCTGTGTAGATGAGGAGGTGATCCAGGAGCTCCTGGGCTCAGTCCTCCCCAAGAAAGAGACTGCTCTCCCTCTGGCTGAGAAGGGGCTGGCCCAAGAGTGCCTGCAACTTCCCCTGGACTTGGGACTCTCTGGCTCAGAGCAGGAGGAAGCAGATCCCAGCCCTGCCATCTCTGTTCCTCCAGTTGCAGAGAAGGGCCCCCTTTCTGAGGACACACGGCCACTCAGTGTGGTTCCCTCCACGGGATAGCTGGTGGAGGTTTCGGGGCTCATCCTCTGAAGGAGCATCTGTGGGCATCCCCCACTCTCCCCTGGGCAAGCAAGGGCAGCGCTTGGCTACAGGTGCCCTTTCTGGCAGCCTCCTTTGCCAAGCAGGAAGGGAAGGTTGGGGGGGGGGGCAGATGCAAGGGAAGAACTGTGAGAATAAAGTTGATGTTTCCCTTTCTCCGCTGGAGTATTTTATTGTGCGCGGGAGGCGCCTTCGCCCCTCCCACTGCCCCCGCGAGGAGGGGGGAGGAGCTTGAGCGTGGCCCGTGCGGGTCCATCTGCGCTTACGCGATCCGATCCCCCCTCCCACCTTTCCTAGTGTGCAGCCTCCGTTGAAGGAGCACTTCCGGGCCGGATGGGCGCGCTCGGCGGAGGGGAGGTCTGCCGCTGGGGGGCGCTCTTCTGCCCGGCCGATGGCGGCGCGGAGGTGGAATCACGGGCTGCGGGGCATCCTCCGCGCCAGCCTGGTTTCGTGCCGCCCGCGCGGCCTCGCCTTCTCGAACCGGCCCTGGGGGGAGCCCGGCGGCTGCTGGCGAAGGCTGCGGCGGCGGCTGCTGGGCCCGTGCGAGCCGCCCTTCCAGCACGTCTGCCTGGTGGGCGATCCGGCGCTGCGCGGCGTAGCGGCGCCGGTGGAGCCGGAGCGGGTGGGCAGCGCAGAGGTGCAGCGGCTGATCGCGCGGCTGGTGGCGGTGATGCGGCGGGAGGGCTGCGTGGGGCTGAGCGCCCCCCAGCTGGGCGTCCCGCTGCAGGTCTTCGTGGCCGAGTTCCGTGGCCCGCCGTTGCCCGCACTGGAGGTCGTCCCCTTCCCGCTGCGTGTCTTCGTCAACCCGGCCGTGCGGGTGCTGGACAGCCGGCCCAGCTACTTCACTGAGGGCTGCGCCAGCCTGCCCGGCTTCTCGGCCGTGGTCGCCCGGCACATGGGCGTGGAGGTCTCAGGTGAGGCGGGGGCGAGGACAGGCGGCCGCCCGGGACGAGGTGCCCTGCTCGCCTCCGGGATCCCAAAGCGGGCCCCGCTGTGGGGCTTTTTCTCCCCTCTCCCCCCAGGACTAAACGAGGCTGGAGAGGAGGCCACGTGGCAAGCCAGAGGCTTCGCAGCACGCATCGTTCAGCACGAGATGGATCACATAAAGGGGATCCTCTACATCGACAAAATGGAGAGCAGGAGTTTCACCTGCTTGCATTGGGCCAAGGTCAACCGATGAGTGCATCCTTTTAAGCCAGGGAGGTAGCTGCTTCACCAGTGGGGTGCTCACTTGCTAAAAGCAGCAGCCTAGCTTTTGCTGCCTTGCAGGACTTGAACTTGCTGTGAATGTTAACTAGTTATTTCTGTGTAAACTCAGTTAAAAAATAAGTATGTTGTAAGCCTTCATTTCCAGCACTTTATTCTTCCACAAGCCATCTCTCCCCATACAACCCATCACTAAAACATCTACATGTGGGCTGGGCTGCCAAAAAGCGGTCCTTCAGCCCTCTTAAGGACAAGGCAGGCCTAAAACAACAGATGGCAGATGATATTAACCACAGCGGAGTGGGGTACTTGCCTCTCCATGGCACAAATTCACCCAGTAAAAACCATGGGACTGACCCTGGGCATGGATGTGTGTGTGCACCTATCACTCTGCTTCTGCCTGTTCAGCTCTGCTTGTAGAAGGCAACTCTACTTGGCCAGAGGTACAGAGAGAAGCTTCCTTGGGACTGTCCGAGCCTTACAGGGAATCCCACCTGTGTCCTGTCAATGGGAGCCAAGCCACAATTCCTCTCTTCTTTGCAAAGTAATCTAGTAGGCAGGTGGAACTGCAGGGCTGCAGCAGGAGCTTCCAGCTGCCCCCCCCCCCAGACCCAACATCTATTATGCACCCAGGAGCAAAGCAAAGAAGGCTGAGGACCTTCACCAAAGGCTGGAAGGGAAAATTGTTCTGAGAGCATAAGGCAGTGATGGCAAACCTTTTAGAGACCGAGTGCCCAAACTGCAACCCAAAACCCACTTAAGCATCATCGGGTGCCGGGTGGGTGTGGCCCATTGGGTGGGCATGGCTGCAGTGGTAACAGCAGACTGGGTGGGACTAAAAAGTTCAATCAATCAATTCCAACTTTGCAAGATCTTTTTTTTCCCACCAGAAGTTGAAATTGACTAATTGATTGAACCTTTTTTTTTTGCACACGCAGCAGAGGCTTAAAGCGAAAAGGTTTTATAAAACCCAGCTGAAGGCCTAGGACTGGGGCGACAGTGCGCGTGCCCACAGAGGGCTCTGAGTGCCACCTCTGGCACCCATGCCATAGGTTCGCCACCACTAGCATAAGGGTTTGGAGTGGACAGAACTCAGTAAAATAGCATCATACAAGTTTGGCAGAATGACACCGTTTTCCCCAAGTGAACTTGAGGTGAGGCACAACAGCACTGGAGAAGGAAAGAAGGCTCTGGGAGAACCCCTGGCCTTTCTTTGGGGAGCAGAACTGGACTCAGCGGCGGGGAAATGGCTGGGAGCAGAAGGGAGTTGGGTTGCTTTTATTTTTGAAACTAAGCATCAGAAATAAAAGAAAGAAAAACAGAAAGATGGGGTATTTGAAAGGAAGAAAAACACAGCAGGCCGAGTCAGGCTTGCTCTTATCCCCTGGTACCCCCAGTGGACTCCCTTCCATCCCCAACCAGAGATGCCGCAGGGGAGACAGATGGAGAACGAAGCTTCTGCATGGCAGAGTCCACCAGCCACTCTTGGCCCGTTCTGCTCCTGGCCAGGAAAATGGGCCTTTGGCTGCTCCCACCTAACAATGGGGCGTCCCATAGGTACAGCGTTAACCCTCTTGGCCAAAGTCCTCTGTGAACTTCTTCACTTTCAGGAGATCTTCTGCATTGACCGTGGGGCGGGTGGTGGCCAGCGAGCGCAACATATCTGACTGCAAAGAGAGGGAACATTCAGAACCCCCAAGCCTCCAGCAGTATTCCCTCCAACATAAGGGGGGCCTGGATTGATGCTTTATACCAGGGGTATCAAACGCAATTTCACTGAGGGCTACATCAGCATTATGGTTGTCCTGAAAGGGCCAGTTGATGTCCTCTTCTCTCCCTCAGGCTGCTCCCACCGACATCGCCCTATCGCCTTCTCTCCCCTCTCACTTCTCCCCGCCTAAACCCCTACTTTTATATTCCATCCTATCCTCCCCCATGCGTTCACTCACTGCCCGGCAGGCTTTTTCACACAGCACTCATCAGCTGGAGCTGAGTGTACTGATTCTGGGGTCTCCACCAATCCCCGGCAGCTCCAGCTGACTCTCCATCCAAAGACTGCTTGCGGCTGCTGACCATCGCTGAGGCCCCGGAAGCCCTGATCAGCTGGAGCCCTGTGCACCAATCCCAGGGCCTCAGCAGAGCCCCAGCTCCAGCTGACTCTCCCCCAGGCTTCTCTGGCACTGCCGCTGCACACATACCCCACTACAATCACACACACATACACACTACAATCACCTGCTCCTACTAGTCTGCTTGAGGGCCAGATCTAAACCCCTCATGGCCAGATCTGCAGGCGGGCGTTGAATTTGACATCTGCTTTATACCTTCACTTAGCCTGGTGCTCAGTCCCACTTTGTGGACCCACATTCCACACAGAAGCACTGGGTGTGTCGTCGCAGAGTTTTGCGGGCAGGGGAGGAAAGGGGTTTTGTCACAACCACTCACCATGCAGACCAAGGGCTCCAGAAGTTTGTCTCCAGGCACCTCCATCCAGGTCATCTCAAGGGCCCCAGGATCCCCTGGGGAACAAGGAGTCAGCAGGTCATCTACCAGCACCCCAGGATTGGTGCGAGACAGTCCATGAACCTGCAGTAAGGATGCAAGCAGTAGGCAGATCAGGAGGGTTGTCAGAATCAGCGTCTAACTTACAGGTCCGGGAAAAGAATAGGCTGGCAGGCAAGCCACCCGTCAATCAACCTCTGCTCTCCATTAACAGCAGTCCAAGATCGTGATGAAGACGGCATAAGGGAGTGAGTTGCTCTTGGAGCTCTCCTGCCAGACCAGAAGCCTTCCTTGGAGGCCATGGCAACGCTCCAATCTTGGAGTCCAACTACTCCCATTGAATGATGGGGACAATGCTTGCCGTGTTCAGGTAATCCTCCCCACAGAAAGAAATGGATGAGGGTGGGCAGGCAATGGGTGAACCAGCACAAAGAAATGTGGGCAGAGCTCATCCCTTTCGTGGCCAAAGAGCTCTGCTCTGCACCAGAGGGCATCAAGATGCTGCACAGTAGTTGGCCCCTGATCCCTGCCAGCCTCACCTTTTTAAAGTGCGTGGCTGACTGCACTTTGCGGACTGGCTGCATCAGGGCATCCCGCACAATGATGCTGATGTCAGCCCCCGAGTAGCCGTCTGTCTTTCGGGCCAGCTCATGAATGTCAGCTTCAGTCAGGCTGTGGGGAGTGTTGCCAAGGTGTAGTTTAAACATTTGGGCACGAGCCAGCTCCTCTGGAAGCGGGATGTAAATGCGTTTCTCAAACCTATGTGCAAAGGAGGGAATGCACGGGTCAATCTCCAACGACGGGGTTGTGTGCCTCCGTGCATGTGTGTATCCCACCCTTTTGCCCATTGCTATAACTGAGGTGTGTGCCGATGTCAACCCTACTCCTCCATCTGCCCCTGATGATTTCAGCTAAGTGCATTTGGCCAAGAGGTTAGTAAAAAGGTTAGACCCAGTTTAGATTGTTTTTGTGTTTCTTTGTTATTAGTAAATAAAACGGACCTCAATTCCTGTTCACTTCAGGACTACATGGATGACGCTTGTCTATGAAGATATTTTTATAGGATGCCTATTCTTGGCCCCACATGTGGGATTGCCTGCAGTCCGAGTACTTTTCAAGCCAGCCAAAGCTTGGCTATGTCCTGCACCTGGTGCAGCACACACAGCTCAGCATTATAGCCAGAACTATGAAGGGCGGAAATCACACATCATCTAACGTTGACTTTAAACGCCACAAAATATACCTGCTGTGTGAGGTTGGGGAACTACCTTATGAAAGGGACATAGGCAGGAAGACTTTTTCCCATTTAACTTTCTTATTCAGAGAACTACAATCTGTTCCCTGTGGACCTGAATTTCAGCGATTTCTATTTATGCAAAATGTGATGGCAACCTTATTTGGTTTCTGCCAGGCTGAACTCACCCATGCACACACTGCTATCACCCACCTCCTCCGAATGGCAGCATCCAGTACCCAGGGGATGTTGGTGGCGCCTAAGACCAAAGTGCCATCGTTATTATTCCCAACACCTGAGAAAAAAGAAAAGTACCCCATGTCACCCTTTCTGGAGAGAGCAGACCCCATGCTCCAGGATCCGTCTGGCCAATGGCCTGAGAGTAGCGGCCACTCTAGTCAGAGCAAGCAGCTGGACTGCTGCCCCGGAGCCTGTCCCCATCACCCACCCTGCATTTGCACCAGGAATTCTGTTTTGATCCTGCGAGCAGCTTCACTCTCGTTCTCAGTGCGGGAGCCGCACAGGGAGTCCACCTCATCAATGAAAATGATGGACGGCTTGTGTTGCCTGGCCAACTCAAAGAGGTTTTTCACCAGCCTGAAGAGGAAGCCGGGCAGAGCGAGGGGAGGGTCAGGACAGCCTGGCCCACATGCAGGATGCCCAAGTGGGTGGAAGCAAACTCCCTATGATATGGAGACCCACCAGGGTGCCTCATTTCACTCCTGGACCCCTTCTCCAAGGCCCAATACCCCACGGAGGGAGCCCTGCCTCCCACACCTACTTTTCACTCTCCCCCAGCCACTTGGACACCAGGTCTGAAGATGAGATGGAGAAGAAGGTGGAGTTGCTGGCCTCAGTGGCCACTGCTTTGGCCAGGAAGGACTTCCCAGTTCCTGGGGGGCCGAAGAGGAGGATCCCACGCCAGGGTGTACGCTTGCCTGGCCGAGGAGAGGAGAGAAGATGGCCTCACTCATCCCCAAACGTCCCAGAGAACGCAGGGAGGGACCCCCAGGTCTCACCTGTAAACAGGTGAGGGAATTTGATGGGTAGAATGACAGCTTCCTTCAGGGCCTCCTTGGCCCCCTCAAGGCCCGCTACGTCACTCCATCGCACGTTGGGCTTCTCCATCACAATGGCACCTGCAACCAAGCCAGTTTGCCCCAGAGACTTGAGCTGAGTGCTCACCCCCTCCCACGCAGAGTGGTCTCTGAGGCCTCCAGGGCATCCCCCAGCCTTCTGGCTTACCCATCAGCTGCTCTTGCAACTTCTTCTTCTCCGGGTTCTCGCCCTCACTGTCGCTGTCGCTGCTGCAGAGGAAGACATTCAAAGGCCATGAGCAGAGTAGGCGCTGCTCTCCGGTTGGCTTTGGCCAGGTGACCTCCCCATGGCCTTCCTGCCCCCGCCCAGCCCTTACCCCTTGCTTTCATTCTGGGCCTCCTTGACCGGCTTCTTGCTCTGCTTGCTCTTGTTCCGCAAATAGTCCTTCAGCTTCTCTGCCCGGTCCAGGTACTGGGCGCACTTGGCCCGGATGCTCTCTTTGGCCTTGTCGCTGTGCGTGTCATCTGCGGGGGGAGGAGGGGAGACCCGGTGGGTGGATGGACGGGCCGGCGGGCGGACCCAGGGCCCCTTCCGCCCTCGGAGCTGGCCCTGCTGGGGGCGCCCTGCCCGCGTCCCGGACTCACACTTGATGGCATGCAAGAAATACTCCACCGCGTGCTGGTACAGGCGCAGCGCCTCCGCGTAGCTGCCCGCCTTGTCCTCCTCGGTGGCTTTCGTAACCAGGTCAATGGCCTTCTGGAAAGACAGCGGCGCTCAGGAGGGCGGCGGGGGCCGGCGGGGCCCCTTCTCTTCTCCCGCGGCGCCCCGGAGCTCGGCACCCAAGACCGCCTTCGAGGGCTTTTCCGCGGTGCCCATTCCTCCACGGCACCCTCCGCTCTTGCCAGGGAGGCCCCGCGGGAGCCACTGCGGGGGGGGGGGCAGCGGGAGCAGGCCGGACCGGGATCGCCGGGGATCCCGGCCCGAAGAGAGGCTGGGCGGGGGGCGCACAAGTCGCGCGGCAGCCAAACCGGGCAGACGCAATTGAGGGGGGCTGTGCCCCCCGGGGGCGTCTCCGAGAGCCCCGCTGCTTCGCGCAGAAGTTCGCGACCACCGCGTGAGCTGAGCAGACAGAGCCCGCGGCCGCCCCGGAGCCGAAGGCCGGGCGGGCCCGTTGCCGGGCGGCTCGGTAGGCCTCGAGCCGAGAGCGGCGCGCGTGGCCCGGACGGCGGCAACGGAGGCACCTGCAGGGCGGACGTGGTCATCGCATCCCTGTGGCCCGGGCGGCGGCGGTAGCGGGGGCTCCGGTGCGGAGGGCGGCGGCGGCGGGACTGCGGCCTTAGCCCGCAGAGCGCCCCTGCAGGCGGCCGCGGGAACAGCAGCGCGCGGGGGCGGGCTGGCGCGCGGGCCGATGGGAGTCGCAGTCCGCGGCCTGAGCGCTGCTGCTGCCGCTTGATCTGGTGCGCCCGGCCTCCCCGGCGTTGCTCGCCTTCCAGGGGCGCCCCGAGCGCGTAACGCGGCGACCTTCTCGAAGAACGGTTTAGTCCACCTCGGGGGGAGTCGTTGCGACCCTGACCTACTGAGCGTAGAGAAGGGCCGCCGCTGCAGCTCTTCCCGCTTCTTCGGGGAGGACACCCAGGGCCCCGGGCTCCGTCCTCTGCGGGGACCAGGGAGGTCCCCAATTCCTGTGCCTCCCATGCCCTCTACCTCCATCTCCCCCCCTTCCCTTCTCCATTTTTCTTCCCCAACCTCCAATTCACTGCTGGGGGTTAAAGTTCTTATTTCCCTCCAAAGACAAAGAAGCAGTCGAGGCTAAAACTAATAATATTTTATTATACACCTGCCCTTCGTTGCTTTTCATTGTAATGAAAAATGTGATACAATTAAGTGTAGCTCCGGCCAGGAGCACCCAGGTTTTCTGCAGAGTTCGGCAAGAATTTCTCTGCTGGCGAAGATCAGACATGGTCCAAATATTGCCACTTGAGAACCTGGAGACCCCCCAAAATTGCATTTAAAATCATTGGAAAAGCAAGTCCTTGTATAAATACCATGTACAAAGAATAAAAAAATAAAGCTGGTTTAAGATTTGTGATGGCATATCTCTGTTGCAATACTCCACATTAGATTATAACAAACAGCATACCCACACAGACATACAGCTTTGCACAGCGTTAACACAGATACTTTCTTGTAGTGATTTCTGTGCAAACTTTCAAGACCTCTTTGGCACTTTGGGCCTATAAGAGTTGTGTTTGCCCTATCTGTAAACTCCCGACATCTGACAGAAGATGGGAAACCGCAGCGAGTCACTTGTCTCATTGAACAAAGATATCCACTTGGCAAAAGGTGCCACCCTGCTTCAGTAATTAAGTTAATGAATTAAAAGTTTTTCCTGGGCCTACAAACATTAGCAAGAAGAAACCCTGGAAATCGGCTGATCTCCCACCCCAAATTCTCCACTGATGGAACTTAGTCTCCTAACCCAGCTCTATGCTCCACATCAATTCAGGGTCTAAACTCTCGGCGGAGCAGCCTCCTATAGTTGCAACAACATCCTTGGGCTGAAAAACTGAATCTGGCATTGCTAGGAAAAGTACTATGTAAAAAAGGGTGAGTATGTGACAATCAAGCTGCACTTCCTAACCTGTATTTTTAAATTTGTGTCTCAATTTGGTAATAATAGTTCATCACTGTGATATAAAAGCACCATTTGAAAACCTGCTAATGCCAGCCAAATTTCCTCCTTCAATGCTATACATTCATACCCCCCTAGCCAGCAAATGCCCACAGCCTTACATCACCTCCATATGGGTACCAGGGGCCCTTTTCTGAAACATGTAAGGGGGCCCCTGGCAGCAACCCTGAATTCCCAGTCTGGCCGCTGGCCATGAGCAGCAATGATCGGCTGCAACTCCTTCAGCCCTGGAAGGAAGCTGGTTACACCCAACTGAAGGTGACTGAGAAAAGGTGTTCTCTTCAGAAAGTGACTCCAGCACCATTAAATATTGGCTTTTAATGCAGAAAAGGGCCTGGAATGGCCCTTACTGGCCTTGAGGTTTCTCTGAACAGGCCCTGCAGTCCAAATTCCAGCCTTAACAGAGCAGCCGGACACCCAGGACAAGTGCCTGAGGGCCAGCCTTCCTCTTCTGCTTAGAGGGCCCAAATCCTTCACAGGAGGGGTCAGGAAGCCTCCTTCAGCTGGGCCAAGAGATCTAAAAGAATGGAAGCTGAAAGGTCAGAGGAGAGGGCTTTCCAAGACCCATCCCAGACTACAGATACCAGGAGCCCTGGAGGCAGCAACCTCTGGTTCTATTCCTGGGCCCCCATGACAACATCCCTGCCCAGCCCTCTTTGTAAGTCCTGAGATGGAGGCCTGAACCCCCAATCTTTGGATGGCAGAGGTGCAAGTAGCACCTCCTTCACACACCCTCCACTAGAGCCAGAATTGGGGGCATCCCATGGACTCCCCCCCCCCCGCTGGGCTCTCTGCTTCTTCGAGACAAGAACCAGGGCACCACTCAAGGTTTACAATTTCATTTCTTTCCTCGGGAGAGCAAGAAACACTGAATGCCTCCATTGCCTTTCACTGGTAATGTGCCCAGAAGGAGTTTGGGGAGATTACACAACTTTTGTATCAAGAGACCAAACTCCTTTTGTTGCAGAGGGACAAGAGGGTCCCTCTGGGTTTGAGGGGAAAGGAGAGTCTATTTTGTGGCTAGTGGTGGCCTCCTTACTGGCTCTGCATTAGCAGATGCTGAGTATTTTTTTAAATGACCCCTCAGGAATTGCTCATACAGTCACTTAGCTGCGGGAGGTTCTGCAGAAGATAAATAGTAAAAATTGTGATTCAGACTACTCTAGTGTAACAGTCAATGTCAAAATAAGGAAGGGAGCCAGTCAACCTGCTTCAAAGAGCATCTCCCTTTGTAGTAAGAAGGACGGGCTCTGCATAGCAAGCTGGAGATGCTCAAAGAAAGCTACTCAAACATTTTCCCTGTGCTGGTTTCTGAATCAGACTTTTTCTGATGCTGAAAAGAATCTCTTAAGCTAAGGCTGCATCTTTTACTGGTTCTGAGATTAAAACTAGAATTGGAGAGGACTCTTGAACAGAATGAGAGGGCATCTCCCCAGCCTTTGGGGGGGGGGGCTTCTGATTTGGAACCTGGCAGCAACTGCACAGCAACCCCCAGGCTGTCTCTGACCCTCCCACAGCAGCAGCACATGACTTGGGCACGTCAAGGGCAAGCTGGGCACACAAGGCACCGCTCTGCTTGTTCTGGGAGGAGGCTTCCTTTCTCTTCCCGGCCTCCATTGAAAGGCACATCTGGTAAGTGGAACAGAACGATGGCTTCACATGATCCCACCAGAGAATTGCTCCTTCTCTGCCCTGCCCTGACCAGGCAAAGGGTTTATGGCTGCAGCCTCCCCAGAGCCCTTCAGAAGGGGAGAGATGGGACCGTTCTAAGTCCAGTCAAGGCACTGAGGCTGGCAGATGGGACTCTTGCAAAGCCAGGAACTACGTGTGGCGGCTGCAACGGCGGCGGCTGTGGCTAGGCCAGGAGGCCCAGGCGGGTCACTTTGGCCGACAGGAAGGTGTGCAGGACAAAGACCAAGGGTTTGGGGCAGGAGTGCAGTTCCAGGGCCTGTGGAGGAGAACATGTGAGGGAGAGACGGTCATCCCCTGCCATTTCAAAGACCAGCACTGACATCCCACACAAAATTAAAGTCATGGCCCAGGTGTAGCCAAACCTCTAAGCTCAGGTGGCTTTCTGGTTATGAGTGGTGATCATTTTTAATGCTCCATTGGTGTGGTCGTCTCCTCCCTTGGGTGTGAGAGCAAAAGGCCCTCCTCCTTTATTCTTCAACAGAATTGCAGGAATTTGCCTAAATCCACAGCCCCTCTTCAGGCAAACATCGCCAGATGATGGGTCTCTCCTTATGACTCACAATTAGCCACTCACCAGTTCCCCCTCCGGGCCGCCAAAGTCCAAGTACAGGTTTCGGACCCCATCGTCAGCAGACATCTTCAGCTTCTCAAAAGGGTATCGGAGGAGGATACTGGTAGAACCAGCTCCCTCGCTGGACACGGTAAAGCCGTTTTCATAGTGGATTGTGAGTCGAATGTCCTGCCTGTTCCAGATGCAGCCTAGGCCGAAAGACAGAAAGCAGAGCCTTCGTGGTCAGGAGGGGAGGGCCACCCCATAGGTCAACCGGGCTCAGGCTTGCTTTGCCCATCTCCAGCCTGGATCTTTTTGTCCAGTGTTGGTCCTCACCTTCTGCCCTTCAAATCCAGGAGAGCAGCAATTGGTTCAGAGGGACCAGGGCAGGCATGGTGTGTGTGTGTGTGTGTGTAATGTTTACTTCAACAGGAGATGCCTGGTCTGCTTGAGAGAAAGCGCTGCCCAGCCTGGGCAATGTGGCCACATTAGAGAAGCAGGTTCTCCCTCCGATGGCTGGGCCAAAGAGCCTTGGAGGCTGGGACTCACTCAGCCCACCTTAGGCTGCCAATTTCTCAAGGCAGGGACTCCCACCCCACCATCTACTCCATTCGTTCTTGCTGTCAATGGTGCCAACACTATAGCTGGTGGGAATAATCTCTCCATCCCGTTTACTAGACTGACCGCCTGGGCCTCTTCCAGAGTTCAAAAAAGGAGGGGCCATGGTCCTCAAGGCTGGACAGCCAGGCCATACCTACGGAGACCTCCTTGACAAGCTCTGCAGCAGCATGGCAGCCTTGCACCAGGGTCCTGGTCCAGGTGGAGAGGTCGCGGTGGGTCTCCACACGGAAAACGTGCATCTCGATGCCCTGGCGAGACCCTGACCGCGTGGCAAAGGTGAGGTCTGATCCCAGGCAGGGTGACTTGCAGCCTGAATGCACCAGCCTGAGGGGGGGGCGAAGGAGCAGCAGTTGCAAACTGGGGGTGACTTGCTCTGAATAAGCCTCCCCCCATCCCAGAGGGATTGCAGAAATACTAAGGGGAGTCCTTTCTCTATTGCAGAGACTCTCCCTGAAGCCCACCCCCATTGCGCCCTGTTCTCCTCACCAAAGATCATGAAAGAGCCCCAGCTGGGGGAGTGGACAGGCCACAGAGCAGCATCCCATTAGCAGAAGAATTACTTTGGGGCAGACTTTGGACACCGGAGAGGCAACCTGAGGGAGTCTCGCCAAGTCTCTGCCAGCCGCCCCACCCCTCCCTTGGAGCCTCCTGCTAAACCCATCCAGAAGCCTGAAAGCTCCCCCCTCCGCCCCTCCCCTCGCTCTCCCCAGCTTCCTCTTGCACAGGCCAAGTACAAAGGCTGAAGCCAAATGAAAGGGAGGAGCAAGTGCAGCCCTCTCCTCTTTGGCAGCTTTGAGGCCAGTCCTGGGGGACTGGGGGTGGCGGGGGGTGGGTGGAGGAGGAAGGCAGGCAAGGATCCCCAATAAGACTTTTCTGCCTGAGTTGGCAGCCAATTCCCCCCCCCTCCGCCCCACAGCTCCACTTCACCTGGCGCAGGGGAACAGGGGGAAACAGCTGCCTGTGGCTTTTCTGGTTGCAGGAAGCAATCTGGGACTTTCCTGCCTCCAGAACGAAAGTTCCAAAATGAACGC
The DNA here is from genome assembly GCF_016545835.1 of Crotalus tigris. Taxonomy (NCBI): domain Eukaryota; kingdom Metazoa; phylum Chordata; class Lepidosauria; order Squamata; family Viperidae; genus Crotalus; species Crotalus tigris. The sequence continues at coordinate 1,230,589 of NW_024100600.1, read as the reverse complement.
TGGTAGAAATTTCCCAGGCAAGGTATTGCAGGAGGCAATGGGCAGGGGGCTCCAGAAGGCAAGACCACCCTGGGGCTTCATAAGAACTAAACGCCCTGCCAGATCAGAGCCCCAGACCATGCCAACCACACCCAGAAACCGACTGCTCTACCAGAGGCGAGCATTCCCAGGAGATGTTCATGCCCCCTCCCCTTCCGGAAGGCCTTGTGCATGGCTTGAGCCTGGAGAGACCCTCAGGTTTCCCCCACCTGGTGGCCACCAGTGGGTAGCTGTGGCAGGGAGAGGCCCAGGCGTCCCTTGTCCAGGGCACGGAGTCGAAGAGAAGCAGGTCCTTCTCCGTCACAGCCAAGAGGATCGGCCGCCAATGCTGCCGCCCACCGTCAAGTCTGGCCTGCAGGAAGCAGAGAGAGATGAAAGGGTGGGCTGAGGTGTTCACGGGGAAGCTGGGGCCTAGGGCTAACAAGAGGCCACATAGAGGGGCCCAGGACAAGACGGCCACCCTTGTGGGAGAGTTGCCTACTGACAAGGATCAGGAGCAAATTCAGATAAGGGCGCCCCACACAGACCCATTCACCCCTTCTTTGAGTTGCCAGTGGTCAGAGATACTTCTGCACCTGAAGGTTGCTGGGGGGAGGGATGGTGACTTTCTGGCCAAAGAAAGCTTCAGTGGCCTCCCAGCCGGATCACTTCCCTCCCCTCCCCCCCCCGGCTGCACGCCAGAAAAAAGCGAGCCTTAAAGAGGTGCCAGGCGAGGGGCTCACCTGCTCAGCCAGCCAGGCGATCTGCTTGACCTCCCTGCTGCTACCTGCCGTGTGGCTGGCTCCCAACATGGTGTTGAGCTCAGCCAGGACTTGTGGGAGGAGGGCCATGATGTTGGTGTGGATTGCCATGAACCACGAATGCGCCGTGGCCGTGTCCTTGCAGCGAAGAATCAGGGTGTTCCGGCTGTCGGGTGAATGTAGCTCAATCAGCCTGCAGAGAAAAGGCAGATCCACTGAAAGAAGGGGGGGGGGCTCCATCCCTGATCTTCCAGGTTCCTTTTGGCCTCTCCAGTTCTTCTCAGGGGAGGAGTGTGGCCCCCTCCCCCTATGGTGAGCTGGCAGCAGAGCCACCTGCACAATACGCTCGACTCTCTTCAGGGCCTGGCAAAAGGGGCCTTGAAGGACCACTGACCCAGGAGAGGACCGGACTGCTCTGGGAGCAGCCAGGTCTGCAAAAGCCATTTGGGTGTGGGGCTGGCAGGGGGCTCCCCCATCCACAATTCCCGCCCCCCTTCTGAATTCTCAGGAGCGGCCATATGGCTTGAAACCCAAGACGGCAAGGAGCAGAGGAAACGGGGATGGCTGGCACTGCCTCCTCCGATCTGCCTGCCTGGCTGGGGCTCCTCTCCCTGCCCCCCCTCGCCAGGGATTAGGGCTGCATCCTATGGACTCCTGGAGCAAACACTGTTCCACACCCATCTTGCAGGGCACAGGAACACTCACACTCTGTCCCTGCCCCCCACCCCAGGAAGCCTTTGGGCTGATAGCCAGGGAAAGAGGGGGCCCCTCCAGTGATGGCACCCAAGTGGGAATCCACCACTCTTGCTCTCCGCCAGGCTCTGCTGCCACCCCAAAACAGCCCTGCTTAGCAGGAGGACTCCCAGCTGCAATGCCACAGCCGCCAAGGTCGCCCCAGAGCCTTTCTGTGCAAGCGGCAGGTCTGGGTGCAGGTGGCACAACACGCCCATGTCCAGAGGCTCCGCTGTCTCTGCATAACCAGACCATCCATTCCAAAACAAGACGGTCTTCTGGATGGAGGGAGCAGACAGGCATCAGATTTTGGTCCTCCGCCCCTCCCTGAGAGAGGCTGCAGGGCTGCAACCTTGAAAGGATCTGGGAAGGGCCTTTCTAGCTGCACCCTGGAAGCCAGCCCAAGTTACTAGTCCTCATGTAAGGAGACAACTGCTGCCCTGCAAAACCTTCTGCTTGCCCACCCCCTGACCTGTTCTCCAGGTCCGGCATGCTCAGGTTCCTGGCAGCGTAGCACATCTTCAAGGGGATGATTTTGCGATCCTGGGGGGCGCTCTGATGCTTTGGGGAGCCAGACTCCTCGCTGAGGCTGAGGCTGGGAGAGTGCGGAAAGGCCCCGTCCCACGGCAGGTCGGACACCAGCGATGGCTTCTTGATGTACAGAGTTGCCTCCCGCATGTATTTCACTAAGAGCAGGCCGAGAAGGGAGGGGCTGAGTGTTTCCCGTCCTGATGCTCGAGGCCCCACAGAATGACCCCCCCCGGGCTCCCCTCGGGCTGAACCCGGGGAGGTCGGCTGGGAAGAAAGCAGGCCAAAGATCAACCCACCCACTCCCCCTGGATTCACCTTAAAGGAAGGGCAGGCAGTGAACTCAGGGAAGTCTCAGGGCCTTCGTTTGGTCAAGAGGGGCTCTTGCAAGGCCAATCCTGCTTTGCCTCCTGCCTCTCCCACCGCCTGGTGAATGTACGGAGAAAAGCCCCTTCGCCCTCTGCCTGCAGCTACTCCCAGGCTGAGGAGTGGCCATTTCACTACCGCCATTGCCTGACGGGGACTCGTCCTGATGCTCAACGCGAAGGCAACTGGGGGCGGGTGGGACTTCCGGATGCCCCCCTGAAGAGCACGGCAGCCAGCCAAAGAGCTGGTGCTCTACTCCAGAGGAGGGGTCTCTCATAACACTGCCCAGCTCCCCACTTCTGAGCTGCTCAATGCTGACCGCCCTGCCAGGCTGCGGTGGCAGCAGCAAAGAGGAGTGGTGAGGTGAGGCCAACCGTACTCCCTCTGGGGCAGTCCCCCACCTGCCTGGCAAGGAGAGCAGCCCTTCCCAGGGTGCTACTTCAGGGATCAGCTCTGCACCCTGCTGCTGCCCAGAGAGGATTAGTGCACAGCCAGGCTTCTAATCCCACTCGGCAAGGGACAGTCGGCACCTGGGAGACATCTTGGCTCCAGCAAGGAAAGGAAAAGCTGCAGGGAAGTTTTACTTGCCCCCAGAGCGCAGGTCCAGAGGCAGCAGAGTGGGTGGTTTCTGGGGCAGCAAAGATGCAGTTACTAGAGCAGGCCTTTGATCTGGTTGCAAATGACTCGCCATCTGGGTTAGCCTTGAAAACATGCTGTTGTTGTGTCTGCTTACAAGTTTGGCTAAATGAATTCTTGGTCAGAAGCAATGCAAAGAGCCAATATCCAAAAGAGAATGCAAATGTGGATCAATTATCTGCAAACGATGCAGTTGATAAACATGAGCCCCAACTTGTGAAGCAGAAACATGCCTGGCAGCCACATAAAACTCCAGCACGTGCTAAACAAAACCTTAAGAAAACTCTCAAAATCCCACTAATCCTTTAGGAAGATCAGCTAGTGGAACAGCAGTCCTAGAGTGGTAAAGAAGTAACTTCTAAATAAACGCAACCATCTCCATTTTTTTAGCAGAAAATAAAGTTTTAATGACCTAAGCAAACAATTTTTCTGTTGGGCTGCTCTCCCCAGAAGGGTCACTTTGGGTCTCCTGATGAGGACCGAGCCAAGGCTACGTGCAGAGAGGAAGCAGCTGGCACGGGGGTACCAGGAAAGGACATCCGGAGCCAGTCACTTGCTTTCTCATCCACCTCCGGTTGAAGCAGGGCCAGGGGAAATGCCGTCTCCGTTTCCCCGTGCAAATCCGTGGCACACAAGGAGAGCTCCGCATTCCTCGGATCACCTTGCCATCACGGGCTGAGAATATGCACCCAGACAGTGCAGCCCTAAAAGGCAGGGAGGCTAACCAAACTTTTGAAGCTCTTTGTTTAAACTTAACTCTCCTGAGCAACTCTGCCAGGCGGAGGGGCCCCACCAACTCCAGGGAGGTCTGAAGCAATGGCAGGTTCCAAAGACATAAAAAACACATATAAAGGAGCTTATTTCTGTCTGGAAGGACCAACGGGCTGGCCGAACATTAAGACCCCTCCCCCAAGTCACCAATGAGGCAAGAGCAGGACAGCTATCAACCAGGACAGCCCTATAAGTGGCAGCAGGGCACAGCCTTAACAGGGGCCAATGGCGGGGGGGGGGCTGCCTGTGCACCCCTGCTGTCCTAGCACCCAGCCTGTCCAGTGGGGCTCCAGGCCTGTGCAAAGGAGGGCAGCTGCCTCAGTACAGTACAGCTGCCTCAGTGGCCCAGGGGGGAGCTTTCCAGCCAAGCAGCTCAGTTCACCCCGCCCCCCCCCCCACAGGATGGGAGGGGGAGGGGGAGGCGGAGGGAGCAGAGTGGATGGGAAAGGCCCCTTCTAGGATGCTGGCTCAACAGAAGAGGAGCTCCACAGCTGGCTACCAGATGTGGGCTCTCCAGTATCCCCATGCATAAAACTTCCTTATCCTCCTTTGCCCAGCAGGCCTTTGCACTCCTCTCCAGCCAGCTCCAAGGAACAGCAGTCAGCCAATGACTCAAGAGCTGGGAAGAATAAATCAAGCTGGTCACCCTGTTACAACGGGTTTGCAAGAGCAAAAGTTCAGCAGCAAAAGCCCTCAAAAAAGCCCCTTGGACTGACAGGCAGGACAGAGGAGGGGCTTAAAGGATCCTGTCGAAGAACGGAAACATTTAGGCCTCTCAAGAAAACTCTTCTGGGTCAGCTGCCCACGAGAAACCAAGATAAGTGACAAAAAGAAGGCTCAACCTGGACAGAGCCACAGTTTGAAAAGGCCCAGAGGACGGTCTGGTCTCAGGACTTCACCGCTCTAACTGGGCGGTCTGGTCTCAGGACTTCACCGCCCTAACAGTGACCCTTTCAGCTGCAAAGACCCTGAAGGCCGTCCAAATTCTTGGTCTCTTGAGGAAAGTTCTAAGGACCTTCGCTTGCAACCACAGGAACCTTTCTTTTTCTAAGGAGGCCAAGGCGGCCCTCAGAGGCCGCACCATTCGCTCCCATGAAGACGGAGCCCAGTTGGCCTCAGCCATCATTATCTGGAGTGGCTGCAACCAAGGAAGAGCCACTGCTCAGTGAGAGGAAAGCTTTCTGGGAGTTTTCACAACGTTTGGCATTTTGCATGGGGGGGGGGAAGAAACGCACAGCCCAGTCCCCTTTCCCCCCTACTGAAGAAACACATCCTGCTCTCAGTCCGCAGCTGCCTTTCAGGTGCAAAGAGCACTGAGTGGCAGGAGACCCTGCAGGTCTCCCAGAGGCTCAAGCAGGGGAAGCCAGAGGGAGGGAGGGAGGGAGAGCAGCGGCCGGGTGGGACCTTCCAGCTCCCCACAAGCCCCCCTCCCATCACCCTTCCCACCACCCTCCCCCAAGGGGGTGCTGCATTTCCATACGTTTTTCCCAGCCAGACACATTTACAGTGCGTAGGAACTAGGAGAAAAAGGGGTGAGCCAACCTGGGGAGATCCTGAGGAGAACCCCCCCCCAGCTGTAGGCAGTGCATGAAGTGGGGAGACTTAGAGAAAAGCCCTCAGTGCTTCACCTGTCGACTCCCAAAGACTAAGCCCAGCCTTCTATCACAGAGCAATGAAGGACAGTCCTCCTCAAGATTTGGGGTCCCTGCTATTACAAACACTTTTGCAGACTTCCCACAAAGAGCCCCACTTTCCTTTCTATTACTGGGTTGATGGGGGCAGAAGGGGGGGAGATAATAGTTCTTATCCAAGAGAGGTGGAGAAAGGCAGGCTGTGTTCCAAAAGGGGGAGCAGCAAACAAAAACGCTGGTTTGGTTACTCCCGAAATCCAGTCTCCAGCATTGCTGTTCTTTGTGTCCACTCCCAAAAGGGTCATCCCTCGGCACCCAAATGTGGCCTCACCTGCTCCTAGCAGAGGCTATGAGTTACAGCAGGGAGTCCATCTTGCCCCTGTGGGACCACTTACTGGACCCACGAAAGACACATCTAAGCCAAGGAGCGAAGCCCAACCAAGCAATGCCCCAAGATAAAGAGTTCATAAGAGCTGGAAAGCGACAGGTGTACATGGCATCAGCCTTGCCAACCTCTTGCGTAGCGCAGACACCTTCCAGCCTTCGCCCTGCATTCCCAGAGTCAGAATCACGCCCCAGATAAAGAGGCGGCTGCCCCACTTCTTAATAGCTGAAGCTGAACAACAATTCAAGATAGGCTAAAGAGCGTTTCCAGGTGTTAAGGTGGCCCACCGGCCACTCTCCTGCAGGGTGATCAGCCTTCTATTTGCCAGGGGCTTCCGGGAGCTGCATTGTCCCCCCAAATGACACGCCAGACATCGAAATAGCAAGAGAGATGGGCTTTGGGAGAAAGCCGACCTGTCCCTGGAGTTTGATCAGAGTTGCTGCCTTCTGCAGCCGGCGAGGTGGGAGCACCCGCTTCTCCCACACCAACAGCAGGAGGAGCAGACCGCACCGAGGTCGGTCGGGCCTTCCTGAGGCGCCCCACTGACCGTGATCACATCTCCGGCTCTTAGCCTGTTCCGGGCAGGCTAATCGGGTTTCCTGATGGGGCTGCAAGGGTGGCCTAAGACGCTCTGGCCAAGACCGGGAGCCCGATGCCGCTCTGCCCTTCCCGGAGTCTGGCCCAAAGCGGACCGAGAAGTGGGAAATTCCGCTTTGAAAGGAAACTCCGCCGTTTCCCAAGTCGTTGGATTTACTGAGCGGCGCGTGGAGGTCCAGTCGCTCCCGACGACGCTTCGAAGGGGGGCTGCGCTCGCCCCCTCCCTCTCCTTCAGCAGCCAAGCAGGCGAGAGACGGGGGCACCGAGGCTGCTTGCGGGGGGGGCGTTGGGGGTCTCGAGCCAGGCCCAAGCGGCACCCAGGTGTCCGGCTCTGCCTGGGTCCCCGCAACCCCAGACCGGCTGCCCGTGGAGCTCCGGGACGAAGCCGGCGGGCCCCGGGGAGGGTTCCCGGGGCGCTGGAACGCGAGGCCCGTCCCGCTCGCCGACGGGGCGGCCGGCTGTCCCCCACCCCACCCCGCGAGCCGCGCGGCCCCTGGGCGCGTGCCGAGCGCCGGCACTTACCTTCCAGCAGGACCTCCCGGCCGGCCCGCTTGAGTGCCTGCACGGCCTGGTCGTGGGTGGCGTCGCGGAGGTCCATGCCGTTGACGGCCAGAATGGCGTCGCCCAGGTGCAGCGCCCCGCAGCGCTCGGCCGCCAGCCCCGGGAAGATGCGCGAGATGAGCACCGGCATGCGGTTCTCGCGCCCGCCCTTGATGCTGATGCCCAGCCCGCCCGCCTCCGCCTTCACCACCCGCACGCGCCGCACCCCGGCCGGGGGGGAGCCCGGCGCCGAGCCCCGCGGCGGGGAGGGCGAGGCGGGCGCCGGCGGCCAGGGAGAGGCAGCGCCCCGCTCGGGGGAGGCGGAGGGCGAGGCGGCGGCGCCGTTGGGCAGACCGTTGCGCGGCTCCGGCTCGGAGCTCAGCGCCAGCGCCTCCCCGCTCAGCTCGGCCAGCGCCCGCACCCAGCGCTCGCGCAGCAGCACTTCCACCAGCCCGGCCTTGCGGGCGCGCGTCCACACCGCCATGCCCGCACCCGCCGAGACGCCGCGAGTGGCGCGGGCGGGGCTTCTTGCAGGGCGCGGGAGACTGGCCCCGCCCCGCCCGCAGGTTCGTGCCAAGGGCACCGCGTCACGTGAGCCGCAAGGAGGGGGCAGCTGCCGTTCCCCCCCCCATTACGCGAGTTGCGGGCCCGCGCCGCCTCCGCGCCCGGCCGGGAGCGCCGCGGGACTCCCCAGTGCCCGCAGCCTTTGCGAAGCAGGGAGGCCCGCGGGGTCCCCGGCTGCTGGGCGGGGGGAGTCGCTCTTATCCGGCCGAGAAAGGTGCACCTTCCGCGCCCCGAAGTGCGCCTGCCAAACATGGGGGGGGGGGGCACTGAGCCACAGGCTTCAGCCTCTCCGAGCCCCCTAGCCCAACCTGTTGCTCCGGCAACAGCCTCGCCGGCTCCCCAGCCCCAGCCCCGCTGAAGGCGCCGAGCGGGCTTTAGGGTCCCAAGAGGCTAGCGCGGGCTGCCAGGTGCCTCCAGGCAGGTCCAAGCCAGGGGTAGCAGCAGCGGTGGCGGGAGCTGCGATTCTCCTGTTGGAACACACCCAGGGTTCGTTTCCATTTCCAAATGATCGTTTGGACGACTGAGCCCAAGCAACTTCGCAAACAGCTGCTACACCCCCGCGAAGTCTGAGAAAGAGCCTGGAGCAGCTGGAGGGATTTTTATTTAAGTGTCTTGTGTTCCTGGTCCAGAGGAGCGATGTAAACATTTTGTACACCAGGAAGAGGCTGGTCACCACAGCGTCTCTTAGCCAAACTCAGAGCTCCCCGTGTTATTATCGGCCCAACATCGGCCTGTGGGACGTCAGACTGGAGGGGGGGAGGGGCTGTCAGCACTGGCCACCAGCAGGGAGGGGCAGGGATCTTCTCCTGCCAGCAGAGGACATGTGACCTTCAGGCTCCACTAAGCAGCTGCAAAAGGGCTGTTCATGGCCTCTGCGGCCCTTTCCTTCTCCCCTTCTGAAAATGCAGGGACCCAGGGACAGACGGAAGGGGAAGGACAAGGGAACACACACACATACATACATATACACACACACACTCCCTCCCTCCCTCCCTGGAGGAACACAAAACAAAGCAAGGTCAAGGCAGCCTCCTCCCTCACTGCTGACTTTGCTGTTCTGGCTTGATGGGGCGGAAATCAGGGTTCCTGGTCCAGCAGAGGTGGAGCTGGAGGAAGCAGTGAAGTGTCAGCAGGCCAATGGGGTCCCAGGGCCCCCATTTACCCAGCAGGAAGTCTGCTGGCTCCTTGCCTGCTGGCCACACGCAGCAGCAGGCTTTTCCCAGAGACAATGCGGCTGCAGGGTCAGCCCAGCCAGGCTGCACTTTTGTGGGCAAGGGATGGCCCCAACAGGCTGTGCATAAAATGGGAAGTAATTCTTTTGCAAGTCTTCACAAGGAAGGCTCAGAGAAAAGCAACAAGTCTTCTTGCCGGTCAATGCTGGAACTCCTGAGTGAAGTCCTGGCCTCTCTTTCCCGGCCAGACCATGGTGGCAAAACAGGTAACCTCAAGGACACAGGATGGGGGTGGCAGGGTCCCCGTCAACAGTTGCTCCTCTGGCCAGGCAGCCCCCTGCTTCTGAAGGGAAGGGCACCGGGAGCCCCTCAGTGAAGGATGGCCTCTGCAAAAATCCTTCCAAACCTATGTCCCAAATTTCTTCTGATAGATGGGTGGTGGCAGCTGGGCTTTGATGTCCATCAGCGGCCGCTCCGTCACCACCAAAGAATTGTCATCCAGGAAATCCACAAAGAGGAGAGGCTGGGAAGGGGGGGGACACAGACAGGGAGGGCAAGGAGAGAAGAAACAAACAGTAAAGCTAGAAGGGGCTTTGCTGGCACAGCTGACTTTCTGAAGAGTATCTAGCTTGGCCCTTCACCTTGCATGCCTGGCAGGGATAAGAATGCGACCGTGTTGAGCTCCCCGGCGTTGCCAGCCACAAGAGGGCTTGTACCCCCCCCCCGGACTTTCAGAGTGCCTTGCCACCTTGTGACATGAACACACAGCAACACAGAAGCCATCAGCTCTCTGCTTCCCACAGGAGCCAGGCACCATCTTGTTCCTGCAACTGCCCAACAGCTGCGGCCCTTTGCTTCCACCTCTCATACAAGGGCAGAAGGGGAGGAGAATTATGGTCCCTTCTCTCCCCTGGGGCTACCAGAACACTGTCCCTGTCCTCTGTGGTGGGCGTTTGTGTGAACACAGGCCCCGTCCCTTGCAGAGACCTGGTCTTCTGATGAAGAGACCTTCCTTGGCTCAGGCACAGGATGGCAACCTCCCTTCTGTTCTAATGGGCCAGGGGCTCCTCAGCTGGGGCTTCAGCAGCTGGCACAACGCCCCTCCCCCAAACTGTCCAATATGCCCCAAAATCATTGCTGGCAGTGGCCATCCCCGTGCCTGTTTGGCAAGCGAACGCTTACCGGATCCATTGATCCTGGTTAATCCAAGGGCCCAGCGTCTCCCCAGAACTACAAACTAACCTTCCAGGCTGGGGTTGCAGCACTTGGGGGGGGGGGAAATTCCTACTCAGCAGGTGCTGTTTACCCAGCCCCGCATAAAAGGCCTCCCCCTCCCTCCTGGCTTAGAAAGCTCACTGCCCAAAGACTTACCTGGAACTTCTTGCAGATCTTGAAGGGCCGGCCATGACTGCGTTGGATTGTTTTCACATGTGGCGCTGCCTTCTTTGAGGCCGTAGCGTCCTCATGCAGTGGCTGGAGGAGCAAATTAGACCATCACGAGGGCAGTCACTGTCGGAGCTAAAGGCATGTTTTGCTGAACGGGTCTCAGTGGCCTGGTTCACACTTTGTACTAAGCCCTAATCAAACCAATAACATTTCTGGCTGAACTGCCGAGTGGTGCTAAACACCAATTTGGACTCCAGTGGGTCTAGATGCGGGATCAGCAGGGACAGGACGCCTGGGCACAAGGGGGGCTTTCCCATCTAAGCGAACACCTTGCTTGACCCAGCCGGCATGGGCGACCTGGGCTCAGAGGAGAGCCTTTCTGTGACTTGCAGGTCAGAGAGCCACACTCAGTCCCACCCACCTACTCACCAGCGAGGTGTCCAGGATGCAGAACATGTATGTGTCATGGAGCAAGACATGAGAGGAATGCCCAGGGCGGAAGGCGATGTGGGTGATGGGTGTGTCCCGCTCCAGCCAATCCTTGTGCAGGCCCAACTGCTGCAGCTTCCGGCTCCAGGGCGTGTAGCCTCTTTCCTTGATGCTGAACTCAAACACCTGGAATCAGATCCTGTTCTGAAGCCAGATCGTTCTCAGCCCAGCACGAGAACGGCCTCCCTTCCCGGTGCTGCATTCAAAGCAAATTTTCCTCTGGCAAAAGATGCACTTTAATGCAGGGTGTGCCTCTTAACTGCAGCTAATTCCAGTGGAAACAAGACATTCTGCTCTAACTAGAATTGGTGGTGACTGGGCTGCTGACTCCCTAATGGAACCCCCCCCGCACCTTTCCTAACTCCAAGAGCAGCAGGTTACTGCCGAAGTCTGCACAAAGGATGGGTGTGCAAGGCTAACACTGCCCTCAACTGGCATTGCCTGGGGCAGTTCTTGGAGGCAGACCTTTTTGTGTGCCAACTCTGCTTTGCCAATCTAGGGAAGAGAGCCCTTACCTGCTGATCTGAATGTGCAACGATGAGGTTATTGGTCAGCGGATGGATTGCCATTGCAGTCACTGGGCAGTCGTATGCTGGCACAGTGCAATGAAACTGGGAAAGAAAGGCACAGCAGAATAAGCGGGAGAGCCTGCCTCAGCCTTTCCCACTTGCAGAGCTGGGTTCTCCATCAGAGGCTGCTGGACTCATCAGTGGCTCAGCCAGCTCTCTGCTCCCACAAAGCCAACCCAAGGCAGAGCAAACGAGGCACCTGAGAGGCCTGTTGCCCAGTACTGGCTACAAGACCCAGACCAGAAAAGGGGAGGTAGAACGGGACTAAGAGATCTGGTCTCTGGTTGCCACATTTGTGGCTGGGCTCACCTTGGTGTTTTCCAAATTATAGATGCAGATTTCCCGGTCTCCCCCTGCTGCAGACAGCCACTTGCCATCCGCACTCACCGCCAGCTGCTGCACTGCTTCCAAGGTCTCTGCAGGGAGACACAGATCTGGAGCTGGAGCTTTTCAGATTTCCTCCAGCAACTGCTGTGGAGGCCAGCTAACTGCTGCCTCTCTTTCTCATCTGGGAGCATTTGCGGAAAACATTTGGCTATTCCTGCAAGAATGTTCAATATGCCTGAATCTAAAACAAACCGCTGTTACCCGAATTTGGGCGAAGTGTGTGTAGATGCCTGCAGGTCCCTGACTTCAAGAGCGAAAGCACATGCACGCAGCCCCGATCCGATGCCAGAAAAAGGCTGGTAGAGTCATTGGAAAAAAGGAGGTGGTGGGCTGAGCCGTTCAGCTTGGGAGTCTTGTGAACCTTGAAGAAAACAAACCAGGATTGATATAACTGGCTGGGCCTTCCAGAGAGTCAGGGAACATTTCCAGCTGGCTGAATACCCACATCTCCCCCCACATCACGGAGTTCCCACTCACTCTGTTGATAGAAATGTGGTCGCTGACGAGCTGAACTCGATGCAGGTAGAACCTGCTAGCTATGGAGTAGGTGATCCAGCCGCCACACGGAGAGATGCAGCTGCTGCGGATGTGCTCTGGGCCCTTTGATGAAGCGAGAGGACCAATAATAGTGCAGCAAGGAGAGCCTGCGCAACTGACTCGGCAACAGGAGGGATTCTCCAGACCAGTGGTTCTCAACCTGTGGGTCGGGACCCCATTTGGGGTCGAACGACCATTTCATGGGGGTCGCCAAACCACGCTGTCCGCCATTTTTTTCCCTTTTCCCTAGCTGTCCTACTCCCTCTTATTGGTGGCCACACCCACTTGGGGGTCACCACAACATGGGAAACTGTATTATGGGGTCACGGCATTAGAAAGGTTGAGAACCACTACTCCAGACCCACCAATGTGCTGCAAAAAGCCCTCAAGGGGCACTTCTAGGGCACCCGTTCCATTCTTCCTCTTAGCAGAGAAGGCAGCGAAGGATGGAAACGCCAAACCAGGGCTGGACAGAGTTGCCCCAGGTGCAGGATTAGGGCCAGGGTTAGGAAACCATGGCTTCTCACCTTGGCCTTCAACTGGAGCAGATTCTGGGGGGGACAGGATACTGGCAGGACCTCACCAGGCCTTCCTGCAACAAGAACCAAGGCAACTTGCAGAAAGCCAGATGCCACCTGAGACAGGACATGGCAAAACATTCCTACTGTGATTGCCAAAGAGGATGGCAAGGCAGGGAGGTTGTGTTCTTTGCCGTGCCCATCATCTGCATGTAGGTCAGAATGACGACTCATGACCTTCTTCTACCAGTCTACTATTGAAAACGTTCTCATATATTGTATCGTGGTTTGGTATGCTGGCCTGACAGCCGTGGACAGGAAGGTATGGCAGAGGGTGGTGAGCATGGCACAAGACATTGTGGGCTGTTCCGACTCCACTGGATGACATCGCCAGGGCCTGTTGCCTTGGCAGAGTGAGGAAAATTCTCAGGGATGATTCACACCCTGGTTGGTACGTTTTTACTCTCCTACCATTGGGTAGGAGATACAGAAACATAGCCAGCCATACCAACAGGCTGAAGAACAGCTTTTATCCATGGGCCATCAGGCTTCTGAATGGGACATAACTTTATAATTTTATGCATGACAGACTCGTGAGGCTGGCGTGATGTGCAATTAGTTCACGGTGAAATAAGTCGGGGGTTTGTAGTTATTGTGAGTTTGTGGTGAGGGGTGGCAAAGAGGGAGGCTCAGCCAATTTCACTGTATACATGTTATACTTTGATAATAAAGGGTTTATTATTATTATTATTATTATTATTATTATTATTAAAGCCATGCGCATCCTCACCAAAGGAGTTTGTGGTGCCAAGCCGCCAGAGCTCCAGGTGCTGGGGGTACTGGAAGAGAAGGAGCCGGGCTCTCCTGGCACAGGAGACAAGGCGCTTCTGCAGGAAGAGAAAAGCCACCTGAAGTACCAACAAAGGAGACAGCTGGCCCCACCACTGCAGGATCCCAACCTTCTCTCCAGGGGGAACAGCTCCCCCTCAGCCCAGGAGAAGGGCACAGTCCAGATACTCACGTGGGGGAAGGTGATTGTGCGGAGGGCAGCGTCATAGGACTTCGACTCCACCTTCTCCATTAGGGGTCGGATCACAAGTTGCCCATCCAGCCCTACCAGAGGAGAATGGCACCTGGCTCATAAAGCCACTCTTGACAGTTGCCTGACAGCTTGCCTAGTGAGGGCTGGCTCTGTGTGTCTCCCCAAAGCACACTCTGGCCTCTGGCTTTTCATTATCTGAGCCAAGATGCGCAGGCTTCTTGAACCATCACTTAGTTGAATTTTCCTCCAATGGGATTCCCCATATATTTTACCAAGAAACATAAATAGGGCAGCCTAAAAAAGTCAGTGCCTTCCTAACTATACCCAAGGACTCCGAATTTGTTGGCGATGTCCATTTTGCTCTATGAGTTCATGGTGACTTAACCCTAAGTGGACTATTCCTCCATTGGGATTTTACCAGGAAACATAGATAGGGCAGGCTAGAAAATTCAGTGCCTTCCTAACTATACCCAAGCACTCCAAATTTGTTGACAATGTCCATTTTGCTCTCCAAGTTCATGGTGACGTAGCCCTAATCCTAAGACTTAGAGCAATGCGTAGTCATCCCAGCCACTCAAATGCCACCAGACCAGGGGAGATAGCCAGGAACACAACTGGTCTCATCTACCTCACTGTGTTCTTTGGGGATCCTGTGGGGATACCCTTGCCCATCTTCTGCTTATAAAGGACCTTGAGTTACAACCTAGAAGTTGGGCGCCCTACTGTACCTCCAGAGATGAAGGCTGTGGCAGTGTGCACCACCGTCCGCACATCGTGAGTGTGATGCCGAAAGGGTCTCGTCTGCACCCACTGGCGCTCAGAGCTGTCCAGCTTCACCGGTAGCAGCTGGAACTGATATACCATCCCTTCCGATGTGCCAACAACCATACTATCTTCTGCCTGAAGAAAACGGGGTAATACCAGGGGTTGAGAACATGATGCCGTGAACCTCAAAGACCACAAAGGCTCAGATTCCTTCTGGCCAATTATGCCCCTAGCCAGATGCCTCAGAGAAGGCCCTGCTGAAAGACAGTGGATCAGCCACAGCTGGCCCTTTGCTTCTTTCTACTCGCTGGTGAGCAACTTCAGCATTTCAAACTGGACTTGCAGCACAAAATGCCCAAGAATTCCTTTCCAGAAAGAAGCAACCTACAGGGAGAGGTACTTGTGCTAGTCTGGTTGGGTGGCAAGCTGATCCCCCAGCTCCATACGACGAGGCCTTAGGGGGAATCTGGGTTTTGGCAGCTTGTTTGTACTACTGGCCCAACTGCATCAGGATAGAATGTTGATAAATATTCAATACTCTGATGGGACAAAGACGCTTCTTCCTGTCCTTTTTACCAGGATTTGCAAAACTGTCCACATTCTGCAACTCTCACCCACCTCAGCCACGGCCACGGAAAGCACTGCAGCTTTGCTGATGGGATGCTTGGAGAGCAGAGTGCCCATCACCGAATCCCAGAACTGCACTTTTCCAGCAGAATCCACACTGACCACTGTGCCATCTGAAAGGAAGGCCAGGCCCCACACGAGGCATTTCTGGCTGGGGGGGGCTTGCAGACACCTTTCTACGAGGATTCGCTGGCTGACGTGCCCTAAGACAGATGCATGAGGGATGTTCAACTGCGGCAATTAAAAATCATCCATACTTAAAGGCAATTGGGAAAAACAGTTGCTCATACAAAGCCACAGAAAGCTCTTTTCTACCACACTAGCATTTTTTGCTTACCTGGGGGCCCTGATTGACTCCACCATCTCCTTTTAGAACACCTACAGAAACTGAACCCAGGACCTTTTGCACCGTGAGACCAGAACAGGCTCCAGTGACTACGAATACTGCCACTGCCTCTGCCTTGTGTAACTGAAGCAGTCAAGAGGGGCTGAGACTCCCTTGGCAGCCCAGGCAGGTCCCTCTCAGATGCTCCTGCTCATTGCTTGCTTCTCTTGATCCAAACTAGTTGGAGAACTTACCAGTTTCGATGTCAAAGATGTAGAAGCAGTCAATGGAGCCAGCTGCAATCTTGGTCCCAGAAGGATGCCAGGATAGAGAGAGGATGCGCTCTGTGAAAGAAGGGGGGGAAGGTCTCAACCCCAGAGGCTGGAACTGTCCAGGTAATGCTGTTTCCCCACCCCCAAACAGAGGAATCCAGCTGCCCAGGATTGGGCAGCCACTGGACCCTTACCTGGAACTTCCCACCCTTTACAATGAAAACAGGCCGATTGTTGACTTTGGGAATCTATCCCATAATCACAACTTTGGGCAAAACGCTAAAGAATTAAAGCACCATAATTATAGTCCTGTTTCAACTCTGTTAGTTTTCAACTTGGAGCCCCAAACTAAAAATTTAGAGCTGAAAGCAAACTCCCCCACCCCCACCCTTATGATCCCCAGAGGCCTTTTCTTTTGCTTCTCAAGCCCCTTCCCACCCACCCCCGGCAAATCCCTTCTGGACCACCGTCCCCCGACCTTTCTGCCGGTCCAGCTGCCTTTCGAATTGGATTCGATCCGGCTCGACTCGGAGGAGCTTAACGGAGCCGTCCTCGCAGCCCACCTGCAGAAACCAGCCCAGCGTCAGAGCCCCCCTGGCTGCGCAGAGCATCCGCGCTCCCCCCCCCCCGCGGCTCCTCCGGCCTTCCACGCGCGGTAGAAGTCGCAAACCCGGACCATCCCGGTGCCCCCCGCCCCGAGGGCCCGGGGACCCCCGCGCACCGCCAGCTGGGCGCCGCTGGGGCTGGCCGCCATGCTCCAGAGGGGCCCCCCGAAGGCGTCGAGTGAAGACTTGACGCGCAGCCGCTCCAGGTCGAACTCCACCACCGCCCCGCCGAGCCCGGCGCCGAAGAGCCGCTCGCCCGCCGCCCAGCACAGCGCCTCCGGGGCGCGCGCCTCGTGGCCCGGGACCACCTGCGGGAAGGAGGGAGACAGAGTCACGGAGGCCGGCCGGGCAGCGCGCCCCGCCCGGCCCCTCCGGCCCCCCGCCTACCTTCTCCTGGGCGCCGTTGGCCCGCAGGTCGTAGAGCTCCACGGCGCCGTCGAGGCGGGCGGCGGCCAGGCGGCGGGGCGGGCGGGTGGCGGGGGTGGCCAGGCAGCGGACCCCGGCCGGCACGAAGGCGAAGAGCCGCGCGCGGTGCACCTGGAACTCGCCCATGGCCGCCGCCGACTCCACGTGCGGCGCTGCCCCGGAAGCGGAAACGGCGGAGGGGGCAGGCGCTGGGCGGCGGGATGGTGCAGCTGGCCGTGCGCCGGTGAGTCCTGGGGCGCGGGGGGGGCCGCCGGGGGGGCCCGTCTCGTCCTGACCGGCTCCGTCTTGCAGGGCGGCGCGCGAGGAGGCGGCGGCGGAATGGCTGCTGCTGGAGCTGCAGGGGCAGCTGGAGGCGCGGGGCAGCGGCGGCGGCGGCGGGCTGGCTGGGCGGCTGCTGGGGGACCTGCACTTCACCCGGGAGGTCAGCGCGGGGCCGGGGGGGCGAGGGCGGGGGGAGGCCGGAGAGGCGTCCGCTGACCCTCCTAAGCCGTCCCGCACTCTGTCCCGCAGGGAGCGCCGGTGCTGATCGTGGGCCACCACGTGCTCTACGGGAAGGCGGTGCGACTGGAGAAGGCCGTGGCCGTTCTGCGTAGAGGAGCCGCGGCGCCCGGCGACCCTTCCGGCCCCGCCGCCTACGAGGTCGCCGCGCTCATCCGTACCAAGATGCTCTTCAAAACGCGCCCCAAGCCCATCGTCCCCAGCGCGCCCAAGAAGGCCTGAGTCCCGCCGGCGGGGCCTCCCCGGTGCTCTTTGCCTGTCAGGCTGTCTATTCTTTGCCGAAACGGGACGGTTTGTTGGGACCCTGTTAATTTGGGGGCGGGGGGGGGACAGAAAAAGGCTCCTCTGTTTACAAATGTTTATTATTGTAATAAATGTAATAAAAAAATTCAAACCTCTTTTTAAAAAATGAAAATGCAAGTAAAAAATAAATACACTTACAAACAACTTTTAAGTGTTCAACTAGTGTTATTACCAAAGAGTACAAAAACTTCTAAAACTCATCAGGAACCCAAAAGGATCACCCAAAAACTGAAGCTCAGCAGAGCTGGAGATGAGCGAAAAGAGGGGCCGGATCCTGGCTCCTCCCCAACATGCTTTAGCCTTAGCCAGCCTGAAGAGAGAAGCCTTTCCATTTGGCAGCTCTTGGTGAAGTATTGGAGCCTCTGCACCTGGCGTTTCCTCCCGCTGTGGTCTTGAGGCCTGTGCAAAATGGCAGCATAGGGAGAACCTCCCTCCTTCCCTCTCCTGCCCACCTGAGGACCAGTGATTGCCCTTTGCATCAGTTCCCCAAAATACCAGTTGGCATACTGGGCATAACAAGAAATGGTCTGGGCAAAGATGCTGAAGCAGGAGTCAGCTCTACTTTGTTGTTCTGTGGAATTGCAGAGAAACCGTGAGTGCCTGAAGGCTCTTGGGATTTGTACCAAGGAAAGGGTTGGTCCTCTTGATGGCTTGGCAAATTCGGCATTTCAAGCCAAAAACAAAAAACCACAAGCAAACTATTTCCTCATTTCTGACAAAACCCACAAACTGCATATCAGAAACAAAAATTTGTAAATCAAACCTGTTCTGCAAAATATCTAGTTACAGAATGAATTTCTCCACATAAAATGTTCTATACAGGGCAGGAATACACCTAACTGGAGAAGGGTGTATATAAATACTTTTTTTGGTTCAGAGATTAATGCCCGTAGTAAACTAAACGAGGATGCTATGATACCCGTTCATCAGTCTGAGTCAATGAAGCTGCCCGCTGAGGATACAAAGAGTTGTAAGGATGCACCATAACTCCCAGCACCTGACTCCCGTGCAAGAGAACTGAAGGAGGCCGAAGAGTCTGGGTGTTGGCTACAATCAGGAGCTCCCACTAGCAAGCAACATGCACAGAACCCAGGAGAGCTTTATTCAGCCAGCCCGTGAAGTTTCGCTAGTTCTCCAGCACAGGGCTCTCCAGATGTGCCAGAGTTTAATTGCTGGCTAGGGATCATGGGCATTGAAGTCCATACATCTAGATGGTAGCTGTATTAGTGCATTCAACACCAAAATGTTCAGCAACATTTTGTCATTATAACAATTTTTTTCAGTCCATGGAACTTAACTGGCATTCTTTTAAATGTGCAGGCCTTATTTACAGTTTACCCATATTTCTGATAAGCTAAAAAGTTTAGAACAGAACATTGTCAGAGTTGGAGGGGACCTTGGAGTCCAACCTCCGGAGACCCTGTACCTTTCCAGACAAATAGCTGTCTTGCCATTTGGGGTTTGTTAAAAGGAGAGCATAATCTGGCAATAGATGTACAAAACTTCAGAAAAGTCTCTAAATTTTTCTGAGATGGTTTAAAATATTGCTCAAAATGTAGAAACTTGCTCTTCAAAGGAGATGTAAAAACATGCAGAATCCTCTTCAGGTCTGAAACTAGGAAGAGCCGCCTTTCCTCTAAACTCCAGCAGGGGGCAGGCAGGCTCTGCGCAAGGGGGTGGCTGAGCAAACTTGTGTCCACCTGTTCAGATGCTGGCTAAGCAGGAAGCTGGCAAAGGGGGGTGAGGGGGAAGGAGGGTGTCATGTTGCCTCTCAGTGGAGCTGCTGTTTGCAGTAAAAGCTTCCACCACCCCTGAACTAGAAGCCCTGAACGTTCCCCTCCAGCCCCAAGCCTGTGAAGTATCTCAATCCCTCTCTTCTCCCAGTTGGAAGTAGCACCGTGGGTGAATCTATAGAAAAGCCCCAGAGAGTTACGAGGACAAGAGGTGTGGACAGAGGTAGAATGTCCTAATAGTGCACACAATGTTACAATCACAGGGTTGCAGACAGGAACAAACCCTGGCCCACCTAAACATTATTAAATCAGGTGTCATTCATGTGCTTGATAGCATGTAAATGGTGGAAAATCCGGAGTGGCCATAAGGCAACCGGCTCCTCCAGCTGAGGCCCCCCTTTCTTTGGCTACCACGCAGGGGAGGGGGCATTCTGGGAGACTGGGAAAGTTCCCTTTCTGGTGGGCACCTCATTCAGGGCTCTTTCCCAAACGGAGCTTTCTGGCCTTCTCCCTCCAGCCACCTCCACCCCACCTCGTTATTCCTGCAGTGAAACGACTGGAAGACACCCTCTTGCTTTTCCTACAGACAGCATCGCCAAAGAGGACCTGGGTAGAGCTACCCTCCCTCCAAGAGGCCTCAACGATGTCTTCCAACAGTGATTCCCCCAAAGCATGGCCTCTGAAAGCCACCTCTGTCACCCACTCAGGAGAAGGTCACCTTGAGCCCCTTCAGGAATGTCTTGTTTGCATAGGAGGGCAGGTGAGCTGCTGCTAAGGTCCTTTGCTCAAGTCCAAGAGGGTCTTTCTGCCAGCCCCTCGGGATAGTTCTGGAGCAGAAACCCTGTTTATCCCCCACCATCACCAACCACCGAGAGAGAGAGAGAGAGAGAGAGAGAGAGAGAGAGAGAGAGAGAGAGAGAGAGAAAAGTGTTCCGGCTTGCTGACTTTGCCAGCTGCTTCCAGATGAGCCACATGAAACACTATCTCAAGCAAGGTGGGGCCAGCCCTTCCCATGGCTCAGCCACACAGGGAAAGTGCTGATCCATGGAGTTTCTTGCTCCAGTTCCCTCCATTGTCTTCCTGCAGCATATCATACTTCCGCAAAGGCCAAGCCATACTGCTCCTGCGGCTTGCTGCAGCGCCTGGCCACGATGGCCAGGTAGAGGGTGAGCAGGGCCACCCAGTAGCAGGCGTACAAGATGGCCCCTGAGACGAGGAAGACCATCTCGGTCTCTGTGAACAGGTCCTGGCGGTAGGCTGTGTATGCCAGCCCGCCCAGCAGCACCGCCACCCAGACTGAGACGGGGATGAGACCAATGAAGTTGACCACAATCCTTTTCCTGCCAGAGGTGCCCCAGCCAGACTTGGTGATGGTGGCAATGGCAAACATCTTGGTCGGCAGGAGGCTGGACATGTAGAGTAAGGAGTAGAGAGACATGAAGATCATCTCTGCGTTGCCCCGCAGGAAGCAGGCATAGGTGGCCTTGACGATGCCCACCAGCTGCACCGTCAGGAGAAAAAGGAGGATGTTCCAGACACGGCCACGGTAGAACAGCTGGATGACGGTGGCGATGAGGAAGAATGGGAAGAAGCCGGTTACCACTGACTCGTAGGTCATCCAGAGGTGGTGCTTGTGGAACCAGAGCGCGTTATAGAGCCACTCCCGGAAGTAGGACTTGCTCCAGCGGGTTTGCTGGTTGAGCCAGCGCAGATACCGGGTGGGGGTCTCCGTCAGGCACTTGGAGCGCGCCGTGTACTTCGTGTGGTAGCCCAGGCTGAGGACACGGTTGGTGAGGTGCCGGTCGTCCCCAAAGCTGCACTTGCTTCCCAGGAAGGTCTGATTGTACCAGTCTTCTAGGAACTGCTGCAGCAGGGAGTTGCGGTACATCCCCAGGGGCCCACTGATGCACTGGACGCACCCAAAGTAGGACTGGCAGGCCCGCTCCACGTTGAACGCCATCCAGTACCGCACGCTGCTCAGGAAGGAGATCCAAGAGTCGTACTTGTTGAGGATCTAGAACAGAAGGAGAGGCGTTGGGGCTGTCCTGTTCTTACCGGTTCTTCCTCCAAACTCAGTTTTCCATGAGAGGACTGCTCAAACTTTGCATTTATTCCTGGTTTGTTTAATAATTGTTTATTAAATAAATTAGCTAAGATTGCACACAACACTAAGTCACAACTTTAGTTTGCAATGGCTGAGTAGAGCATGAATAAGCATGTCATAGAGTTGCAAAATATCCAGGATTAAATGGAAGAGCCAGATTCTAAGACAACACAGAAATCAGGGCTGGGCAGAAACAGAAACCTCCTCTCCTTGGGACCCCCCCCGTGCTCCCTGAGCTTTCACACCTTACCTGGACATCTCCACCAACACCACCAACACGAGAGTCCTCCTCCAGGATCCGGAGCATCTCCACGGTGCAGGCAGGATCCAGAACGGTGTCCGAGTCACACACCTGCCCAGGAGAAAGGACCATCATGGCCCAAGGAACTAGTCACACAAGGAACTAGTCCTCTTTGGCAAGGCTTGAAAAGCCACCAGGAGACAAGAGTGCATCAAGGAGAAACAGCAAAATGCATGGATGGTCCCTTCAGATGGTGCCTGTCACAGAGCAAGGAAACATGGTCTGACTGGCATGCAGCAAATCCTCTCCTTGTGGGTCAGCACCAGAGTGTGAATGTGCCCGTGTCCTTTACATGTGAATGGGAAAGATGAGCCCAGCCCCAAGAGGCAAGAAGGGGGGCTGGAAGGGCGCCATCTGCTGGAAGTCTCTGGCAAGAAGTCCCTTCCACTTGAGAAATAAGGAAAGTGTCAGGTCCAATGGGCTGGAGACCCAGCTTTTTAACCCGGGCTCCACATTACAAGACACCTGCTTTCTTCTTCAATGGTTGGGTGCCAGGGTGGGGGTGGCAGGAGGACAGGGAGGAGAAAGAACAGGAAGGCTTTGCATGCTGGCACTCACCTGCACGTAGTCCACTGAGTCCCCCAGCGCACGGAAGGCTGTGTACATGACCTCCCGCTTCCCCCCCCACTTCTGCATGATACAGGAGTGGGTGTGGTTGCGGACAAGGCTCTGGACGTGCTGCATGGCCTTCCGATGGGCACCCTCCGTCTCATCCACCGCCTGAGCGTGGAAGTTGCTGCTCCAGATGTAGCAACTGGTCTGCTCTGAGCCCATCACCTCCTGGAAGATGTCCAGCATGTAGGCATCCTCCTCCCCATTGCCATCCACCACCATCACCACCTTGAGGCTGGGAAAGGAGATGCGCTGGACGGAGCGCAGGCATTTGCGCAGGTAGTCCGGGTCCTCCTGGTAGGCAGCGATGCAGAGGGCCACTGAGGCTTGCAGCTTCAGAGGTCGCCCCTCCAGGCGCATCTGCCGGTGCTCCAGGAAGGCGAAGGAACTCTGGATGAAGAGGTGGAGGCCCAGGATGGCTCCGTAGAGCCCAAAGGACAGGTAGTGCTGCTCCGTGTGTATGAACTGGTAGCCTGTGACGTAGGCAGCCAGAATGCCCCCCAGCACCGTCACGGCAAAGAGGGTGGTCCCCGAAACACGCAGGGCTGTGGGAAGGCTCAAGGGCATCTGCAGAAAAAAGGGGAGAGGCCCGCTTACAGAGCTCACCCAGTGGCGGTCCGCATCCGACCCCATCCGTGCACCCCGCTTCAGGCAAGAACCCGAACCCGCACCGCTGCTCCTTCCCCGTCCTGAAGGAGGCCTGGAGCTGGGTTTTGCATTCCCCCCAGGCGGGCCCTTCCTCCGTATCGGCGGGCAGGAGGGGAGAGAGAGGGGCGCTTGCCCAGTTGTGCTCCTGAGACCCGTCGGAGCCCCCAACACACGCAGCAGCTGCGCCGCGCACAACCCAGTCCAGCCCAGAGACTGGGAGGGGAGCGGTACAAAAGAGCGCCGCCCGCTCCGAGCTGGCTCTCGGGTCCGGACAGGGCAGGGCGGCGAGGCCGCGGCCACTGCCCTTTCCTGCCCTACTCCACTCCCAGGAAGCCCGACGGAGCCGACTCTGAGGCGGCCCGGTGCAAACGGGGACGGCCGAGCAGTTGCAACACGTCTGCCCGCTCGCTCTTCTCCGGTCCGCGCTGCCCTTCTCTCCCGCCACCGCCTCCGACAGCAGCGACACGTCCTTCCTCGTCGCCTATCCTGCCATGCATCCCGGAGATGGGGCCAGCCAGGCGCCTCTTCCTGAACCCAGCCCGGAATCGCTCGAGGAAAGAGATGCGTCGCCACCCGAAGTGCGAAGGAGCAGCAGGCCACCGAGGAGCATGTGCAGAGCGCGCCCTCCCCCCTCCCGCCCAGAATACAAGCGGGGTCCGGCCAGGGATCCTCCCCGCCTCTTCCCGGAGCGCGACCCACCGTGCCGTGCCGTTCTCTCTCGGACTCCAAGCAGCGCGGCGTTTTAAAGCGCCCGACCCGGGAGGCTAGAGCCAGCCCAGCCCAGCCCCGCCCCACCCCGCCCCGCCCCGCCCCGTCGGGTTGAAGCCCCCTCCCAGGCCAGGGGGAGGGGCGACAGCGTGACCTGCCTCTCTCTGCAGGTGCTCTCGCCCACCGCCCCGCCCTTCCCCGAGGTCCAGCAGGGGCTGCCACGGGCGCGCCTTCCGGGGGAAAAAGGTTTGGGCAGCGCAAGGGCGACGCAACTCCGGAGATGCGGGATGAGAGGACGGTCCCGACGGCCAGGTCCAAGGAAGGGTGAAGGCGGCTCGGCTCGGCTCCGCTCGATTCCTGCTCAGCCTCCTTTTTCGTTCCATGAGCCTGCCTGCCTCGAGGCGGCGGAACTGCCGCCGGCGCTGTCCGGGGAAGGCGACCTCTGGGCAGGCGGAGGAAACCGGTCCTGATCCCCTTCCCCGCAGATCCGCTCCGAGGGCCTCTCTGGCACCCAGCGGCTGCGCCTTCCTCGCTGGCATCTGCCCGCCAGACTTACTCTCTCGCAGGCTTAGAGCGGCTCTTACAGCAACTCCCAATTTAGCGATCCGTTGACCCAGAGAGACCCCATTCAAGATACGGATCAGAGGCGCCACCAAGAACACGCAATTGTCCAGCAAAGGACGATGAAAGCTGTGACCCACACTCCCCTGGTTGGTTTTCAGTGATGGGAGGGGGTGGGGAACTAAGGCTGCCAGGGCCTCTGATGGTTCTGCTGTGCTGGTTTGAAGGTGCAAATGCTGGGGAGCCTAGGCAGTTGGCCCCAGCCACTGCTTAGACCAACCAAATGCCCTTACAAATTGACACCAGAGTCCACAGCCTTCATACATCTCCCCCCCTCCGCCCCCCCCCAGCTTTCCCCAATAGCTTCCAACCAGGGCTGGGATAGAACAAAGGTCCAGGAAGGTCCCAAAAGGCCCTTTCCCAGTTGGGTAATTCCTCTTCAAGGTGCCGCTTTTTGTGTGGGAGCCCAGTCCAGGCGGCCCCATTCCAGAGGCTCTGGGCTCAGATGGGCCCTGCTTGATTAAAAGAAGCACTTTTGGGGGAAAACAGCATTTCTCCCACAAAGCAGGAACAGTTAATTGCAATGCTGTTTCTTAACTGGATCTTGTTCTTGCTTGCCTGTCACCTACACGCACAAACACACACATCCCGTTCACACCCCTTGCCTTCAGATGTAGCAGAAATAACCGTGGAGATTAATTTCATATGATAAATTTAGCACAAAGGTCTACCGACTGCAGAAGTTTCCCAGGAAATCACAATGCCTGTAAAATTACAGTGGAAAGATCTGCATCAAGAATAGAGTTCAAAATCCAGTCAGGCAAATCTATTATTAGATTGTGTTTCCCCCTCCCCTTCTTCCTTTTG
Organism: Crotalus tigris; assembly: GCF_016545835.1. NCBI lineage: Eukaryota > Metazoa > Chordata > Lepidosauria > Squamata > Viperidae > Crotalus > Crotalus tigris. Next base: position 1,205,605 of record NW_024100600.1, on the reverse strand, counting down.
CTCTTTGCATAAAAATGAATTTAAGCCAACTCCTTGCCTTGATCTGCTCAAGGCAAACAATTGGCCCAAAGACTCCTTAGCCAAGGTGGATATGGGTTCTCCTGAGAGAATCTACCAGCTCCCCCAATCTGGTGCTCTTCTAGACATCCTTCCACGTCCCCAAATGCTAAGCTTGCAGGCATCATGGACACCTGTGCAGCACATCTGGAAGATAAGTGGTTGGAGAAGGCCAAGTCCTGCTCAATTCATAATCAAACTCTGGATTGGAATCCCCCCTATGTCCTAATCTCACACAAACCATGCACAAATTGCTCCTCTGAAAAAGCAGATTCCTCATAAGCAAGAGAATGGTTTGCCCAGATTCAGTTTGGCTTGGCTGGTCCCCCATGGCTTCCATTGTCTGGACAGCCTAGCAAGCTTCCCATAAGGTGAGAGGCTCTCCTCTTGAAATCAAACATCCCCTGAGAAGCGCTAACACCCCTCAGCTGCAATTGCTGTGCTTATGAAGTGTAAACAAAGAAGAGAAACAAGCAGATCTATGCTAGAGGAGGAAATGCATAAAGTTTAACCCTGAAGGAAATGAAGTGTAAGAATGCAGAGGAAGGGTTGGTTACCTGCTTTGGCACCGATAGCCAGAATTAGGTCTCACCTCCCTTAGGCAGTCACTAGGCGACAGCTGCCCCTTATTTGTAATAAGTCCCTTTTTAGGTGCACTTTATGGAGAGAAGAGGCACTGGCTAGCCTTAAGGGGCAATAGGCAATGGAATGCCAGTTGAAGAACTCACAATGTTTCCCACTGAATCTGAAGATTTAATGCCCTCCCTTTCTTAAGTGTAAGAACCCTGCAGATAATTACAGGAACGAAGTTGATGAGCTCAATGTTCTTCCCAACAGAGCCTCCAGTACTTCTATTTCTGGGCCTTGCACAAAATGAGTGCTGGAACTTCTCTCCCTTTCCTAAAATCACAGCTCAGGACCACTCAGCTTCCAAAGAAATTGTGGATGCTTCATTACTGGAGTGTTTTAAGAAGAGACTGAACAGTCACTTGTCTGAAATGGTATAGGATCTCCTGCTTGAGCAGGGGGCTGGACTAGAAGACCTCAGAGGTCCCTTCCAGCTCTATTCTTTGTTTGTTTGTTTGATTGAAATTCCGAGCTTCCACCTCTCACTGCAAAGAGACTCCGAGGTCTGATTCACATATCCTAGTTTGGTTGCAATGCCATTTCTTGGTTCTGAGTTAGTACATTGGGGGAATCTGGCTCTTATGGTTTGTTCCATAAACCACAGTTGAAGCATAAATAAGAATCCAGCTATGTTCTGCCAGACAAGCCCTGGACAGTGTTCAAAGCCAAGCCGTGGGCTTCTCTCTTGTCTCTCCCAGTCCTGGTGGGGACACTGTTCCAACCGCTTCAGAAAAGGCCCTTCTGGATTCCCCATTGTCCCACTGCTAAACACCCCTTTCCTATAAGAATGCTGTTTCCCTACCCCACAAATCGTCAGAGTATAAACTTTATAATTCCATGAATTAGCTAAGTCAAGCCTGCTTCATTCCAAGTCTATTTCTGGTGTCTATAATGGCTCCAGAAAGTTAATTTTGTCTTTTTACTACCCAGGTGTTTGAAATACACTCTCACCACGCTGCTCCGGTTAAGAGTCTCCGGTCCCTTTGGCAGAGAGGGGAGAGCTGCTGAGCTGGCACAGCACCCGGGAGGCGGCAGAGGGCTGCAGACAGGCGAGGCAATGGGAGAGGCCGGGAAATGAAGCTCCTCTGCCTGGGCGATTGGACCTTCAGATGTTTTCTTTAAAGTTTCCTCTCGATTAATGGAGGACCCTCCGACGCACGCAAGAGCTGCTGCTGGCGGAAAGATGCCCGGGGCTTGAAACACGAGCGTGCCCTTCACGGTCTCGCGTTTCCGACCTTTTCCGCTGTAAACACAGGCTGCTTATCCTCCTCCCCTCTCCACAGGAGGGAAACGTGCAGAAAAGAGTGTAAAATAGGAAGCCCGTGAAATCAAAGGCACAAGACGCGCCGACACGGGAGCAACACAGGTGCCAGCGTCATTCTCTGCCTTTCCTTCCTTCCGGGTCCTCACGAACCAGCCTGTCTCCTCTGCTTGCAGAGTTCCCTTTTCTTTCTTTCTTTCTTTTTCTTTCTTTCTTTCTTTCTTTCTTTCTTTCTTTCTTTCTTTCTTTCTTTCTTTCTTTCTTTCTTTCTTTCTTTCTTTCCTTCCTTCCTTCCTTCCTTCCTTCCTTCCTTTCTGGGGCTGTTTCTCAACTCCAGCTCTTACTTTTTCTATCTTCCCCTTCCACGCAACCCAGTCCAGGAGATTTAGCCTAAACCACGGTTTATTAATTACATCACTGGCTGGGTTCATAAATTCACGAAACCATAAACCAGAGTTGCAACCACAACGGCCGAGTTCATCTCAGGCACGAAGCCAAACCAAACCAGCCCGATTAATGCGTATTGGGGCGTTCCGGGGCGACCGCAGCTGCAGGGCGCCTTCCGCATCCAGCTCCCTTTTCAGTGGGACTTCCTCGACTTGCTTCTCCTGGGGCAGCCCAGCCTCGCCTGTCTCCGCTCTCCCCGACCCCGGACTAATTCCAAGCCTCTTGAACGCAACGGGAGCTCCACGCGAGTCCGGGGCTTTCCCCGAGTTTTCCCTTCTGCTGCAAAGCCGCGCACGAGCAAGCGAGCTACGCACCGATCACCCGCCCCCCCACCCTCACGCAATCTGCGTGGAAAGAGCCCCTCCGGTCGGAGGCCGGGTGAGGGCAGCCGCCCGCGGTCCCGCCAAAGCCCAGTCGAGGCAAGCGCCACTTAAAAGCGCTTTGCCCCCTTTCGCTCGGGCAGGTGCCGCTTTCTCCGCGGCTCCATTGTGCAGCGGCGCGCCTTACCTTCCAGACTCCGGAGGCTGCGCGCTCGGCCGGGAACGGCTGCCCCTCTCGAGCCCCGCTGGCCGCGGCGAGCCCGGAGCAGCCCAGCGAGCGGGAGAGGCGCCCCAGCGCGGGCAACAGGGGAACCGGGAGGGAGGGAAGCTGTCCGCTGCGCCGCCAGCCCCGGCGGAGACCCTCCGCCGCGGGCCCAGGCACCGCCTCCTTTCCCGGGAGGGTGTGGGCGGACCGGCCGGCAGGCGCTCCCCAGACAATGACAGCTCCCCGCCGCAGCGACTCCCGGCGGCCACATTGGCTCCAGCCACACCCTCCGCCGTCCTGGGGGGGCTGGGTGGGGGGGGGAGGCCTGCTCTTGACGCCCCCACCGCCCCTCCTCCCTTCCACTGCTCCCAGCTGCCACCGTTCCCTATTACAACCCTGTGAGGTAGGCTGGGCCAGAGGACTCCCAAAGCCTCCCAGGCTGGTGGTGACCCCAGAGGCCCCCCTTCCTCCCGCCAATGGAGGCGGGAGCACTGGGCAGCACACAGAGAGCCCCTGCAAAGCCCAGGGGAACAGAGACCAAGGAGGGGGAAACCTGGATTCCTAGATGGGACAGGGACTCTGCCGAGAGGGTCTCTTTCCCTGCGCAGGAGCTGCACTGATGGGGCCTTCAGGGACCCCCAACTCCTGCTCTGGGCCACACCCCTCCCAGTGAGAAGTCTGGCACGATTGGCCACGTAGCACAGGAAAAGCCAATGAGACAGGCCAGCCCAGGAAGTGTTTGGGGACACACAGGACCCCTCAGAGGCTGCCAGGGGGTGTCATCAGTCCTGCTCGGATTTGACCTTGGCAGCCTCCTGCCAGCCCCCCTCCCCCCCAGGACTCTGCAGCCTCCTTTCCAAGTATGCCACTGCTGGGCTTAATTTATTGCCCCGGTTGATCTGCTCCCATCCCCTTCAAGGGACAGAGCCCTCCTGCGACAAAGCTGAGTTCGTACAGAGTCTGCCCTACAGGGGCAAAGTTCATACGGAAGATGAGGGCTTTTGAGTGGCAGAGTTCCGTGGCCATCTGGAGCAGCAGCCTTAGGGCAGGATCTCAATCTTCTTCTGCAGCGTCTGGGGGGGGAAGAGGAGCTGCCTGAGGAGGCCGTCCAGCTCCTCCAAGGCAAGCTGAGCATGCAGCACTGTGACCTCGTCTTGCTCGCAGCGCACCACGAACTTCAGCAGGCGGTAGAGGTCCAGCAGGACATCGTGGAGAACCTGGAAAGGGGAGCAGAAATCACAAGTTTTCAGAAAAATAGCAGAGTTGGCAGGGTTAGAGTTTTATTCCACCTTTCTAAAATATATGAAGAGGGGAAATTACCTCCTCCAATTTCACCCACAACAGCAACTCTTGAGGTGGGTTGGGCTGAAAGAGCGACTGGCTCAAAGTCACCCAGCCGGCTTTCACGCCTAAGGCAGGACTAGAACTCACCTTCTCCTGATTTTTTCAAGGCCAGCATTGCACTAATGAATCTTACACACCTTTCTGGAGGAAAGGTGTAGACAAACTACTCTGGGCCAGTTCCAAGAAAGTAATGATCTCCTGCCCGTAAATGCCAGGCTGGGCAAACCCAGCTCTTCTGTGGCACTTCCTGGTACCAGGGATGGATGCAACAAAGCGCAACTGACCAGGATTGTTAAGGTGAACACTTTGAACAAAGCAGCTCTTCTGAGGGACTGGGAGAAGCTAGTTTGTTATAAAAAAGGAAGCAGACTCATGCCCCCCCAAGGGCAGAATGCTCTCCTGGTCTTTCCTCCAGGAATTCAGGCAGCTCTGAAGCATGTCCAGAGGGCCTCCTTTCCTCCAAGCCTGGCCACGGGAGAAAAGGCCTGCTGACAGGAGGACACGGCCAGCCTCCTCTCCCTCTACAGGGAAGCCCTGCCAAGGGACCAGCCAGTGGGGCGGGGCAGGGAGAGGCTGCCCCAGAGCTGCTGAAGTGCCTGCCCTGGGCCCAGCTAGCAGTGAAGGCAGAGCCTGGAATGGCTGGCGGTCAAGGGCTGGTTAGCGGTAAGCAAGTCCCCTTCCCCTTCCTTCTCCTGCTCTCCTTGGATCCCCTCTGGGATAGACTCAAAAGGGTAGGAATACCTCCCCCCCCCAGAACTCCCAGCCTCTTGCATCTTCCTTCGGCCATCAGAAGAGCTGCCCGTTGCAGGGACCAGAGGCAGGAGGGCAGCGTGGGCAGGTAGCCTCTGGCCTGCTCAGGAGGAAGAGACTCACCTCCACCGCCTTTGTGCTGAGCCCCCGCAGGAGAAGCACCACCACATGGACCCCGGCTCTACGGACCTCAGCTTCATGGTCGGTTTTGACCACAGCTGCTAAGCAGGACGCCAGCTGTCAGAGAGAAAGGCAGGGCCTCTCAGAGCACTCCAGACCTTGCTAAGGAAGGCAGAGTGGGAGGTGCCAGAGGGGAGTGAAGAGCTGAAAGCTGGTCTTCCTTTGCCTTAAGAAAAGGTAGACACTAATCTCTGGATCCCTCGAGGGCCCTGAGGGCTGACTTAATCCCCAGCAGAGATCTGGACCAAGTCGTGATCCTGGTGGATCCTACTGGGTCGCAGCAGCTGCAGAACTTCGCTGCCCCCCCCCACCCCCCGGCATGCTCTGCTGGTTTGGTCCCAGGGCCAGATCTGCAAGGAGGGAGCAAGGGGAGCCAGAGGAGCATGACTTCCACACCCCTCCCCCCCAAGCTGC